>NW_006921837.1:1504305-1520309 GCF_000298275.1 Orycteropus afer afer
CTGCGATGATGGGATCAAGTATAGCAGGGATTGTGGGGCTGGCGCGGGATCGGGCAGTGTTTCGTTCTGCTGTGCATGGGGTCGCTATGAGTCGGAAACAACTCAATGGCACTTAACAACATCATGTACTTTAGGAGCTCTGGTGGCGTAGTGCCTAAGGCACTTGACTGCTAACCAGAAGGCTGGTGGTTCAAACTCACCATCCACTCCTCAGAAGGAAGGTTGGGCAATCTACTTCCATAGTGATACTGCCTCTGAAACCCAAGGAAGGGTCACTATGAGTCGGGGCTGACTCGACGGCATATAACAGCAACAACATCATGTACTTTATCCTTTTAAAAGAAATTTTGCTTGGGTCGTCCCTACTATGATCAGTAGCTTCCAGACACCTCTCCAAATGCAGGCAAACAATCAAAATGTATTTTATATCACTAGGAACTGTCCTTTAGCAGCCATATGTGAGTACTACAGTGAGATCAAAGTAATCTCATTCAATTATGAGTTTTTCTTTAATCAGTTGTACAACTTTAATGGCTGTTGCTATTTCCATGGGACCATAAATGTATTTTTATTGCACCCTTTCCAGCAGTTAGAAACTGAGACGAGTCTCTGTTCTAAAGAGCCTCATCGAAAATCATATATAATTCACATACTAAATGGGTAACTGGAACGGTGCCTCTTCTCTCTTACACAGGAGTTTAAAACATAATGGGATTATTAAATGGTTGGATCCTCTTCCTTCTCATATGTGCCTGATGAAAATATTCTATAGTCTTGAGCTATTTGCTTCCAGGAGAGAACTAACTGCCAGGTATGAACCATTGCAGGTGACGTATGTTCTTTGAAATTCCTTTACAGACCCATAGCAAAAAATTTTTGATTAAATGGAGTACAGTGTCAATTCTAAATAATCTGTGGGATTGTTTGAGGCTCCCATTAATAACCAACCAGCTGTCATGGAGCTGACCCTGACTCATGGTGACCCTATGTGTGTCAGAAGAGAACTGTACACAGGGATTTCAGTGGTTGATTTTTTGAAAGTAGATTGCCAGACCTTTCTATTAAGATACCTCTTGGTGGCGCTCTGGTGGCATAGTGCCTAAGGCATTTGACTGCTAACCAGAAGGCTGGTTCAAACCCACCAGCCACTCCTGGGAAGGAAGACTGGACAATCTGCTTCCGCAGAGATACTGCCTCGGAAACCCAAGGAAGGCTCGCTATGAGTCGGATTCACTCAACTGCGGTGAGTTTGGGGCTATTTTTATTTTTATTTTTGGTGGACTTGAACTTCCAGCTTTTCAATTAACAGCTTAGCACATTAACCGTTGGCCCCACCCAGGGGCTTCTCCCATTAATAAAAAACCAAACCCACTGCCCTCGAGTGGGTTCTGACTCATAGGGACCCCTGCTCGGGTTCCCTAGGGAGTATCACTACGGAAGTAGATTGCCCAACCTTCCTTCTGAGGAGTGGCTGGTGGGTTTGAACCTCCAGCCTTCTGGTTAGCAGTCAAATGCCTTAGGCACTATGCCAGATTGCTTTGTTTCCAACAACTTGCCATTTGGAACATATAAATAAGCTTTATTATGACCTACACACGACATTTTTGCATCTACCAGAAAACGCACTATATACCATTTTGCTAGTGAATATCAAAGAGCTTTTCTTAGCTAAATATATTTTTATCTACCGTTTCTGTGAAGCAAACTGTGCCATTGGAGTTCCTATTAAACAATATATGTTGTTGTTGTGTGCCATCGAGTTGGACCCGACTCATAGCAACCCCTCTTTGGGTTTCCGAGGCAGTATCTCAGCGGAAGCAGATTGTCCAATCTTCCTTCAGGTAAACAATATATAGAATCCTTAAACTTATCTCAGTATGCTGATCACACCTGTTCCCCTAACAGCATCTACTTTCAGACTCCCCATCTTCCAGCCCGTTGTTTCTTTGTGTTGTCTCCTTGCAGTTGCAGAGTTGAGCGTCATTTCATAGTCACAAACAGGTCCTTTTACTTTTCCCCTTTGTGCCTAAAATCCACTCCCATTTCACCCCTCTGGCAGCTATCCTAATACATTTAATAATATGTTCTTAGATATATGTGATTCCTTCAATGTAGGGTGAAATGTATTTCAATTTACATAAATGGTTCCACTTCATAGACCTAATTTTTTCTCTCTACTCAATGCTTGTTTAAGATGTACACACAGTTCCATGGGTATATGTTATTCATGGCATTTAAGCTCAGCATGGTGTTCTAGAGTATCCATCCACCATACTTCCTTTATCTGATCCACTAGTGATCATCACTGTATCAGTTAAAGCAATGTCAGCTAATGGAGCAAACATGGTAAGTTTATTGTTGCTGTTGTTAGTTGGTGTTGAGTCAACTCAAACTCATAGTGACCTTGTGTATAAAGGAACGAAACATTTTCTGGTCCTTCACCATCCTCACAGTCTTTGGTATGTTTGAGCCTGTGGAGCACCTTGTCAACTATTTCAGAGAAGGTTTCCCTCATTTTGTGCTGATCCTTTCCTTTACTGACTACACTCTTTTTTTCTGGCAACTGGTGTTTTCTGATAACATGTCCACTGTAAGCAAGATGAAGTCTCACCATCTCCGCTTTTAAGGAGCATTCTGGAAGTATACTTCTTCCAAGACAGATCTGATTGATCTTCTGGCAGTCTGTGGTATATTTGGTATTTTTCGCCACCACCAATTCACCAATTCACCAATTCAAATGTGTCAATTCTTCAATCTTTCTTTTCTGTTTTCTAACATTTGCATGCAAATGAGGCAATTGAATATACCTTAGTCATTGGGTTGGGTGCACCTTAGTCATTAAAGTGATAACTTTGTTTTTGGACACTTTAAAGAAATTTTTTGCAATAGATGTTCCCAATGCAATTTGTAGTTTTTCTTGACTGCTGTTTCTATGGGCATTGAGTGTTGATCCAAGCAGAATGAAATCCTTGACAACCTCTTTCTTGCCTCATTCCAGTGTCTTTGATTTCTAGTACAATATTGAATAAAAGTGGTGAGAATGGACATCCTTGCTTTACCATTGCCTGTAGGGAGAAAGCATTCAGCATTTCATTACTGAATGTGACTCTAGCTATTGGTCTTTCATTGATGCCTGTGCTCAGATTGAGACAATTCCTTTCTATTCCTTGTCTGTTGAGAGATTTTTTTCATGAACAGGTGTTAATTTTGTCAAATGCCTTTTCTATTGAAATAACCATTTTTTCCCTTTTATTCTGTTAGTATGGTCAATTACATTGACTGACTTTCAAATCTTAAACATTGCACTCTGATCATAACACCCATTTGTTCACAATGTATTATTCTTTTTAAATAATGCTGGATTTGATTTATTACTATTTTGTTAAGGATTTTTACATGGATAGTCATAAGAGGTATTGATCCATGTATTTTCTGTATTGTCTTTGTCTAGTGTTATCAGTTCAAAATACTGTTTAATTTCCTTTGATTTCTTTATTTACTGATTATATCAGATGTGTGTTGTTTAATTTTCAGATAACTATTTTTTTCCCTTAGATATCTACTATTATGATTTCTAATTTCCTTGTGGGCAGAGAACATACACTGTATGATTTCAATCTTTTGAATTTATCAAGACTTGATTTATGGCCCAGCACATTGTCTGTCTTGATGAATGTAGCATATGTTTTCTGTGGTTGGTGGTGGAGTGTTCTACAAATGTCATTAAGGTCAAGTTAGGGGATAATGTTTTCAAATCTCTGTTCTTACTGTTTTTTTATATTTTTGTCTAGTTTTTCTATCAATAACCAAGGGAGAAGTGTTAGAAATATTCAACTATGATTCTGGATTTGTTTCTTTCTCTTTTACTTATGTCAGTTTTTGCTTCATGTACCCTCAAGTTCTATTGTTTGACTCATACATAAATATATGAATTGTGTTTCTTCATGAAGACTTGACCTTTTTATAATTATGAGATATCTTACTTTATTGAAAGCAACTTTTTCTGGTCTCAATATAGCCACTTTAGATTTCTTATGCTTCCCATTTTCATGGTATATGCTCTTCCACCATTTACTTTAAACCTATCTATATCTTTATATTTAAAATATGTTTCCTGTAGGCAGTATGTGATATATCTTGCTTTTTCTTAATCAGTTTGACTATGTCCATTTTTTAATTGGTGTGTTTAGTCCATTTATTTTTAATGTCATTATTGATATGGATAGATATAGGTCTACCATTTTGTTATTTGTATTTTGTTTGTCTTAATTGTGTTTTGTTCCTCTGTTCTTCCTTTCTAATAATCTTTTACATTAAATATTTTTTAGGATTCCATTTTATCTGCTGGATTTTCATTTTAGTGATTTTCTGGAGATTACAACATATATCCTTAAATTTTCACAATCTCCTTTGAGTTAATATTATACAACTTCATGTAAACTGTGTCTTATACCCATGTAGTTCCATTTACATACCTTGCACTTGATGTGATAACTGTTATAATAGATGTGGATGTATATATATATATATATATATATATATATATATATATATATATATATATACCCCACAACTCTTTGTATTGCTTTAAAATGTCATTAGTATTTTAAAGAAATTATGAAAAATATTGTATTTTGTATTTGTCCACAAATTTTCTATTTTTGTCACTCTTCATTCCTTCCTAAAGATCTAAGTTTCCTTCTAGTATTCTCCTTAAGTGTGCAGCATTCCTTTAACATTTCTTGTAGAACAGATTTGCCAGTGATATATTCTCTTAGGCTTTACTTATCTGAAAATGTCTTTATCTTGCTTTCATTCTTGAAGGATATTTTCATTGGGTATAGAATTCTGGGTTGACAGTTTGAAGATGTCATTCCACTGACTTTTGGCCTCCACTGTTCTTAATGAGAAGCGAACCATCATTTCTATTTTTACTTCCCTGTATATCTGAAGTATGCTTTTTGTATGGCTGCTTTTAATATTTTCTCTTTATCTTTTGTTTTTAGCAGTTGAATATGATGTGTCTAGCTGTGGTTCATTTGTATTTATCCTACTCGGAACTCACTAAATTTCTTCAATTTGCAAGTTTACATTTTCCACCAAATTTGGAAAATTGAGACTATTATTTCTAAAATATTTTGTGCCTTGTCTTTGCCTTCTCTCTGAGATTTCAATTACATCTATATTAGGCCTTTAAATATTTTCCCACAAGGTCACTTTTTTTTCCTCTTATCTCAAATCTGCTTTTAAGCCTGCTCAGTAAATATTTTGTACCATTTTCTTCATTAAGAATCTACAGTACACATTTAATTGTATGTAAATTAGACCTCAGGGAAAAAAATTCAGTGGTTCCCATTGACTACTAAATACAAACCAAATATCTTGATTCTCAAAGCTTTCTAAAACAGTTCTTTGCATTGCCTATAAATAGGAGATCTGGTGGCGTGGTGCCTAAACCATTTGACTGTTAACCAGAAAACTGGTGGTTCAAACCAGCCACTCCTCAGAAGGAAGATTGGGCAATCTGCTTCTGTAGTGATATCACCTCGGAAACAGAAGGAGGGGTCACTATGAGTTGGATCTGACTCGATGGCAGTGAGTTTGGTTTTGTTTGGATATATATAAAAATATCACCAAAAGGATACAAAAGAGACTGATAATATTGATTTCCTCTAGGATGGAATTGAGTGGTTGTAAGATAGTTATGGAAGGGAAACTTTTCAACATTTACCTTAGAAATTTGAATCAATTTAAAATGTGTGTATTTATTCCAACAACAATGACACCCTAAAGGACGTAAGCCTGTCCTCATTTCTGATCAGTCATCTCTCCCACTCCTGGACAGCACATTTCCCTCCAGTCTGATCACTGCACCAGATTGCTCTTCTGCCTGCCTTCCATGCTTCTTTTCTCTAATATGCATCAAAAGCCTTAACATGACTTCAAGACCTAACTTAACCTCCATTTATGAAGCATTCTGTATTAGGACTTTGTCATTTGCAAATTCCGGCCTTTAGTGAAGAAGACATGCAGGGGGAGCTGGTCTCAGAGTTGACTAAACTGAAGAACTTGAGTGTCATTGGTGTGCCCCAACCTGTGTCCCTGCCGCTCTCTGCATGGTGGCTTTGCTCTCCCAGGACCTCTATACAGAGGAATGCAACAGAACAATGCAATGCACTGCCATCGAGTCGGATCCAACTCATATCGACCCCTCCTTGGGTTTCTGAGGTGTTATCTCTACGGAAGTAGATTGCCCAAACTTCCTTTTGAGGAGTAGCTGGTGGAACCAAAATTTGAGGCAACTCTAGACTTATGTTGTAAAATGTGCACTGTAAAAGTCTCATGATCAGAGGGAAAGAGCATTTCCTTCACAACTTCAGTAAGAAAAATCCTAAGGAAAGACTCAGATTGGCCTGACTTTGGCTGGGGCAAGTGCATGTGATACATCTCTGATGAACTCAACCTGTGATTGGCTGGCTGACTAGAACTGTACAGCTGAAGCAGAGTGGAGTAGGGAGAACAGTTTTCCAAAAGGAATGGAGAAGAGAAGGTTACTACTTGTTTTGACAAAATAGCAATACATACCCACTGTTCCTTCCCTGATACCTGCCATTCCCACTGGCCTGTCTGTGCTTCCCATAGTACTCCTTTGCGTCATATGTTTGGGCCGTTATACAGAATATGGCTGTGTCCTTTAAAGTCTGACATGGGAGAGTCTTGTTTTCCCTAACTAAATTTTAACCTCTATGAAAATGAGTTTACAGACATTGAAAGCACCAACAAATCCTGACACAGATGTGATCTGGAGTGTTTCCTAGTGCTTACATCAAAGCTAAGGTTGGATGCAAGATGCTTTAGTGTGTTGTAGTGTGCCTGCTTGAAGAACTCTGTCAAAAGAGCAACAGGAAAGGAAGATAGTGCTTGGGCTGAATTTCAAGGTAACCACAATGGGCAGTTTCTGATGCTAGCATTAGGTTGGGCTGCTTCTTTCCTAAATTAAACCAAAACAGTTGCTGTCGAGTCAATTCTGACTCATAATGACCCCATGTGTGTCAGAGTAGAACTGACACGCTCCAATAGGGTTTTCAATAGTTGATTCCTCCCCACCGGAAATAGATCATCAGGCTTTTCTTCTGCCGCCCCTCTGAGTGAACTCAAATCTCTAACCTTTGGTTAGCAGCAAATGCATTAACCATTTGGATCATCCAGCAACTCCTCTTCCCTAAATTAACACTGCTATTTGTCAATGACAGTTTAGTCTATATTGTGACCTCTGTATAATTTTTGCATAGGTAATAGGTATATGACACGGATATTATGCTTTAATAGCTACCATCTTTAATGTCTTCAGAACCATTAGTGCTATTTGAATCACTATCCTTGTCCTTGTAGAAAAAAATTACAACAGGTGAAAGCTCACTTTCACTTAATGGACTTGAAAAATAAATTGGTTAACTGAGTAAGACTTACAGAGAAATTATTTATGATTCTGACAAAAAATGTTTAGTGACAGTAAGAATCAGTGTTATGGTACTACTAGAAATGAAGAATGAGATTTATGTAGACCTAAGGTAAGAAGGGAAGAAATAAATGAATCCCAAACTGCACTTCATAATTTACTTCCATACTTTATCAATAATACCTAGAGATATTTTTATATAATTATGGTCAGAACTTCCCCTAACCTTCTTTCAGTTACTGCTGAACATGATGACAGTTTTGATAAGGAGCATTTCCCCAGAGAGGATGAGGAGATAGTCTTCAAATCTATTTGGAAATAACTTGAGGCAAATACTTCATATAACCAGAAGAAGCTAAAATATATAAAGAAGAACTTCAGGCTATCGGTGGAATAAATGTATTCTTCATGTCTTTGTCTACATAAATGTCATGAGTGAAGGCAAAGACTTTGACATCATGGTGGTAGGGGACCCTGTATCATGCCTTGGTTCAGTTACACCTTTCTTGGGTGGTCTTTGAACCCAAGGAACAATAGTTCGTTGAACAGCAGCTGTTCTGAAAGCAGCGTCTTGTGGGATGTCTCCTAAGACAGAAGGGTATGTGTGGGCAAAGACTTGGGTACTAGAAAAAAGACCTTGGGAGATCTCTCCCAATAGGGCTGCATTCCAGGTTTTCTAACCCCACCTTCTCCTCGGGGTTCTAGGGTCTTCAGGTTGCACCCACTATCTTCACAAACCACAGAGAACAAATGCCAGGCATGTGTAGATGAAGAAGTATTGGGTGAAGCCTTCCATGCTCCAGTTTATCATCAGCTTGTCATCAAGGGATTAATGGCTACTTTGAAAACCAGCAAGTGCCATAAAACTCGATTCTCAAATGACAAGGGGGCAGATGCTAAGGCTCTAGGCACTAAAAAAACAGCAAATGTTCTCCTTCTGTGTAAAATATGAGTGGGAGGAAAAGAAGTGACTTGCAAAGATTTGCTGCTCTTGGAAATTAGTCTTTACCTTAAATCACCCAACTCAAGTTCCTGTTGTGCCCAGCTTTGGCTCAAAACTACCAGGACACCTGGGAACTTTTGGTTTCACAACTGGTAGAAGCCATGACAGCAAACCTCCCTCTCTGGCACATATTTCCTGAAAGGTTTGTTCTGTAATCCTTAGAAGTGCCTAGTATAGAGTATGGGTCGGCATCCATATATGACTGTCCCCCTGACTCCTCTCTCTTGGGTCAGCTCAAGGTCATGGTCCATCTCTGACTATCTGTCTTATCTACTTATCTCTCATGAATCAGCCCCTCTAGCAGAGGGTTGGTGGCATCATCTCAGCAAACAAAGAACAATACTTCTGCACTTTGTTTGCTGCTAGCCAGTCATCTAGTTTCTAATGTACTTACTAGGTTTGTCATCCACTTCATCTGTTGAGGTGGGATGTATTAATTATCAAGGTGCTTGGCTGCTAACCAAAAGGTTGCCAGTTCAAGTGTACCCAGAGATTCCTCATAAGAAAGACCTGACAATCTATTTCTGAAAAATAAGCCACTAAAAACCCAATGGAGTACAGTTCTACTGCATTACACATGAGGTCACCATGAGTTTGAAGCAACTGGAGAGCAAGTGCTGTAATAAATCACCTGCAAGACTTAGCAGCTTAAAACACCAAATGTTTATTATCTCATAGAGGTTCTAAGGGTGAGTCTGGGAGTGGCTTAGCTACATGTTTCTGGCTCAGATTCTCTCATGAGGTTGCAGTCAAGTGGTTAGCTGGGGCAGAGCGTATATCAAGGTTTGACTGAGGATGGAGAATCTGTGTCCAGGCTCACTCATGTGATCGTTGGTAGGCCTCAGTTGCTTGAAGGCTATTTTCTGGAGGCTTTAGCTCTTTGCCATGTGGTCTCTCCTAGAGCTGTTTGCAACATGGCAGCTCACTTCTCCCAGAGCAAATGGTCAGAGAGAGAGAGGGAGGGAGGGAGAGAAAGAGAGAAAGCCAAGACAGAAGCCGTTTTTTTAAGTAGCCTAAGGGAGCTCTGGTAGCATAGTGGCTAAGACACTTGCCTGCTAACCAGACGGCTGGCGGTTCAAACCCACCAGCCACTCCTCGGAAGGAAGGTTGGGCAATCCTACTTCCGTAGTGATACTGCCTCGGAAACCCAAGGAGGGGTCGCTATGAGTCGGGGCCGATTCGACGGCACATAACAACAACAACAACAACAATCCTAGAAGAGGCGTACTGTCACTTACACTGATGCTGTATGCTATTGGTTTCAAAAAACAAACCTGGTGCATTGTGGAAAACTGCACAAGGGTGTGAATACAGGAGGTGGGGGTCACTGGGCACCATCTTGAGATTGCCTACCACAGTGACTATCAGAAGAGGAGGTTAGAACCAGGTTCAGACACTGCTTTTAACCTGTCTCCCTTTACCTATAGCTCCTCCCTAGCCTATTTGAATCTCACTCTACAAACGGAGGCATGTGAAAAATAAAACAACTTTTATTTTAAGCTTCCCTTCTTCTGGGTTTTAGGACATTTTCACTTCAGTTTTCTTGGGGGAGCCATGCTGTTGGGAGGGCTCTACCCAGTTAGTTATGAAGCATCTGTCAAATATGTTCCTACTGTGATACTGTGCTGGAGCATCTCTGCTACTTCCAGGTATATCTGGGAATCTGTGTGGGCAGCTGTGTGGGATCTCACCTGCCTGGATGTTCCACAGCCCTTTTCTTCCTGGGGTCTGATTACTTCCCAGTGGCTTTTCCTGGGAGCAAGTGGCCTCTGCCACAAGAGCCACAACCTCTCTGTGGGCCTTACTTCCACAGCTCAGGGAAAGCTCTTTCTAGGCTACTCCCTTCCTTTGTGGACCAAAATGCTCTCCTTGAGAATTCTGCCCTAGTCTTAGTGGGGTTTAGACTTTGGATACAAGCCCTGTAGAGTCCCAGGCTGCAGGTGACTTCTGCCCTGAGCAAAGAGCACAGGGCTACCTATATCTTGAAAGGTGAAAACAAAGAAGAATGAAGAAAACCAAAGATACATGGAAACAATTAGTCCAGGGCACATGCAAACCTCAGCCTACATGACCCCAAGACCAGAAGAACTAAATGGTGCCTGGCTACCACTGTCAACCACTCAGAAAGGGATCCATGCAGAAGATTCTGGATAGAGTGGGAGAAAAATGTGGAACAAAACTCAAGATCATAAAAAAGACCAGGCTTACTGGTCTGATAGGGACTGGTGAAACCTCTGAGACTATGGCCACCTAGTCACCCTTTAAGCCTGAAATTGAATTCACATCTGGGCAAAAAACAAAAAACAAAAAACAAAAACAGGCATATAAACTGAACATTTATACCAGGTAAGTACACTCCTTAGATCAATCATTGGAGATCAGAAGGGCCATATTTGCACAGGGACATAGCACAGAGGGCAGGAATGCACAGGAAAGGAAGACACAGGGAAAAAGTAAACACAGGGTGGAAGTGGTGAAGAGAGCTGTTATGTTACAGGAATTGCAATTAATGTCGTGAAACAAAATATGTATGAATTGCTGTATGAAAATGAATTTGCTCCATAAACTTTCACCCAAATCACAATTTTTTTAAAAAAGGAAAATTAAAATGTTCTGCCACACTAGCATGCACCCTATACATCAGTTGACTGAGCTTGGCATTGCCTTTAGTCCTGCTCGATGCCTTTGTTAGTGCTGTTCCCAAGTTTGACAGCTATACACTCCTACCTTTTGCTCCACTAAGTCATGCTTTTGTGGCACAGTCTTGAAACTAGTCTCCTTTTTGACACCTTTCCTGACCACAGGCTTTGAAGGTCATCACCCCTCATCCTGTATTTTAAAGTGTTCCTTTGGTCTCATTTCTATTCTCTGTAACCTACTCTGTATCAGTTCAGAGGTCACAAAGTAGCAGCCTATTTGCAGAATCTGGTCCACAGAAGTACTTTGACCCATGTGGCTTTTTGTGTTTAACTTGACTTAGTTGCCAATATTTTAAAAATTGGGGATTTTGCATAGATTTGAGTTTCTGACTTGCATTGAAGTCATCTCAGGTAACTCCAGACTCACATTCTCAGGAAGTAATAATTGGTGGGCGCCAAGCACCACCAGTAGTCTGGACCTGCTCTCCTTGGCTTGCCTCGGTCTATACCTGTTTGCTTTACTCTCCGTCATCACCTGCTAGACCCCGGTGGTATCTGCATTTGTGGCTCTTGCTGTAGTTTTTTCTTTTCCATTGTGATTTCGGTGTAAGTTTATAGAGCAAATTCACATTCCATATAGCAGCTCACATACTCTTTGTCTCATGACATTGACTACAATTTCCCACAATGCAACAGCTCCCCTCCCACTTCCTCTCCATAGTTACCTTTTCTCTGTGTCTTTCCCTTCATGTGCTCCTGCCCCCTGAGCTGTCTCCCTGTGCATACACAGCCCTTCTGTTGTCCCATGATTATTCACTCCAAGGAGTATATCTACCGAATGTGCTCTAGTTCATTTTGTATTTACGTCACCTCTCACAGGGCAGTTGTCCTGGGTGCTCTTTTTAATTTAAAGATGATCCAGCACATTGCACTAGAATGGAGACAAGAAGAAGAAAGTTAAAACCTTGTCATCTACATATTAAAGATTAGGAAGGAATTTAATCAACAATTGACCCTGTCAGCTAATTTCAGTCAGAATTCAAGGGCTGAGTAAGCAAAGTCTTAGTTTAGTAGGCACCCTCCAATTTATAATTGGCTTATAGCTAATGATTCCAAGGAGCAGTTTCTCTTGTTCATCTGTCTTGATACATATAATTTATAATTTGTTTGTAGTAAGGGTTGAAGAGATCCTTAAACCCAAACCAAAGCCATCACTGTCTAGTCAATTCCAACTCATAGCACACCTATGGGACAGAGTAGAACTGCCCCCTAGGGTTTCCAAGGCTGGTGGATTCAAACCACTGATCTCAAATAGCAGCAGGGCTCCTGCAGAGGGTGGATTATTGTTCTTTCTACTAGAAGTTCAATGTCGTCTCCAATATGGATCTGATTTGGGAAAGAAGTGCAGAGGTCCTGGGGCAAGAGTATGTGTGTGTGTGTGGGGGGAGTAGTAGGAGATGAAGCCCAGAGGTCATTAGGACCTGGGGTATGGTGGATAGAAGACAGGAAGTGGTCAGATTCTGGATTTGCCAAGGGATTGATCTTTGTGTCAGCTCAGTTTAACTAAGGCCCTGCAGTCTATTCTGCACTCCTGGGGTTGGATGGGGCTCCTGAAGCTCACCTTTGAGGACACTCCCAGGATAAGATGTACACACGCCTTGATTTTCCTTTCACCTTCTTGCAGAATCTGTGATCCAAGGCTTCAGGAAGCTGAGCAATACACCCAAGTTCATAGTCATCAGTGTCTTACTATTCAAAATGCAGAATTTCTGGACTCTCCTGGAATGATTTTGCCCCAGAAGCTGCCCAGCCCTGTTACAAAAATGTGGGGACCTCTAGAAGTTATCTGAGCCAGTGGGGCTCTTTTCCCGTTCCCTCGGTGGCTATTCAGAGCAACCTGGCAATTGTACGGTAACCCATTTTTCTTGATGGATAGCTTTAAACTACCTTCTGCCCAGTCCTTTCAGTGCCTCCTGACTTCTGGCTTCTGCTTGAGACATCCTATCTGAAGGGCTCTGGTACAGAGTGGGTTTGACTTTGGAGGCTGTTTTGCAAACCCAAATTAAGAGCCTGCTTTGCCATGCCTTAAAGGAACACCCCATGAGCTTCTGCAGCAACAGTCACTTCATTCAATCCTGGGATACAACAAATAGCCAAATAGGGCCGCGCATGCCTAGCATTGTGGGCCTTTCCTCGCAGCCACCCAGCAAGTGGCCATTTAATCTCAATTGCTCCCCACAGCGTGGGCCAATTAAAGAGGAAGCCAGCAGGGCAAGGATCACTGGCGGATCTTTTGAGGGAAGGAGACCCGAGGGCTGCCTTGCCAAAGGCGCTCCCCCTCCATTCACATCCTGTGCAAGAATGCAAACCATGGGGCTTGCCAGTTGGATCGAGGGCTGCCCCAGAAACAGGAGCCAAGATTCAGTACAGATGGCAGCGAGAGTGGCAGCGCCACAGAATAGTATCCCCAGGGCTCGCAACTTCCAAAATGAGATTTACAGTTCTGGCCCGCCCCCTTTCGGGAGGAAACACCTGCTCCAGCAGCTTTGGGAACGGCCTCTTATTATCAACTTCTGTGCAGGGATCAGATTTTTGCAGCTAACTAGCGCCTGGTGTGAAATAAAAGCTATTTTGAGGTGGGAGGAGTTCTCAACCTTTTCCTCTTTGCATTTGGAGGCCTGATTAATTCCTCTTTAATGGTTTATTTCAAAGTCTCCTTTCTTCCACAATTCCTCCTCCTTTTGCTTCCTTCCTAGCCTACTCTCCTCTCTAGCTTTTTAGAACCTATGTTTTGGAGACCAAGCCAGAGCTTACCAACCCTACCTGCCTTACTAGACCATCAGAACTGCCTGGGGCACAAAAATAGTTATGCCTGGTTACTTTCCAGACCACTTAAATCACAATCTCTAGGGGTAGGACCCTGGCATAGAAATGTAAATTCCCCAGCTGATTCTAATGTGCAGCCAAGTTGCAAACCACTGGCTACACTAATGATGTTGATAAATAAGAAAGATTTGGACTGGCCTGAGCCATTGGGGTTAGCTCATTACCACATGTGTGTCCCTAGAAGCAGGATTTATTTAGTCCCAAAGACGAGTTGTAGGGAATACTTTTATTTTATTTAGTTTTTCTCCTACTAAACAAATGATACATGTTCATTGAAGAAGATTTAGAAAATGTTGAATCAAAAAAAAAAAAAAAAAAATCTACCCTCTAACCACTCAGAACCACCATTAATATTTTGGTGTTTATTTCTTTTAATTTCATTTTTATGCATGTACAGGAGCTCTGGTGGCATACTACCTAAGACATTTGACTGCTAACCAGAATGCTGGTTGTTCAAACCCACCAGTCATTCCTTAGAAGGAAGACTGGGTGATCTACTTCCGTAGAGATGTCACCCCGGAAATCCAAGGAGGGGTCACTATTGAGTCAGCATTGACTCAACAGCAGTGAGTTTTTTTTGTGTTTTTTTTTTTTAATGTATGTACAGAGAGATTCTTGAATAAACATCGGATCACACCATATGTAACCTACTAACTCTTTCCTTGTAATAGCATGAATTCTTTTCCATGTGAGTAATGCACTATAGGATAATATTTCAATAGATGGCATAGTGTTTAATCAGTCTCCTACTGATTCTGCGGATTTTAGGGTATTGTTTTGTTTTCTCTCTCTCTTTTTTTTTTTAAATCTCTTCAGTTGATTTTTCTTGTTTTTAATGCTATTTATTTTGTTGTGGTTGAGAATAAAAACTATCACTGCCATCGAGTCATGTCTGATTCATAGCAAGCCCCATTGAGTTTCAGAGGCTGTAAACCTTTGCGGAAGTGGATCACCCCATCTTCCTTCCACGGAGCAGCTGGTGGGTTTGAACCAGTGAGCTTCTGGTTAGCCGTCAAGTGCCTTATCCTCTACACCACCAGAGCTCCATGGTTGAGGGTATACACAGCAAAACATTCACTAATTCAACAGTTTCTACATGTATAATTCAGTGACATTGATTACATTCTTCGAATTGTGCAACCATTCTCACCCTCCTTTTCTGAGTTGTTCTTCCTTAATTAACATAAACTCACTGCCCCCTAAGGTTTCTATCTAATCTTTCAAGTTGCTGTTGTTAATTTGATCCCATAGAGATAGTTCTTAAAACAGCACAATGCTCAAGATAGACATATTTTTTTTTACCAGTTAAGCTAAACTATTGTTTGATTTAACAAAGGTTTCAAGGGATATTTTCAGTTTGAGGTTTAAAGATTATCTCAGGGCAGTAGTTTCAGGGATTCATTCAGCATCCATGGCTCCAGCAAGTCTGGAGTCCATGAGAATGTGAAATTCTTTTCCACATCTGCCATTTTGTTTGCTTATGGTAAGCATCATGATGTTCACTCTTGGGGCAGAGTTGTTCTGCACATCCATGGTATTGATCTGGTTTTTCTCTACTTATTCACTGGATCACCTTGTCTAGTCATGGCTTTAATATGCCCCAAATGCTAATACTACAAAATGTATATACACTTTTATTTCTTTTGTTCAAAAGGAGCTCTTACAATGCCCCTCTGGCTGCCCAAACCTCGTTTTTTAACTATCTGCTCTTGCATGTTTGCTTTTTCTTCAGCCCAAAAACCTAGTCATCATCACTGATTCTTCCTTTACATCCAGCACAGAGCCTCTCTCTACCTAATCCATCTGCAAGATTTGTTGATTCCCCTCCATATTGTCCTACATCTACATCTGTCCATCTTCTTGCTATTGTTGGTAGCTGCTGTCAAGTCGATTTTTTCAGCTCATAGTGACAGTGCCTAAAGCAATTGACTGCTAACCAGAAGGCTGGCAGTTCAAACCCACCAGCCACTCCTCAGAAGGAAGGTTGGGCAATCTACTTCCGTAGTGATACTGCCTC
>NW_006921837.1:1520409-1522274 GCF_000298275.1 Orycteropus afer afer
TGAGTCAGAAATGACTCGATGACACTTAACAACAACAACAACCTGGTCTTAGTAGGAGCTCTGGTAGTGCAGTGCCTAAGGCACTTGACTGCTACCAGAAGGCTGGCAGTTCAAACCCACCAGCCACTCCTCAGAAGGAAGGTTGGGCAATCTACTTCCGTAGTGATACTGCCTCGGAAACCCAAGGAGGGTCACTATGAGTTGGACCCAACTCGACAGCAGTGAGTTTGGTTGGTTTTGGTTTTAGTGACTCCATGTGACAGAACAGAATTGCCCCATAGGATTTTCTTGGTTGCAGTCTTTATGGGAGCAGATCATTAGGTCTTTCTCCTATGGAGCTGCTGGGTGGGTTAGAGCCATCAACCTTTTGGTTAGCAGCTGAGTGCTTAACCATTGTTCCACCAAGGCTCCTTTCCATCTCCCTAAAACCAAACCAAACTCACTGCCATTGAGTAAATTCTGACTCATAGCGACCCCTCCTTGGGTTTTCAAGGCAGTTTCACTACAGAAGTAGATTGCCCAACCTTCCTTCTGAGGAGTGTCTGGTGGGTTTGAACTGCCAGCTGTCTGGTTAGCAGTCAAATGCCTTAGGCACTAGGCCACCAGAGCTTACGGCCCTGGAAATCCTATGGGGCAGTTCTACTCTGTCCTGTAGGGTCGTTATGAGTGGGAATCAAGTCAATAGCAGTAGGTTTTGGTTTACTGTCTGGATGCTTTTCTCTTAGTCTTCCATCTGCTTTATTCTTGTCTTTCAGCTCTAAATTCAAATTTTAGGGAGGCCATCACTGACCACTCTATCTACAATAGTGCTCCCACACATAGAGAGAAAAGACAGCTTTCTCTTTGTAACATTAAAACAAGGAATTGTTAGAATGGTATGCTACTCATTAAATACAATCTGGCTGAGGATGATGTACAGGTGCTTAGCCTGTGTACATGTTGTATTGTCAGTTTGGTTGTTGGGTAGTAAATAATTGACATTGATGAGATGCAGCTACCTTGAAGAATCTGGGCTAGTCACATGCCTGAGGGGCTTTGTGGCCAACTGGTATAAATGCTGAAGGAGGCCCAGAGCTAATGCTTTTTCTGAACTGAGGTCATCTGCACTCACTCGATCTTGTGTCTTATGACCACATATGTCCCAATTCAGAATGACTGGAATATCAGAAGTTGTGCCCAGGAGTCACAGGACCTCTGTCATGCCATTACTGTGCATACTGAGATATTCCCTACTCTTCATCTCTCAGTAAAACGACTTCAGTTTGATGCTGGGTAAAGCCTATTGTGTCTCATGAGTTTGATTGTCTACTAGAACCCACACTCACTGTGGCCAGTAAAATAAAGTGGATCTTGTGTCTGCCTTAAGGAGCTCTGGTGGCATAGTGCCTAAGGCATTTGAGTGCTAACCGGAAGGTTGGCGGTTCAAACCCACCGGCCACTCCGCAGAATGAAGACTGGGTAATCTACTTTGGAAGCCCAAAGGGGGTTGCTATGAGTCAGAATTGTCTCGATGGCAGTGAGTTTGGTTTTGGTTTTTGGTTTGTACCTGCCTTGAACATTATGTAAGGAGCCCTGGTGGTTTAGTTGTTAAGCGCTCAGCTACTAAACAAAAGGTTGGTGTTTCAAATTCACCAGCTGCTTGTTCAGTGCAGGTGGGGTGGGGTGGGGGTGGGGGTGGCAGTCTGTTTTTGTAAAAGATTAGCCTTGGAAACCCTAGGGGGCAGTTTTCCTCTGGCCTATCGGGTTGCTGTGAGTTGGAATCAACTCAATGGCAATGGGTTAAACGTAAGCCAGAGTCCCAGTGCAACCAGTGGGTTGATCTGGTAGATCTGGTAATCTACTTCCAGAAAATTAGCCATTGAAAA
>NW_006921837.1:1522374-1524896 GCF_000298275.1 Orycteropus afer afer
TATAGTTGTTGTTTTTCATTTTTATTATGATTTGGGTGAAAGTCTACAGAGAAAATTCATCTTCCGTACAGCAGTTCACATACCTTTGTCTCATGACATTGACTGCAATCTCCCACAATGCAACAGCTCACCTCCCACTTCCTCCCCATAGCCACCTCTTCCCTGTGTCCTTCCCTCCCATGCAGTCCTGCCCCCTGAGCTGTCTCCCCATGCATACACATCCCTTCTATTCTCCCATGATTGTTCTCTCCAAGGAGTGCATCTACCAATGTAAATGTTCAACTCATATGCCTGCCTTTTGTTTGGCTAGAAGCCACAGGAGTGGGTTCAATTCCAGACCTGAAGGGTAGCTAGGGGCCATAGTCTCAGTGGTTCCATCAGGCTCTATCAGACCAGCAAACCTGGTCCAAGCATTATGTATTTTAAATTGTTTTATTCTTAGTCCTAGTGTTCAGTTTATAGCCATATGGGACAGCTGATAGAAGGTAGGAAACATGAGGAACATTGATGCTGAATTATATGTTTAAGAAGATAAATGGTAACTCCTCAAATTTGCTTCAAGATGCTCCTCCCAGATCTGTAAGTTGCATTTATCTGATCAAGATCTTTATATGGTGGATCAGCATGTCTCTGTTACTTAGCCAGACTTAAAGAGAATATATAATGAAAATTATATCCAATTTAGTTTTCTATTTATTGGGAATAAATACTATGAACATCTGTAGAGTATAGAAAAATGCTTGCAAATAGCAGCCCAAAACTTTCTAATCTTATCATTTTAGAAACAAATCATGGAGGTTATGAAAAGAAACCAGTTGATTTTATCTCAAAATACAAGAATTCTAAATATCTAATGTTAACTTTTGTCACTAATCAAGAATACCCAAAAGCACTTGAAGCATTGAACATACATTATGAAGCACTAGGAAATAATGAAAATTATTTAATTCAACCCCAGCTCAATTGTCACCTTTTCAGGGGTCTGCCTGGACTGTTCTGTCTAATGTTGCCTTCACCTGGGGTACCCTCTACCCCACAAACCAGGGCTCTCCATCTTGGTACCCTCTTTTATACTATCACATCTCTCCCTGTAGAATATAAGCTGTATAACAAATTACCATAAAACACCAAACGTTTATTATCTCATGGAGTTTCTCTCTACAGGGTTGCTCACATCATGGCAGCTTGTTTCCCCCAGAGGTCTGGCAAAGAGAGAAAGCTACAAGGCAAGAGATCGAGAGAGAGAGAGAGAGAGAAAGAACAAATGCTCCCAAGGAGGAAACTGCAGTCTTTTTCCAAGCTTATCTTAGAAATGGCATCTCATCACTTCTATCATATTCTGTTCATTAGAGAACAAGTCACTAAATTCAGCCCACACTGAAGGGAAGTAGAATTATGCCCCATCTCCTGATGAGAGGAGTATCAAAGAATTTGTGGACAGATCCTTAACACCACCATCATGGTAACCAAGAGGAGAATCTCAGAAACTATAAAAGAAATTTTTTTTTTTCACTGTATGAAAAATATAAAACATTTGCAAAGTACTATAAAAGTTAACAGATAAGAAACATCTTAAAAACGCATTTATAGTTCAGAAAAGAGTAAATCTCTATAATATATAAAGAGTTCTTAAAATCTGACAAGAAGTAGACATCCCACTAGACAAATATGCAAAGGATATTGAGTCAGTTAGGAATTATGTTTGACTGCTGGTGACAGAGACTGTCTGTAGTGGCTTAAAGACTTGAGGCTTTACTTTTGTAATGTCTCCAGAAGAAGGCTGCTGGCTCTGATTCAGGGCTGGGATCTCTGTATCCCCTTGGCCCTTCCTTTATGGTTACAAATGCTGCTAGAGCTTCAGTCAACGTTTGCATGTTCTCAGCATCAGGAAGATGATGGCAAGAAAAGGACAAAAGGGTTTGCTTGACACCCTCATCAGTGACTTCTATTTATATCCTATTCAAAAAGCTATGGGAAATAAACACGATTACCTACTGTATCAGGTAGGATGCTTTTTGGTTCAAACAACAGAAAATTCAACTAAAAGAAGATTAAAAATAAAGAAAATCCTTTACTCATAAATCCTGAAATAGGATCATTCCAGTATTAATTCAGTGCCTTTGTGTCATCAGGTATTCAATGTATTTTCATTTTTTGGTTTTGCCTCCAATAGAGGATTTGCTTTTTGTTCCTACCCTTGTTACCTCGTGGTTACAAGATCACTCCATCAATTTCACATCAGTTATCTATATTACAATGACCAAAGGCTAGAAGAGGCAACTCTGTCTTCCACAACTGCAGCCATCCTGGCAAGGGGAATGTAGTTACCATGACTGTATAAATGACTTGGACCAGAGAGTCTTAGCTGGTGGACCAGTGTTGCAAATGCATGAGAGCTCTGAGACTTTGATCTTCTTGGTCCTTGGGGCAGCCTAGGTGGAACCTGGGATGCCTGGAGCCTCCCAGGCCAGTCACCACCCAGGATAAATAGAAGCATTAAAAAAAGCTCTGGTAGCATAGTG
>NW_006921837.1:1524996-1535967 GCF_000298275.1 Orycteropus afer afer
GAAACCCAAGGAGGGGTCGCTATGAGTCAGGGCTGACTCGACGGCACATAACAACAACAACAACAACAAATAAAAAGCATATCCTATGTGGGGTTTGATATGAAAAAGGATGGGAAGAAATGGAGAAGAGTAATTCACATTCATTCCTTAGGTCTAGAGAGAAAACCAAGGAAAGCTGGCCATCAGAAAATGAACAGCACCTTGATTCTATCAGGTAGAAAAAAGGGGGAGGAAGCTAAATGTCTGTCATGCCTATGAAAGAGGTAGAATTAGATCTAATCAAGATTCTCTAGAAACAAGACAATAGAACTATTGCTTCAAAGTACTAAAGGAAAAGAACTTTGACTTAAAGTTTCATTCATAATCAATAAAACTTTCATGTTGGACTCACTAGGAAGCAGACTCAGATGGAGATTAGTGTATGAGAATTTCACTAGGGATCAATACCTGCAGGGGAAGGGACAGAAAAGGGACAAGTTGGACAGCCATGGAGCCCTAGCAAAGGCCACAATGTGATTATTTGTGCAGTTGATTGAAGTGTAGAAAAGTGAGGCAGGAAGATCAATTAGCAGGCAAGCTGAAGGTGGGATGGTCCTTCAGCATTGCCCCACATTTTGGTGATGGGCTAGGTCTTTATATTCCCACATGGACCAGCCATTGGATATAGGATGTCTCCAGGAAAGGGGTGTAACCTTGGATCAGCTCCCTCTCTCAAGCTGAGAGCAATTTCTGGAGAAGGCTGAAAGCTAAGATGTGTCTGCCAGTAGCACTCATTCCCAGTTATTCTGGGAAATTATCCCTTTAGTCCTTGAGGAGGGACCTAAGAGCCACATCCCAGGATCCACCAGAGAAACTAACATTTATTTAACAAATATTTATTCAGCACTTATGTGCCAGCCATCATACTAGGTACTTGCCATGCATTAGTAACCAAAAGAAACAAATATCCTTGCCCTCAAGGAGCTGACATACAAACAGAGCAGAGAAACTATGAATGTAATAAGTAAGTAAATTCAGGATATAACCAAGAAAATAAAAACCACTCCTAAAATTTTAAAATAGAGGGGATTTTATACAGAGGAGTAATGCAAGTGTAGAAAGAAGGAGTGGGGAAGTCAAAAGGGATGAGAAGGTATATAAAGTTAGCAATAAGCAGGAAGCTGCCATCACTTCTAGGGCCAAAGGGACAAAAGCAAGAGGTAGTTTTACCAGAGCCTGGAGATTGAAGCCATTGAGTGGGGCTAGCAGTTTCTCCCCACCTTTCACACCTCTACCCACACCAGGGGATAAGAGTAACCTTTCAAACTCTGCCTCCATCCCCACCTCCTCTTTGAAGCCTTTCCTGACCCACCCAGCTTTCACTGGGGCAGCTGCTGCTTCTCCTCCTTTTCCTCTTTTTCCTCCTTCTACTCTTATTTCCTCTCCCCCTCCCCCTCCTTCTCCTTCTTCTTCTTTTTAAAAACTTTTATTGTGATTTGGGTGAAAGTTTACGGAGCAAATTCATTTTCCATACAGAAGTCCATACACATTTTCTTTCATGACATTGAGTGCAATTTCCCACAATGTAACAGCTCTCTTCCCACTTCCTCCCCGTAATTACCTCTTCCCTGTGTCCTTTTTTCCTATGCATTCATGCTCCGTGAGCTATCTCCCTGTGCAAATATTGCCCTTCTGGTCTCCTGATCGCTATAAGGCGTGTATCTACCTGATGTAAATGTTCACCTATATGCTTGTCCATTGTTTGGCTAGAAGCCATGAGAATGAGTCTAATTCCAGACCTGAAAGGTGACTGACTAGGAGCCATAGTGTTGGGGGTCTCACCAGGGTAAGCCTGGTCTTTATTTGTTTGTTTATCATGATTTTGAGTTTTGTTCCACATTGCTCTCCCACTCTATCCAGGATCTCCTGCACTGATCCCTTTCTGAGTGATTGACAGTGGTAGCTGGGGCTCATTGGGGCAGCTTCTTAAGCAGAGCACATCATCACTCAGGTTGTGATAGTTTGATCCCATTCTGTCTCCTTTGTGCTGCCGAGCTCCTTGGGGCGAGTTTCATGTTTGATCTATTTTTGTCTTCCCAGAGCACCCTAGGCCAAGTATAAAGACTCTTATTTCAGTTAGGGTTCCTGTGAAGCAGACCTCAAGACAAGGATTTGAGTGCAAGTAGTTTATTTGGGAGTTGAGCTCAGGAAACACCAGTCTAGGGATGGGGTAGTGAGACAGAGAAGGGGAGAATGTCAGTCCAGTGTGTCATTAAGGCAGTGACCACTGTGGGAACCTAGAGCTTAATCTTGCTGGGGGACTCAGGGAGACAATGCATACCACACACCTCAGAGTTATCCCAGTCAGATGCTGGTTGAGGGCTGCTCCTGGTAAATATTAATTTCCCAGCACTTCCAGCCTGCTGGAACACATAAAAGTGTTAGGAGCTCTGGTAGCCAAAGAAGGCTGTCAGCAAAGATTTTCAGGTGCTGGCAGTTCGAAGTCTGCTGTGTGTTCTCAAGAAGCTACTGACAGAGTGAGGTGGGACAGCACCTGATATGGACCTGTTCATTACATGAAAAACTGATCAGAAGGCACTCCTTGATTGCCTCATATGAAGCCATAACATCATTCTATGGGCTGACTCTTGAGCATGACACCTAACCTCTCTACCCCACAGCTTTGCCGCTTCTAAAATGTGGATAACAATAACTCACAGGACTGTTGGAGCAAGCAATATTATAGTGCGTACAAAATTTATTCACAGTATTTAGTATCTACTGCATACTCCATAAACGATGTTGTTAGTAGGTGCTGTCTAATCTGTTCTGACACAGCAACCCCATGTACAACAGAATGAAATGTTGCCCAGTTCTGCACCATTCTCTCAGTCATAGCTATGTTTGAGTCCATTATTGCAGCCACTGTGTCAATCCATCTCTCTGAGAGTCTTCCTCTTTTTTGCTGGCCTTCTACTTTACCATGCATAACGTCCTTCTCCGGGGATTGGTTCCTCTTGATAGTATGTCCAAAGTAAATGAGATGAAGTCTCACCAACCTCACTTCCAAGGAGCAATCTGGCTGTATTTCTAAGAAAGGAGCCCTGGTGGTGCAGTGGTTAAGCACATGGCTGCTAACCAAAAGGTTGGTGCTTTGAACCACCAGCTACTCTGTGGGTGAAAGTTGTGACAGTCTGCTTTCATAAAGATTACAGCCTTGGAAACACTATGGGGCAGTTCTTCTCTGTCTTATAGGATCACTATGAGTCAGAACCAACTTGACGGCAGTGGTTTTTTTTTTTATTAGCTATTAGAGTTTCCAAACTCTTCTTTCAGAGTCTGATGTCTAAAGCAAATGCTGGAACAGTGGGTACATTACTTAAAAAGTGCCAAGCTCTGGCCCTGGAGCTGCACAGCCAATAGTCCGCACTACAGTTTAAGGTGAAGAAGAGTGTTTTTATTAAAAGGTGCACTAATAAGAGATGAACGGGGTCTCAGTGACTCCAAAAATGCCTGCTCTGCTCAGTGCTTTCAATCAGGGGTTCTTATACTAAAGGGAAATGAGGCACAACATATATGAGGGATTATTTAACAGTTTTCCAAAAGTTAGATAGGACAATGGATAATTAAGAAAGGAATGTTTCCTGTAAGTCCCTGGCAGTCAGGTAATCCTAAAGAGACTTTGGCACTGTTTGTCAAAGCTCAGATGGCCAGTGCCAAAGTCTGGCCCAGGAGTTTTATTGACATAGATGGCTCTGTCTTAGATCACAAGACACAGCAGGAATTGATAACTGTATCTTAGGGAGAGAAAAAGTTAATTGTAACACAAGGTTGAAACCAGGTTTTAAAGACATGGCATTTTAACTGAAAATATGGAATCTCATTTTAACAATATGGAGTCAAGCCTAACAAAGCAAAAATCTTTATCCTCACAGGTACTCACAACTCTCTGTACTTTGTCATTCTGCCCTGTGGACACAGAGACATACATACATGGCAAGATTGGACACAGCACTAGCATGACCCTGAGAAGCCCTATCCTTACTTTGGGCACCTCTTCTGTCTATTAAATGGGGCCAATGGCTTAGTGGTAGACTTTCTTGCCTTCTATGCAAGGAGATCTGGGTTCTATTCCTGAATTGTGCACTTTATGCACAGCCACCACCTGTCAGTGAAGGCTTGCATGTTGCTGTGATGTTGAATAGGTTTCATCAACGCTTTCAGATTAAGACACACTAGGAAGAAAGACCTGGTGATCTCTTCCAAAAAAAAAAAAAAAAAAAAAGGCCATTATTATTGAGTCAATTCCAACTCACAAATGCTGAGTAGAACTACATTTCTTATGGTTTTCAAGGTTGTGATCGACTAGGAAGAAAAGCCTAAAAAAAAAAAAAAAAAAACCAGCCAATGAAAACCCTATGGTCTGATCTGCAACCAGTCATAGGGATTCATGGGGACAGCATGTAGGACCAAGCAACATTTGGTTGAGTTGTGCATGGGGTTGCCATGAGTTGGTGGTGACTCAGGGGCAGCTAACAGCATCATCGTCTGCCAGTTAAAGGGCTTCCCATCAAAATCCATTCCTATCAGACTGCATTCATCCTTGCCATCTCTGTGGCCAACAAACATAAACAAAGTGGCATGAGATGCAACAGTTGGTCTCTCCTCCTCTGGAGCAAAGAAGAATGAAGAAAATCAAAGACCCATGGAAACAAATAGTCTAAGGGGCTAGTGAACCATGTGAACCTCAGCCTACATGACCATGAGACCAGAAGAACTAGATGGTGTCCAGCTACCACTGTCAACCACTTGAAAAAGGATTAATGTGGGAAATCCTGGGTAGAGTAGGAGAAAAATGTGGAACAAAACTCAAAATTATAAAAGAGACCAGGCTTACTGGTCTGTTGGAGACTGATGAAAACCCTGAGACTATGGCCTCTAGTCAGCCTTGGGTTCAGGAGTTGAACTCACTCCTGTGGCTTCCAGGAAAACAATAGACAGGCATATAAGGTGAACATTTCCATGAGGTGGGTATACTCCCTAGAAAAGTCAACCATGGGAGATCAGAAAGGCAGTATTTGCACAGAGAGATAGCTCAGAAGGTAGAAATACGTAGCAAAGAAGGACATGGGAAAAGGTAACCAGAAGGAGGAAGTGAGAAGAGAGTTGTGAGGATTGCAATCAATGTCATGAAACAAAATGTGTATGGACTGTTATATGGAAAATGAATTTGCTTTGTAAACTTTCACCCAAATCATAATAAAAAAATTTTTTTAAATGAAATGGCATGTAGTCTTTGTTGAAAATAGATGAGTATGTGATCAGTGGAAACTAACACACTGCCATAGAGTCAGATCCAACTCATAGCTACCCATCCTTGGGTTTACGAGGTGGTATCACTATGGAAGTAGATTGCCAAACCTTCCTTCTGAGAAGTGGCTGGTGGGTTTGAACCACCAGCCTTCTGGTTAGCAGTCAGATGCCTTAGGCACTAAGGCACCAGAGAGTAATATGACCAGCACTCCTGTCAGGGTTCCATGAACTGGAAGCCTAGAAGCTTCCTCACCTGCATCTGTGTGGGATGACAGGCAGGAGAGTATTTTGTCCCCTTTTTTGGGCAGAGCAAGTAATATTTATGTTTACCTGCTGGGAGGTATAGCTCTGCACTGACAACACAGTCAATGATTAGAATATGGCACCAGCACATTAATAGGTAAATCCCAAGACTTAAAGATGTTTTGAAAGTACCTTTTGAACAACAGAAAACAGAACTCATTATTCTAAGAAATTGGGAGTCATCATTGCATATTCATTTAATCAATCCCAAAATTCTCAGCTGTGAGTTACTTTGAAGCTGTGCTGTGTGTGTCCTTTCCTAGGGAACCAACCAGATGGGTCTTCAGCTGGAAGTGCACCCAGACCCACGTGGGGACGCCAACTGAGCAGAAGCATGCTGGGCTTGCAGATGGCCGGTCTGCTGACAGGCCAGGTGAAAGAGGGGACCTTCAGGGAATTTCACTTTCTTTCCTTAGATAGCTTAGGGTTCATGCAGGTGGAGGAGAGAGAAAACCCTGGTACTACTCATGAGGCAAATAATTAGACTCCTCAGGCAGACTGGGATAGTAGATCTCCAATAGGAGTTGTAAAAAAATAAACAAATACATGAGCCTATTGGAAAAGCTCCTGAAAAGAAATTTTTTGTTTTGAGTTTTGAAGGAAGGAGATACTCCAAGATATTATGGACCTTCAGAAATTCCCATTTGACTTCAATGTAGAAATGATGTTGTTTGGAAATTAGTACCCTTGGACTACTGATGGAAACATTTATTCCAATCCTACATATCTTGTATAATTTAGTTTGCAGCATACTCTGACCATGTCTAGTATGTAATGATTTAAGGAGCAATAATGCAAATTACCCACTCCATTGATCATGTCTGGTCTTGACAGTGCTTGGTGTTGCTGCTCATACCGTTTTGCGTTTCATAAATGCCTTCAAATATATGGAAAAAAGTCATGACTTCTCATTTAAAAGAAAATCAAAATGCCAGACAGGCATTTCATAACTACTTTGAATTCCAGTTTGTCTTATGACCCCAGACACACGTGCAACAAAGCCCTACTCTCCACAGTATAATTATTAAAAGCCAATCTAGTTTTGCGTTATTGCTGATTTAGCCCGAAGAGAATTTAAGCCAAATGTTGAAAATTACGAAAAGAAAGATCAGCCAGGGTATCAGTTGCCATTTATCTGGTCTAATTATCCCCTATGGAGACTTCTTGGGGGCTCTGGTGGCATAGTGCTTAAGGCATTTGACTGCTAACCAGAAGGCTAGCAGTTCAAACTCACCAGCCACTCCTTGGAAGGTAGATTGGGCAATCTACTTCCTTAGAGATACTGCCTCGGAAACCAAGGGAGGGTTGCTATGAGTCAAATTGACTCGATGGCAGTGAGGTTTTTTTTTTTTTTTTTTTTTTTTTTTGGTAGACTTCTTAGAAAAATGGAGAGAGAGAAAAGATATGCAATGATTTAATCCGATCAGCCATTCTCTAGTGGGTAGAAGAGATAGATGGCTGCCATCGAGCTGACTCTATACCTTATGTACAACAGATTGCCTGACCTGTGTCTTCCTTATCATCACCAGTGTGTTCAGTCTATCACTGCAGCTAGTGGGCCAATCCATCTCACTGAAGGTCTCCCTCACTGGCTCTCTACTTCACCAAACATGAAGTCTCCTCCAGTGGTTGATCCCTCTTGATGATATGTCCAAAGCAAGCAAGTTGGACAGTGTTCTTCTGTGATCCATAACATTTTAGTTGGCTAATTTTCAGAAGCAGATCACCAGGCCTTTCTTCCTAGTCTGTTTTAGTTTGGAAGATTCTCTGAAACCTGTCCATCGTGGGTGGACAAATAGCTGCTGGTATTTGGAAAACCAGTGGCATAGCTTCCAGCATCACAGCAACATACAAGCCACCATAGTATAACACACTGACGGACAGATGGTGGGGGTGGGTAATAGTCATCCCATTTTAATTACGAGAAAATATAGTTACTGAGCTCTGGTAGCATAGTGCCTAAGGCACTTGACTGCTCACCAGAAGGCTGGCAGTTCAAAACCCACCAGCCACTCCTCGGAAGGAAGGTTGGGCAATCCTACTTCCGTAGTGATACTGCCTCGGAAACCCAAGGAGGGGTCGCTATGAGTCCGGCCGACTTGACGGCAAACAACAACATAGTTACTGAGAGATTGACTTACCAAAACATGCTTCTTTTATTCCATACCTTTGATGCTTCACTGTAGCCCGCTTCCAACAGTATGAGCACTTCTGTTTTGCAAAGCTAAGAGGTGGGTTTTGATTTTTCATGAGATATTGCTGTGATTATTATTTTTGAGCAAATGACAAATTGGGCAATCCATAGCTTAGCTCCATTAACTAAAAGTGCTGACTGAAGCAGGAAGTGCATGTTTATTAGACTTTATGGAACAGAGATGGGAGTCTTCTGTCTTGTAAATCAGATTTCCAACTGTGTTTTAAAGAATTGACATGACTCTGTGGGAAGCCTCATGTTTTGAGATAAGGCTGACCCAAGGAGAACCTGCCTGTGCCTTTCTCCAACTGAGAATAAGAAAGCACATTGGCTGGTGGGGAGAACAATGCATAGCTACAGCAGTTGCTGTTGGCTGCCAGCCAGACATCTACTCCCTCCCATCCCCCACATGTTTCCTGTGCCCCCAGCAATCTTCTAATGTTCACACATCCTGGATTTAAGCAGATCCGGACCCACTCTCTCCCTAGGGGTGGGTTTCATTTGTGTAACCAAAGAACCCTATTCCCCTGCTAGTGATTGGATTAGACAAGTGCATGAGCTTCGAGATACGATATATGTGAGAAAGCAGCTTCTGGGCTCCTTGAAGGCTTCCTCATGGTTCAGTCACAAAAAAAAGCAGACCCCCTTCTGCTTCTCGCTTTTGGTCTGCATATGATGTCTAGAATGGCTATAGTGACTGTGCAGAATTAGAGTTGGATTGAATGAATTGGAACTAATTGAAAAGGCTCAACATCTTTGAGCCTACCAGAAGCTGCCCTGCCTATGTTGGACTTCTTTCATGTGAGGTAATTTCTGTGTAGCTGAAGCCAGATGTGTTGTTTTTCAGTTACCTACAGCTTTAGGTGTCCTATCTGGGATGGTTGGTGAGGGCAAATTCTGGTGTTTTGAAAGAACACTGGGGCAATCTCAAAGCTTTAAAACACAGAAGAACCAATCCAACTGAGAAATACTCCTAGATAAAATTAGTATTTTCCCATGGCGACTGGTTTTTCCTTAATTCCATGCTCTTGGGCCTTCTTGGAGCCTCTGGGTGGGACAAAGGGCTAGCATGGTTGGTTGCTAACGGACTGGAGGTTCAAGTCCACCCAGAGGTACCTTGGAAGAAAGGCTTGGCAAAAAAACAACTGTTCTGGTTACATAGTGCTGCTCTGACAAGAAAATACCACAAATGGGATGCTTGAACAAACAGGAATTTATTCTCTTACAGTTTGGGAGGCTAAAGTCTGAGTTAAAAGTGCCAGGCTCTAGGGACTGGGGGAAAGCCCCTCAGCCTTGGGCTTCAGCTCTTCTTCTTGCTCCCGGCCCACTGGAGCTAGAGGCATCTCTTCACTCAGGCAGCTACTGGCTGCTGAGGCTAACAAGCCCAAGGTTAACAAATAAAATGGCACAGTCCCAATGTCACGAAACCACATGTCAGGCCATTAATTCAAGTCCATTGAAAGTCCCAAGGTTGGCAGAGCATGGCAGGATGCACAGCTACATGCAGGGTCCAAGTGTGCCATAAGCTAGAGACCATTCCCCAAGGCTTTTTCTTATATACAGGAAGCAGACCATATACCCAAAGGCAGCTATTCAGCTTTTCACAGTAGATTCCACCATGGAGTTGATTACCAGTCTCATCATGGGAAATACTACATCCAGCTGCCCAGCCACTCAATCAGGCCTAACCAAGTTGACACACAAACTTAACTACCACTCCAACCGTTAAAAATCTATGAAGCACAGGTCTACTCTGACACACATGGGGTTGTTACAAATTTGAATTGACTTGTCAGCAACTGGTACTGGTTGGGCCCTCTCAGATGAGCTCAGCAGCTGCTGCCTCTGATGGTCCTCGAAGTGCCTTCAGTTCTCAGAGGATTGGCTTTTAAGCACTCTCCATTAGTGGTTAATCTTTTCTGATTATACAAATATCATATAGTAATAGTAGAGAACAACAGAAAGTATGCAAAAAAAAAGTACTTGTAATCTAGTATTTAGATAATTATTTTGGAATATATGCTGTTTGTGTGTTTCTGATTTATTTTTCCTCTTTCAAAAATGCAATCATTATATTGTACACGTAGTTTTATAGTCTGTTATTTGAACTTAAAATGATAACATAAACATTTCCATATATCGTTTTACATATATATATATATATTTATTTATTTATTTATTTATTTATACACAATATGTAATTTTTTATTGTGATTTAAGTGAAAGTTTACAGGGAAAAATCAGTTTTCCATTCAACAATTTATACACATTTTGATTCATGTCATTAATTGCAATCCCCTCAATATAACATTACCCATCTTACTTCCTTTCAGTGTTTCTCATTTCCATTCCGCCTTCTTTCCTAACCTTTCCTGCCTTCTGAACTTTGTCTTTGGGCAAATGCTGCCCTTTTGATCTTGAATGGTTGATTGTTCTCAGGAGCATGTACCCCCCTACTATTATTGTTCATCCTGTAGATATGTCTATTGTTTGGCTAAAAATTGAGTCACAGGGGCTAGTTCCATTCCAAGTTTGAAGGGTGACTAAGGACAATAGTCTTTGCAATTCCACCAGTCTCTATCCTACCAATAAACCTGGTCTTTTTTTTTTCCCCCCCTTTCTGATTTTCCATGATTGATTGTTCTAAGGAGTATATAAATGGTGTAAATAAATGTTCTTTACTTGGTCTTTTTTATGATTTTGAGTTTTGATCCACATTTTTCCCCACTCTATCCAGGACCTTCTAATGTGGTACCTTCAGAGCAGTCAGTAGTGGTAGCCAGGCACCATCTAGTTCTTCTGGTCTCAAGGTCATGGAATCTGAAGTTCACGTAGTCCATTAGTCCACTTGTTTCCAATTGACTTTGATTTTCCTTACTCTTCCTTGCTCCAAACATGGAGAGACCAATAGTTGGCATCTTAGATGGCCACTCACGAGCTTTTAACACCCCAGTCACTACTCACCAAAGTAGGATTAGAAAATTGTCTTTGTGGACTATGTTTTGCCAGTTGACCTTTTTTCTTTTTTAATTTATTGTGATTTGGGTGCAAGTTTAGAAAGCAAATTCATTTTCCTTACTGCAGTTCACATACATTTTGTCTTATGACATTGACTATAATTTCCCACAATGCAACAGCTTCCCTCCCACTTCCTCCCGATAGTTACCTCTTCCCTGTGTCCT
>NW_006921837.1:1536222-1537642 GCF_000298275.1 Orycteropus afer afer
TATCCAGGATCACCTACATAGATTCCAAGTGGTTGACAGCGGTAGCTAGGCACCATCTAGTTCTGATCTCATAGTCGTATAGGTTGAGGATCACATGGTGTACCAGTCCCTTGGACTAATTGTTTCCATGCGTCTTTGGTTTTCTTCATTCTTCTTTGCTCTGGATGAGGAGAGACCCATTGGTCCATCTAGATGTGTCAATTGACCTTGATGTCCCCTGAGACTGTGGTCTTGAGCCCCTTAGTTCCAGTGACTCATTCCTCCAGGTTTTTGGTTATGGCTGACATTTTCATCTTTGCCTCCTGTATGTGCTACTATATTCAGGGATACATTTGTAGCATATGTAAATGCATATATAGAAATATCCTCTGTCACATCGATACATATTCATGGGTATAGTGCCATTCTCCTTCCCACACCTGTTCAGCTTGTATGTCTATCTATGTATTTACTTGTAGATTATTGTTATTACAGAATTATGTATGCAACAGTTTTTACTTCTGTTAGCTTTAGCTCTTGTACCCCTCCCAGTGTCTTCCTTTGCTTTGATTATTTTTTGCTGACCTTCCCCGTATTGTATATTGCCTTCCCCTTCACCCAGGTTAATGTGTCTACCCTCTAGTTAATGGTTTACCCTTTTGTGAGAACCATCAAAGAATGTGTCTTTCTGACACATCAAAGAACGTTTTGTGTGAAAACATTTTCTCAACTTTTTATTTAGTGGTCTTATACAATATTTATTCTTTTGTAGTTAACTAATTTCACTCAGCATAATGTCCTCCAGGTTCATCCATGTTATGAAATATTTTGCATACTCATCATTATTCTTTAATGTTGTGCAATATTCCATTGTGTATATGCACTTTAGTTTGTCTATCCATGTATCTGCTGATGGGCATTTAGGTTGTTTCCATCATTTTGCCATTGTGAATTGTGCTGGGATGAACGTGGGTGTGCATGTATCTATTCATGTGACGGCTCTTATTTCTCTAGGATATATACCTAGTAGTGGGATTACTGGATCATATGGTATTTATATTTCAACTTTTTAAGGAAGCACCATACTGTTTTCTACTGTTTATATCATTTACAGTCCCACCAGCAGTGTATAAGGGTTCCAGTCTTTCCACACCCTTGCCAGTGTTCTTTCTTTTATCTTTTTTTGAATGTGGCTATTAATGCTGGGGTGAGATGATATCTCATTGTTGTTTGGATTTCCGTCTTTCTCATGGGTAATGATTAGCAAGATTTTTTTTCTTGTGTTTGTTGGCTGCCTAACTGTCTTTGGTGAACTGTCTGTTTATGTCCTCTGGACATATTTTTAAAATTGGATTATTTGTCTTTTTGTTGTTGAGGTGTTGAAGTTTTCCATAAATTTTAGAGCATAGTCCTGTGACCAATATGTCATTGCCCCCCCCCC
>NW_006921837.1:1538382-1551555 GCF_000298275.1 Orycteropus afer afer
TATGTTATGCCAATTGAGCTTGATGTCTCCTGCGACTATGGTCATGAACCCCCAGGTCCAACTACTGGCTCCCTCTGGGTAGCTGGCTGTGGCCAAGAAATGACTACAACCTTGTCCCTTGTCAGCTCTACTATATACCTGGGAATTCTTTTATTTATTTATTTTAAGAGTTTGTTTTATATTCAATGTTATGTGTACATTTAGTTTCACTCCCCATTTACCATGCCCAACTCTAACCCAGTCTCCTCCCCTCCCTACCCAGTAACCCTCCCCCTGTGCCCCTCATAGTTATGCACGCCTGTTTGTCCTGCATTACCTCTGTGTGAATGTTGCCCCTCTGGTGCCCATGATCTATTGCTCCAAGGGATGACGCATGTGGGTGCGTCCCCCTGGGTTGAGTGGTCTTCATGTACATCTTGTTAACTATTGGGCTGAGACCCAGCCCCTGGGAGTGAGTTTTATTCTAGGTGCAGAATGTATTCCAGGGCCATGGTATTGGGGGTCTCACTGGACTCTATCCAACCAGTAATTCTGGTCATTATTGAGTTTTTGGGTTTTGTTCCACATTTTTCCTCCCACTCTATCCAGGATCTCCAGATTTGATCCCTTCTTGAGTGGTTGGCATTGGTAGCTGGGCACCATCTAGTTCTTCTGGTCTTGAGGGCCATCATGTCCTAGGGCTGATTGCTTCCAAATGCCCCCCACACACACACACTTTTTAACTCTTCTTCGCTTCCGACGCTAGGTGACCATTAGCTGAATCTTAGATAGCTGCTTGAAAGCTTTTAAGACCCCAGTCGCTACTCACCAATGTAGGATAAGGAACAAGGCTTTTATGTATTTTGTTGTGCCAATTGAGTCTGGTGTCCCCGAGTACTATGGTCCTGAGACAGTAGATCCATTGGATCTCTCTCCCATAGTGTCTGGGTGTCTGTGAGGGATTACTCTGTGTCTGTCTTCTATTGTTTCTGTAAGGATTGCAGATATTTTGTATCACTGGTATCTGTGCAAGATTAGCCTGCACTGAATCTATCCTTGGTCTAGAGTATATTCCTATTCACTGACCCCCATCTGGTCCTCTCTGGTGTTTGTATGTTTATCTATAGTCTGGTGCTTGGTGTTAATGGTAATGCAGTATTGTGGGCACACTGATTGGTATTAGCATCTGTCATCTATCTCCTATGTGTACAATTCAGTGTCCTGTGCTATATACCTGGGAATTTTTACAGACCACACCAATATACTTGTAGGAACATTGTCTGCTAACCCTGTCTTGTGCACACTCCCCCCTGCATAGACATACCTAATAGTTCAGCCCGTCCACCCACCTATCCACCTGTATATATGACTTTTTACAATAATGGACTAATACAACATTTGTCAAAGCAGATTAATTTTATATTCAGTAGTTCGTATACATTTTGTTTTGTGATACTGATCACAATCCCCAGAGTGTAACAGCTCTCCTCCCACTTCCTCTTTATGGTCACCTTTTCCCTGTGTCCTTCCTGCCTATACATTCCTGCCTCCTTAGCTTTCTCCTTGTGCACATACTGCCCTTCTGCTGTCCCATGGTTGATTGTTCTAAAGAATGCATCTCCCTGGTATAGTTGTTCAGCTCATAGGCTTGTCTATTATTTGGCTGAAAGTTAGCCCTGGGAGTGAGTCCAGTTCCAGGCCTGAAGCATGACTAGGGGCCATAGTCTTGGGGGTTTCACCAGTCCTATCTAACCAATAATCCTGGTCTTTTTTTTTTTTTTTTAAATTTGTTCCATATTTTTCTCTCATTCTATACAGGATCTCTAATTTTTATCCCTTTCTGAGTTGTTGGCAGTGGTAGCTGGGCACCATCTAATTCTTCTTGTCTCAGGGTTGTATGGGCTGAGGTTCTCATGGTTCATTAGTCCTTTGGACTAATTGCTTCCATGTTTCTTTGATTTCCTTTACTCTTCTTTTCTCCAGACAAGGAGAGATCAATAGTCGCAGCTTAAATGGCCGCTCACAAGCTTTTAAGACCTCAGTTGCTACTCACCAAAGTAGAATGTGTTGTTGTTATGTGCCGTAGAGTCGAACCTGACTCATAGTGACCTCTCCTTGGGTTTCTGAGGGAGTATCGCTAGAAGTAGATTGCCCCATCTTCCTTCTGAGGAGTGACTGGTGGGTTTGAACCGCCAGCCTTCTGGTTAGCAGTCAAGTGCCTTAGGCACTATGTTACCAGAGCTCCTCCCAAGTAGAATGTAGAACAATGTTTTTGTGTACTATGTTGTCCAATTGAGCTTGATGTCCCCTGTGACCATGGTCCCAAGCCCACAAGCCTAGAGACTCATCACTCCCTCAAGGGGCTTAGTTGTGGCTAAGTAGTTGTCCTAACTTTGTCACCTGTTAGCTCTATAGTGCATATGGACATTTTTATAATATGTGTCTAATGTTTAGGAGGTCTCACTTATCTAATTTGTCTTCTGGTGTTTGTGCTTTTTTAGTTATATTGATAGTGTATTTATGCTATGTATTAGGGCCTCTAAGTATGTTCCTATATTTTCTTTGATGATATTTATAGTTTAGGGTTTTACATTTAAGTCTTTGATCCATCTTGAGTCCATTTTTATTTGTGGTGTGAGTTACAGCTTTCTAGAAAATTTTCCACTTCTTCTAGATTTTCAAATTTGTTGGAATGTAGTTCATCGTATTCTGTCATTATCCTTTTTATTTCAGTTAGTCCTGTTGTGATATGGCCCATGTAATTTCTTATTCATGTTATTTGCATCTTCTCCCTTTTCTTTGTTAGATTTGCCACTGGTTTGTCAATTTTATGAATCCTTTCAAAGAACCACCTTCTAGTTTGTTAAGTCTTTCTATTTTTTTTTTTTTTTCCATTTTCTATTTCAGTATTTCTGCTCTAACCTTTATTACTTCTTTTCTCCTGGTGACTGTAGGCTTATTTTGCTGCTCTTTTTCTAATTGTTGGCAATATTGGGTTAAGGTGTTGATTATGATTCTTTCTTCTTTTTTGATGTATGTGTTTATTGTTGTAAATTGACCTCTGAAGACTCTTTTTGCTGTATCCCAAAGATTTTAGTATGTTGTGTTTTCCTTCTCATTTGATTCAAAGAATTTTTTATTTCTTCTATTACTCATAGTTTTTAAGCCAATTGTTATTCAGTTTCCATGTGTTTGATTTTTTTTTTTCCTTTGTATCTTCCTATTGTTGATTTCTAATTTTATAGAGTTGTGATCTAAGAAAATATTTGCAGTATTTCAATGTTTTAAAATTTGTTGAGGCTTGCTTCATGGCCTAAAAGATGGTATATTCTGCATAATGTTCCACATGCACTGGCAAATAATGTATATTGTGCTGTTGTTGAGTGGAGTATTCTGTATATGTCTATGATGTCAAGTTGATTGATTGTGGTGTTTAGTTCTGTGTGTCTTTGTTGAGTTTCTAATTGTTCTCTCCTTCATTGAAAGTGGTGTATTAGAATCTTCTACTATTACTGTGGAGTTGTCTATTTCTCTGTTCTAATCTGTTAAAGTTTGATTTATGTATTTTGGGGCTCTTTCATTGGGTGTATAGATTTAATATGGTTATGTCCACTTGTTCAATTGACCCTTTAATCATTATATAGTGTCTTTCCTTGAGCTTAGTCTTATTGGTTGTCCTTTGTAGGTAACTTTTCATTTTTCCTTAGCTGCTTTCAGGATTCTTTGTCTTTGGTTTTGGAAAGTTTGATTACGATATGTCTTAGTGCCTTTCTTCTGTTGTCTATTCTTTTTGGAGTTTGTTGAACTTCTTTAATGCATACCTTCTCCTCTTTCATGATATGAGGGAAGTTTTTTTTCCAACAAACCTTCAACAATTTTTTCAATGCTTTTTTAATTTTTTTTTTTTTCTCTCCCTGTTCTGGAAGCCTGAGCACACGTAAGTTATTCCTTTTAAATGGTGTTCCACATAATTCTTAGGTATAATTTTATTTTCCGTTCTTTTTTTTTCTGATTGGTCTTCTAACAGAGTAATATTGAGAGATTTGTCTTCAGTCTTACTAATTCTGTCTTGCATTTATTCAGTTCTACTCCTTTGACTTTTCAATGTGTTATCTGTTTCTGAAAACTTAGTATTAATCTTCTGTATTTATATTTGCTGTTTTTGTATGGTTTCTGATTTTTCATTTATTTTGTCAGTTTGTTCTTGTATTGTTTCCCTGAATTCTTCTAGAATTTTGTCTATATTTTCCTTGATTTTTTAAATGTTTTCCTTGATCTTTCTCTCAATCCATTGACAGTATCCAAATATAATTTTTTTTTAATTCCTTACCAGATGTTTGCAATGCCATTTCTTCCTCAGGGAAAATACAGAAAATTTTCACTTGTTTGTGCCACTCTGTCTTACTTCATTGTGTGAATGGAAGCTGTTTATTCTCTCTGAGGCATTGTGTTGTTGTATTTAATTGTTAATTGTATATTGGTGGTTTCATCAAGCTTTTTTTTTTTTTTTTTTTAACTTTATTTTGTTTTGAAATGTCCAAGCAAGCAGAGCACTTGTGCTACCCTGCTCACTAGTTTGGCAGCACTTAGGCACTTACCACCTGTCTCCTGATGGGTATGACAGAAGATGGAAACATGTGTACAGTTCTTTGTATGCTGTTCATGTAGAGCAGCTGAGGGCAGGTTGAGGTGTTTTTTATTGCTATCTTTCATTGATTAGGTAATATAGGAGTAGGTGGTGGCCCTCACCCAGTGGGTGGGGCTGCAGGAGGTACAGATGTGGTTGAGTAGTGTTGACACAGTTGCTTTCTCCCACAAGCTGGGACAAAAAAAATTTAGAAGAGAAAAAAAAAATACAAACAACAACAACAAAGAAAATAATAAATAAAAAACAAGCAAAAGACAACAACAAAAATAATTTTTTTTTTTAAAAAAAAAACAGGAGGACAAAAAGAAAAGAGAAAAAAATAAAGGAGGGAGAGAAAAAGATAAACAGAACTGTAAAAAAAAAAAAAAGAAAAACAAAGGAATGGAAAGAAGAAAAAAGAAAAGAGGGAACAAGAAAAAGTGAAGAAAAAAAACAGGGGAAGGGAAAAACAAAGGAAAAAACTGGAGTAGGGGGCAAAGCACCTGGGTGGTCCTTCTGCCAGCCAAGGAGGCAGCAGGGGCAATTAGGGCACTTAGTTCTGGAAGGAATTTCTGCTGGCCTAGAAGATGGATGGAGGTAGGGTGCTGGTTCTAGAAAATATTCCTGCTGGCCTAGAGGGTGCCTGGAGGCAGAGTACCTGATCCTGGAAGGAGTTACTGATGGTCTAGGGGGAGCTGGGGGCATGGCACCTGTTCCTGAAAGGAGTTTGTATTGGCCCAGAAGATGGCTGGTGGCTATACATTTGGTCCCAAAAGAAGTTTGTGCTGGCTGAGAGAGCAGTGGGGGAAGGGCACCTAATCCTGAAAGGAGTTTGTGTCAACCCAAAAGGTGTCAGGGAGTGGGGTGCCTGGTCCCAGGAGTTCCTGCTGGCCCAGAAGGTGGCAGGGGGCAGAGTGCCCAATCTGGGATGGAGTTCCTGCTGGTCCAGGAGGTATGTAGGGGTGGGAGATGGCCATACCTCTGGTCACTGGAAGGGTGTGGGGAATAAGGGGAAGATTGCACCTTTCTGGTTGCCAGCCACTGGTGTGGGCACATGTGCAATCCCAAGCAAGTGGAGCCTATTATCAGGTTGCTCCTCCATTGGAATGCTGCTTGCAAAAATTGAAGATGGCTATACTGTGTTAGGCCATTTGACAATTCACTGCTCCATTTGTCTCCTTGTTTGCTATTTTCATTTTCATTTCATTTTCTTCTTCTAGTTGGCATCTGACCCACTTCTTTATCCTTTTTTTTTTGAAGCTCAGGGTTCCAGGATTATAATCCGTATCTCTTTTTTGCTGGTTTCTTGTGTTTTTGTTGTAGAGGGCCTAAGTAGCTTGTCTGCCTAGTCTGCCATTCTGCCACAAGCTTTGTAACATCATTAAATACATTTTTAAAACTTTCTTTTAATGACAGTATGTTAATTATTCCATGAATATATAATAAATTATAAGCTGGTTACATTTTACATGAAAGATACATTCCTGACAACCTTGCATTATTCAAGCTTTGCATAATTCAGGACAATTTTTTTTCATAAATAGGAAAACTCTCATATTAAAATCAAACACCACTGACCCTCAACCCACCAGCTTTGTACTACAATTCTTGAAAAACTTTTGAGGTGATTTATATTATTTCAAAATTTGCCAGTAAATTTATTCATTCAAATATTGGAGCATCTACTGTGTGCTGGCCACTTGTCTAAGTTTTTAGGAATCTCTGAGGAGGAGTTGACATTCTAATTGAAGGCTGTTGTAGTTAAAGTTGTGTGTCAACTTAGCTGGGCCATGGTTTTGAGTGGCTTGGCAGCTGGATGTGGTTATTCCCCATTATGAGATGGATGTGGAGTAATCAACTCTGTGGGGGAATCTGCTGTGAGCAGCTAATTTTTTGCCTTTGGGGTGTGGCCTGCTTCCAGTATATATGGAAAAGTTTTGAGAAAGATCTCCAACTTTTTGGCACATTTGGATCCTGCATTTGGACAAATTATCTCAAACAGTGGCCGACCATGTTGCCTGCCCATCTTGGGATTGTTCCTGGACTTGAACTAGTGGTCTGCCATGTTGCTTGCTAATCTTGCGATTGTGCCATTTTACCTGCCCATCTTGGGTTCATCAGCCTCAGTAACCAGAAGCTGCATGAGTCAGAAGGATACTCCAGCTCCAGTGGGCCTGGAATAAGAGACAGAGCTGAAGCCCAAGGTTGAGGGCCCTTCACCCAGTCCCCAGAGCCAGCACTCTGAATTTGGATTCCTAGCCTCCTAAACTATAAGAGAATAAATTTTTGTTTGTTAAAGCCATCCACTTGTAATATTTCTGTTATAGGAGCACTGGAGAGTTAAGACAGAGACAAACAATAAAAATTATCAGATTTATCTATTTATTATATTAAAAGATGATGATTGTTACGGGAAAAACAAAATTAGAGCAGGGCAGGGGAGATTGGAAGTATGAGAGAGGTGGGTGTTTTCTTATTTAAAATAGGGTGAGAAGGAGAGGGATTGTTTGGTTTGTGACATTATTAAGAGTATAAAAAGACAAGTTACAAACTGAAGAAAATATTCACATATCTGATACAGTAAATGACTACCTACTAGAAGAGAGCACTTTCAAACCCCAACAGTAAGAAAACAAACAATCTAATTATCTAATGGGCAAAAGGTAGGAATAGATATTTTATCAAAGAGGATTCTCAGGTGGCAAATAAGCACATGAAAATATATTCAATATTATTAGCCACTAGGAAAATGCTAATTAAATTCACAATGAGATATCAGTACACACATATCAGAGTAGCTAAAATAAAAAATAGTGCTAACTCCAAATGCTTGGGAATATGTAGTGAAACTGGATCACTCATATATTGCTGATGGGAATGTAAAATGGTACAACTCCTCTGGAAAATGTTTGTCAGGTTCTTTAAAAAGTAAACATATAGTTACCATAGGATCCAGCAATTGCACTCTTGGGCATTTAACTCAGAGCAATGAAAGCTCTTGTTCATGCAATAACTTCTACATGAATGTTCACAGCAGCTTTATTCATAACAGCTAAAAGCTAGAAACAATCCAGATGTCTTTCAATGGTAAACAGTTAAACTGCAGAGTATCCATACCGTGCAATACTACTCAGAAACAAGACGGAACAAACTGTTGAAACATGCAACAATTTGGCTGGCTTTCAAGTGCATTATGCTAAAAAGAAAAACAAAGCTAGCCATCAAATCAATTCTGACTCACAGCGACCACCATTGGGTTTCCGAGATGGTAAATCTTTATGGAAGTAGATTGTCCTGTGTGGTAATTAAGTTTGTGTGTCAACTTGGCTGGGCCTGGTTGAGTGGGTGGGGAGCCATGGTAGAATCTACTGTGAGCAGGTCTTCTTCCTGTATATAAGGAGAAGCATTGGGGAATGGTCTCTAGTTTATGGTACACTTGAACCCTGCGTGTAGCCATGTCATTGTTCGGCAGCCTCCCATGCTCTGCCAACCTTGGGACTTCCAATGGACTTGAATTAATGGCCTGCCATGTGGTTTGGTAACACTGGAACTGTGCCGTTTTGCTTGTCAACCTTGGGCTTGTCAGTCTCAGCATCCAGCAGCTATCTGAGTGAAGAAAAGCCTCTAGCTTCAGTGGGCCAGGAGCAAGAGGCAGAGCTGAAGCCCAAGGTCAAGAAGCTTTCACCCAGCCCCTAGAGCCTGGCACTTTGAACTCGAACTTCTAGCCTCCCAAACTGTAAGAGAATAAACTCCTGTTTGTTCAAGCTATCCCATTTGTGATACATTCCTGTCAGAGCAGCACTAGGTAACCAAACACCCTGTCTTCCTTCTGCAGAGTGGCTGGTGGCTTTCAACCACTAACCTTCTGGTTAGCAATCAAATGAATGAAAAAAAAATCTATTTCAAAAAATTGAATATATAACATTTTTGAAATAATGTTATAGGGATTGCTAATGTTAGATAGATTTTAGCCAAAAGAATATCAGAGTATCAGAGAATATCAGAAAGACATTTACCTGTATTTTATTGACTATGCAGAGGCATTCAACTGTCTGGATCATAACAAGTTAGGGATAACATTGTGAAGAATGGGAATTCAAGAACATGTAAGTGTGTTCCTGTGGAGCCTGCACATAGACCAAAAGACAATTGTTTGAGCAGAATAAGAGGGTACTGCATGGTTTAAGGGAGCTCTGGTAGCATAGCGGATAAGACACTTGCCTGCTAACCAGAGGGCTGGCGGTTCAAACCCACCAGCCACTCCTCGGAAGGAAGGTTGGGCAATCCTACTTCTGTAGTGATACTGCCTCGGAAACCCAAGGAGAGGTCGCTATGAGTCAGGTTTGACTCGACAGCACATAACAACAACAACAACAGCATGGTTTAAAATCAGAAAAGGTATGTGTCAGGGCTATATTCTTTCACTATACTCATTCAATCTGTATGCTGAACAAATAATCTGAGAAGTTGGACTATATGAAGAGGAATGTGCTATCAGGATTAGAGGAAGACTCCTTAACAGCCTGCGATATGCAGATGACACAACCCTGCTTGTTGAAAGTGAAGAGGATTTGATGCACTTATTGATAAAGATCAAAGACTACAACCTTCACTGTGGATTACACCTCAACACAAAGAAGACAAAAATCCTTTTAACTGGACCAAAAAGCAACATCATGATAAATGGAAAAAATATTGAAGTTGTCAAGGAATTAATTTTACATGGATCTTAATCAATGCCCATGGAAGCAGCAGTGCAGAAATGAAACGATGCATTGTACTGGGCAAATCTGCTGCAAAAGACCTCTTTAAAGTGTTAAAAAGCAAAGATGTCACTTTGAGGAGTAAGGTGCTCCTGACCCAAGCCATGGTATTTTCAATTGCCTCATATACATGTGAAAGCTGGACAATGAATAAGGAAGACTGAACAAGAATTGATGCCCTTGGATTGTGTTATTGCTGAAGAATATTGGATATTCCATGGACTGCCAGAAGAACAGATGAATCTATCTTAGAAGAAGTACAGCTGGAATGCTCCTTAGAAGCAAGTATGGCAAGATTTCATCTCACATATTTTGGTCATGTTATCAGAAGGGACCAGTTCCTGGAGAAGGATATCATGCTTGGTAAAGTAGTAGAGGGTCAGCGAAAAAGAGGAAGAACCTCAAGGAGATGGATTGACAGTGGCTGTAACAGTGGGCTCACACATAGCAATCATTGTAAGGATAGCACAGTCCTGGGCAGTGTTTCATTCTGTTGTACATAGTTGTTGCTATGATTTGAAACCAACTTGACATTATCTAACAACAACAACAGGGATGGAAGCAGATTATTTTTTGCAAAGGTTAGGTGAGAAAGGGGAGTGCATATAGCCATAAAAGGTAACAAGGGGAGCCCTGTGGTGATGGAACAGCTCTGTATCTTGATTGTGGTGGTGATTCCATGGATTCACATTTGATAAAATTGCACAAAGTTCTACACACACGATGTACACATAAACACACACATGCACACCCATAACTACATGTAAAACTGGTAGAATCTGAGTAAGCTCTGTGGATTGTCTCAATGTCAGTTCCCTGGTTCTGACAGGGTACTATCATTATGCAAGATGTTTCCATTGGGGGAAACTGGGTGAAGGATATACAAGACTTCTCTGTTCTTTTTTTTCCCACAAAATTCCCGAAAATCTAGTATGATTTCAAAATATAAAAATACTAGTCGACTCTGACTCATGGTGACCCCATGTATATCAGAGTAGAAATGTGCTCTGCAGGATTTTCAGTGGCTGATTTTTTGGAAGTAGATGGTCAGGTCTTTCTTCTGAGGCATCTCTAGTTGGACTCCAACTTCGAGCCTTTTGGTTAACAGCGGATGTATTAACCATTTTCACCACCCAGAAATTTGATAAGAAATATAGATAGGCTCATAACACTCTTCTGTTTATAACCTTTCTGTGTTTTTCCACTGCTCTCAAGACAATTTCTCCATGGCTTACAAGGTCTGTGTGATCTAGTCCCAGCCTACTTCCCATCTGTGCTTGCCATTCCCCTGTGACAACAGGGATTCCTCAAATCCTAGACCTGCCAAGAACTTCTTTCCAGCTGCAGGACCTTGTATTTCCCACCCCCTCTGCATGAATTGTTCACATGGTTGTCTATATCCATCCCCCTACCTTTTTTTTTTTTTTTAGATTTCAGCTTAAATGTTATCTCCCCAGGGAGGCTTTCCCTGACCATCCTATCCCATGGCACCATGTTAGTGTCATTTATAGTGCTTATTAATATTTGGCTTACTGATCTTTTTTTCACTTTCTATCTGTTCTTCAACTAGATTATATGCACCATAAGAGCAGGAGCCTTCTGTTTCTTATTCTGTGTTGTACTCCCGTGTCAGACTGGAGTCAGCACATGATTCTGACTGAATCCATGAAAAAAATCCATGAATTTAAGCAGAGCCTACATTAGCACCCTGGCCTCCTTGTCTCCTATCTCTTACTGCAACATGTCTCTCATAGTCTCCTCTGCCTTATTCCTCATCAGGTAAAAACATTGACAGCTGCCTTCAGTTCTCATGAAAACCATCCATTCCAGAACTTGGGCTGCAACCCGTCTGATGCCTGTCTTTTGCTGACAGTAACAGCAGTCTTTGTTAGTTTTGATCCCATGATGGTGGCTGTGCTTATGATCTGCCATTTACTTTCTAACTTCTCCAATGTTTTGGGCATCTGCCAGTCTTCTTTGCTTGCCTCGTCACCTCCAACATCTGCTTGGTGTGTGGAGTGACTGCCCCTTGTCTGTTTTGAAGGTCACAACTGAAAGCCCCATTCCTTGGCTGAATACCTTTCCTTTCCAGAAAGTGCAGAAGGTGACTTCCATGCAGTTTAAAAAGGAGCTGTGCTTTTATTTTTCTTTTTTCTTCAAAGATACTTTAAACTCTTTGGTCAACATTTTTCATCATTTTTCTTTTGGATATCCAAGGCCAGGTACTATATTTAGCTATTGTTCTCCCCAATGGGGTTCTCCTCAGAGCACCTGGCTACTGGGGCTGCACTTTTATAAGATTCTTTAAGGGGTAATACACAGGGAGTTCATCTCATTTCTCCCCCCTTTTAAGTAGGCTAAATCTTCCACAGATCATTTGTTTGTTGCTTATCTAGTTATTCTTGAATAACTGGAGGGATAAGAAGAAAAACAAATAACTGTGGTCACTTTGAGAGAGTACATTATTTACCAAATCTTCTCTTGGGGTGAGCACTGATGCATTTGAAAGAAATACTTTTTTAAGCCATTGGGTAGCAGGTAAGACCCTGAGAGGCCTGGGTGAGAATGGTTTGTGAAAGAGAAGAAAATGGATTTGTGGGTTGATTTGAGGTTGGGGGAATGAAGAGGTAGAGATGAATGGAAGAGAGAGAGAAAGAGGGACTAGCCAGCAAGATGGCTGAAGGTCATGTCATCCAAGATGCAACCCTTTCACATAATCCCTTAAATCCTAGCTGAAGTGTAGCCAAATCACAAAATATTTGACATAGTAGTTTCTTGTGGAAGCTGGTGAAGCCAGGTTGATGCAGGGTATCTTAGTTTCCTAGAGGTGCTGTAACAGAAATACCACAAGAGGGTGGTTTTAAAGGACAGAACTTTATTTTTTCACAGTTTAGGAGGCTAGATGTTCAAATTCAAGGCACCAGCTCTAGGGGAAGACTCCTTCTGTCTACTCTGGGGAAGGTTATTGTCTCAACTTCAAAACCACAGCATTCTTCAGTTCCTTGGCAATCTCCAAGGGGCATCTATCTTTCTCCCATTTATGCTTGCTTATCTATGTCTATGCTGCTCTTTACATAACTCAGAAATTATTAGATTGAAAGCACACCCTACCTACAGTGATAAGGTGTCATTAACATAACAAACAAAATCCTATTTCCAAATAGTATTACATCCACAAGCATAGGGATCAGGACTCCAACATATATTTTGCAGGGGACCCAATTCAGTCTGTAATACAGGGAAACTTGGGAAAACATGTGCAGTCAGGCTGAAATCTGTAAGAAATAAGAAGTGAACCAGAACAACTCACAGAATGGGGTGGCAAGAATTAAAGTCAGATGTAGGGCTGCCACAGTTGGCCCCAAATCCATGCATGAAAAATATCATTTTGGGATGGCTTGTTACGGCTCTTGGTTGTACAGCAATAGCTGACAGATATAACTATCCTCCTGAGATCACACTTCAAGACCCAATTCTGCTCTCATTGTTAGAACATCCTTCTCTTACAACTAATGTTCTCAGTGGTGTCCCTCTCCTTTAAAATCCTACTGCCTTTTTCACCTTTGGTATATGATTTAGAGCTAAATTAATCTCTTGTGTTAGGAAAAAGAAATTCAAAAGCAAAAATATTTCAATTGCCTTGTAGGAATGTTATAGAGAAGAGATACTATGAATTATCAGAGGGCTGCAAACAAGTGGGAACAGCAAAGATTGAATTTGGTGGTGGTGGTGGCAGAGGCAGAAGGAATCATTTTGTACGATCAGCAATGGCAACAGTAGTGGTGACTATATATATATATATAT
>NW_006921837.1:1553998-1557085 GCF_000298275.1 Orycteropus afer afer
ATTTTCACGCAAATTCTTCTGCTAGTTGGGGTTTAGTCCAAATCTGCATCCTTTCCTTCAAGGCTCAGGGGTCCAAGATTATCTTCTGTGTCTGTATTTATTGGTTTCCCTTTTCTTTGTTGAAGAGGGTCTGTGCAATCCTTCTGCCTAGTCCGCCATCTTCTTCATAGGGTTTTCAATGGCTGATTTTTCAGAAGTACATTTCCAGAGCCATTCTTCTGATGAGCCTCTGGGTGGACTCAAACTTTCAACCTTTCAGTTAACAGTGAATGTGTTAACTGTTTGCACCACCCAGAGACTCCATAGTCCACTGTAATTCAGAGCGTCCAAAGCTGAACAGTGGTGCTGTGAGGCAGGCACTAAATCACCCTGTGGCATGAATTTGGACATTGTTTTGGGCAACATAATCTCCCAGACTAGGTTCCTATTCTCCTGGGCATTCTGTAAGCCACTAAATATCCTTTAAAATTTTATTTTCTGATTAAATCAGCCAGGGTGAATTTAAACTACCAGATTTTGTTGCTTGCAAAGAATAATACTGGCTATAGCCATTGTAAACAATGATCTGTGAAAATCTTGAATACACATTTTCCGCAGACATGTTTGATTATTTCCCTAGGATAAATTTCTAAACCTGGATTTCAGGTCCTGGGTAAAATAGAGTGAGCATACTTACTTCATCTGTCACTCCCACTAATATGACTATAAAATCTGGACAGAATGCAAGCGACTTTGAAAATAAAGAGAACCAGGCAGGTTATAGAAGAACACCAGAAATCAGAGTACCACCAACCTGATAGAGAATTTACCATTTTTCCTCCAGTATCTCCCAATCTGAACTTGGTACAACCAGAAACTTGGAAGTGAGCACAGGAACACAGAAAAGCCCTGGGACAGTCCTTCTAGTTCTGGCTTAAGGAATTGGAAAGGGAGGGTCTAACACACAATGCCAATGTGGAAATTCTCTTGGATTTATTCTTCACTTTTCTTTGTCCTCTCACACCCCAGCTAACCCTGTGTCATGGGGCAGTGCTGGGTCTATGATCCCACAAGGTTGGGACCTATTGCTGTTGCCTTTTTTTTCATTGTCTTTTCTTCACTGGGCCCAAATTCAAGCCCAGTTGTGGATGTGGAATAACTATAGCTCCATGTTTCTGTTTAGAAGACTAAAAAGAGAATCTCAATAATACAGGAAGTACTATGGAAATTGTGGAGGGGGAAAGTCTCAGAAAAGTGATCCTCTTTATAAACAAAGCTGTTATGAACAGTTATTTGTGAAATCCAGGGATCACCCCTAAACCATGCATGCTTTGGATCTGATTGTAATTGGCGTCCTGCAGTGTAGTGAATTGTTTAATATGGCCCTTCTAGTCATCGTCCTCCATTTTGTGATGTATTGTAAATCCTAATCCCTATGCCTATTTAAGGAGCTCTGGTAGCACAGTGCCTAAGGTATCTGACTGCTAACCAGAAGGTTCGTGTTTCAAACCCAGTAGCCACTCATTGGAAGCAAGACTGGGCAATCTACCTCTGTAAAGATTTACTGCCTTAGAAACCCAGTGGGGTCACTATGAGTTGGAATAAACTCTATGGCAATGGGTTGTTGTTGTTGTTGTTTGTTTTTTCTTCCATGCCTCTCTAGGGTGGGATGCATCTTGAGTCCCACCTTGCTGGCGGGTATGACTCAAGTCACCACCCATTTTGTGATGTACTGTAAATCTCTGGTAGCATAGTGGATAAGACACTTGCCTGCTAACCAGATGGCTGGCGGTTCAAACCCACCAGCCACTCCTCGGAAGGAAGGTTGGGCAATCCTACTTCCATAGTGATACTGCCTCGGAAACCCAAGGAGGGGTCGCTATGAGTCGGGTTTGACTCCACGGCACATAACAACAACAACAACATGCCTGCTTAGGGTGGGATGTATCTTGAGTTCCACCTTGCTGGAGGGTGTGATCCAAGTCACTACCCTTAACTTCCTTGAGGGTATATATGTGAATGTTCTGGGAAAGTTCGCTCTCTTTCTTTCTTTTTTTAATTTTTAATTTTTGCAGTGTTCCCTCCCCTCCCCCGCAACCAACAAAGAAAGTTTCCTTCCATATATAAACCTTTCCTTGACTTCTGACAACAATGAAGTTATATAATATTTGTCCTTCTGTGATTGACTTATTTCCCTCAGCACAATCTCCTCCACGTTCATCCATATTATGCAGTGCTTTGTATAGTCTACATCATTCTTTAGTGTTACATAGTATTCCATTGTGTGTATGTACCATAGTTTGCTTATCCAGTCTTCTGTTGATGGGCATCTAGGTTGTTTCCATCTTTTTGCTGTTGTAAATAGTGCTGCAATGAACATGGGCATGCACATATCTGCTCTTTTCCTGGCTTTCACTTCTTTAGCATATATACCTAGCAATTAGAAGCTCTGGTAGTGTAGTGCCTAAGACACTTGACTGCTAACCAGAAGGCTGGTGGTTCAAGCCCACCAGCCACTCCTTGGAAGGAAGATAGGGCAATCTACTTCCGTAGTGATACTGCCTCAGAAACCCAAGGAGGGGTCGCTATGAGTCCGGGCCAACTCGACGGCACATAATAACAACAACAATCTAGTAATTGGATTGCTGGGTCAGATGGTATTTCTAATTACAACTTTTTAAGGAATCACCATACTGCTTTCCACAGTGGTTGTATCCTTTTACAGTCTCACCAGCAATGTATGAGAGTCCCAATCTCTCCACATCCTCACCAGCATTTGTTATTTTCTGTCTTATTGAACTTTGCTATTAGTACTAGAGCAGGATGGAATCTCATTGTTGTTTTGATTAGCATCTCTCTAATGGCTAATGATCATGAACATTTCTTCATGTGTTTGTTGGCCCCTGAATATCCTCTTTGGTGAAGTGTCTATTCATACCTTTGGCCCATTTTTTAATTGGATTGTTAATGTTTTTGTTGTTGAGGTGTTGGAATTTTCTGCAAATTTTAGAGCTAAGTCCCTTGTCAGATATGTCATTGCCTAATATATTTTCCCAGGAGCTCTGGTAGCATAGTGCCTAAGGTGCTTGACTGCTAACCAGAAGGCTG
>NW_006921837.1:1558725-1560096 GCF_000298275.1 Orycteropus afer afer
CAATCCTACTTCTGTAGTGATACTGCCTCGGAAACCCAAGGAGGGGTCGCTATGAGTCGGGGCCGACTCGACGGCACATAACAACAACAACAACAACAATGGAACTCTAAGATGGGAAGGAGATTATTGAAGGGAGGAGGAGGAGTTGATATCAGAGATGATGGAGTTGGTATGGCAGTTTGCAAAAGTTGGACGCTTGAGACATCTTTACTGTCTGCCTCATAAGGACCGGCCTTGTGCTGATCTTTCTAAGAGAAATTATTCAAGGACATACTAAAGATTTTGAGAACTGAAGTAATAGATAGACTGTCTCCTTGATTCCAGACTGGGGGGCGCATATCCAGGACAGATCCAAAGAGCATTACAAAGATTTTGAAAATTAAACTACATTGGAAACATAGCCCCTAGGTTGAGACTTGCAACCTGAATCTAATCAGGCCCATTGCTTGCTAAAATGAAAATATCAACATTCTCTCTAGGACTTACACAAGTCCTAGAGTCTCATAATGCAAAATTTAAAACATCCAGGATATGATATGAAGAGCCATGAAAATTTCAACTTGCATGGGAACAGATAATCAACAGATGCCAATGCAGAGATAACACAGATGGTAGAATTATCTGACAAATATTTTAAAGCAGACATCATTTAAAAATCAGCAATTATGAACACTCTTTAAACAAATGCTAAAACTATAAATCTCAGCAAAGAAATGGAAAGCATAAAAAATTAAGTGGAATATTAGAACTGAAAAATACAACAACCAGAATTAAAAACAAACAAACAAAAAATCAGAGACAACAAACTCACTAGATGGACTGAATAGCAGAATAGAGATGTCAGAGGAAAACATTAGTAAACTTTAAGGTAAAGCAATAGAATTAATTTAATCTGAAAAACACCGAGAAAAAAATATTGGAAAAAAATGAAAAGAGCTTTAGGAACTCATAAAAAATAACAAAAGGTCTATCAGAAAGAGCAGAAATCAATGAAACTGTAACAGAAAAACAATAGAGAGAATTGTCGAAACCAAAAATTGGTATTTTGAAAGAATCAGTAAAATTAATAAGCCTATTTCTCTTTTTTTCCTTTTTTTTTTTTAATTTATTGTGATTTGGGTGAAGATTTACAGAGCAAATTTACTTTCCATACAGCAGTTCACATATGCTTTCTCTCATGTCATTGATCAAAGTTTACCACAATGCAACAGCTCCCCTTCCACTTCCTCCCCATAGTTACCTCTTCCCAGTGACCATCCCTCCATACTCTTCTGCGCCCTGAGCTGTCTCCCTGTGCATGAGCAGCCCTTCCTTCTCCCATGATTGTTCTCTCCAGGGCGTGTGTCTACTTGAGGTAAATGTTTAACTCAC
>NW_006921837.1:1563457-1567152 GCF_000298275.1 Orycteropus afer afer
CCCTTTCTCCTTTTCTTCCCACTGGCTACTTTGGGCGTCACTGAGTTGTCTCTCCTCACCTGTAACCCTGGGGCTGACTGCTCTTCTGTCTGGGTTCCTGGCTTTTATCCCCTTTCTCCTGCTCTTCTGCCCTGCTGTTTTGTGCGTCCCTAAGTCGTCTCTGGGGCTGACTGCTCCTCTGTCCAGGATCCGGGCTTTTATCCCCTTTCTCCTGCTCTCCGGTCCTGCTACTCTGGGCGGGCCTGAGTTTCCTCTCCTCACCTAATCCCTTCGGCTGACTGCTCTTCTCTCTGGCTTCCTGGCTTTTAATCCCCTTTCTCCTGCTCTTCCCGCTTGCAACTTTGGGCATCCCTGAGTTGTTTCTCCTCACCTGTAACCCTGGGGCTGATTGCTTTTCTGTCCAGGTTCCTGGCTTTTTATCCCCTTTCTCCTGCTCTTCCTGCTTGCTACTTCGGGTGTCCCTGAGTTTTCTCTCCTCACCTGTAACCCTGGGGCTGACTGCTCTTCTGTCCGGGTTCATGTCTGTACATTGTTTAATAAGCCTATTTCTTGAAAGCAGAGAAAGAAGACACAAATAACCAGTATTAGGAATGAAAGAAGCACCTATGAGAATGGCAAAAATGAATAATACTGACAATACTGAATGTTGATGAGAATGTGGAGCAACTGGAACTCTTTTGCTTTGCTGGTGGGAATGCAAATTTGGAAAACAACTAGTCTCTTCTTAATAATATAATTTCTTGTAAATCTAATGTATATTTATTATATGACCTAGTAATCCTCCTCCTAGGTTTCTACCCTAGAGAAATGAAAACTATGTCATCACAAAAATATGTACATACATTTTAATAGCAATTCTGTTCATAACTGCCCCCAAATGGAAACAACCAAAATCTCATTTGATTTATAAACATTATCTAAACAAACTGTGGTACATCTATGCCATGGAATACTACTCAGCAAACAGTCTGTTGATAAATGCAACAACTTGGATGAATCTCAAATACATTATGCTGAGTGAAAGAAGTGATTAGAGAACAAATTAGCAATTTCCAGAGATTATGGTCCATATTTAAGCTGGTCAATGAATAAGAAAGCGCAAACAAGAACTAATGCATTTGAATCATGGTGTTGGCAAAGAATATTGAATATACCTTGAACTGTCTGAAAACCAAACAAATCTGTCATGGAAGAAGTACAGCCAGAATGCTCCTTAGAAGTGAGATGTGAGGCTTCATTTTTCGTACTTTGGTCATGTTATTAGGAGGGACCTGTCCCTGGAGAAGGACATCATGCTTGAAAAGTGATGGTCAGTGAAAAAGAGGAAGGCTGTCAATGAGGTGGACTGACATTGTGGTTGCAACAATAGGCTGAAACATAGCAATTATTGTGAGGATGGTATAGTACTGGGCAGTGTTTGGTTCTGTTGTGCATAGGGTCAGTATGAATTGGAATTGACTTGATGACACCTAACAACAACAACATGGTTTGGGGAGGGAGTGCATATAAAGAGATATTTCAGTAGAGTTTTTGGGGGATATGGAGATGTTCTGTACCCTTATTGTGTTGGTGGTTTCACAATTCTATATGTGTATTAAAAGTCAGTGAACTATACACCCCCCAAATTTTCTACACATGGATTTTTGTTGTTGTTGTTAAAGTATATACATATATTTAAGTCTTTTGAAACTTATTTCCTTATTGTCCTTCAAAAGGGTTGTAATGATTTACATTCCCTGTTAGCAGGACCTAACAGTATCTATTTTCCTGTATCCTTACTCACCATTACTATGTTTATCATCTTTTGCAATTCGATAGGTGAAAATGTTAAATGAGTCTTTTTTAAAAAAATATGATTGTGTAACAATTTATCTTCAGCCCTAGTTTTTTTTTCTTTTTGAGTTGCATGTATCCATCCCAAGCCATATTATCAGATGCCTTTTTACGTTACTGCCTGTGCTTGCTCCTAAGTAGGTATGGAATAAATTTGACAACAGTCTTATTCCATATTCAGGAATCAGGTAGATGACTTCTGTTGGATTTTTTGAGCTGTGAATGGGGAATAAGGAGTGCTAGCAGGAACTCTGATAAATACCGTTATTCTTTCTCTTGGGAGCTGTGGTGGCAGAGACTTCTGAACTTTATCAATCACTTTGATGGCCATGAGAATGTCATTTTAGGCCCTTGAAAATATGATATATCTAGGTGAAGGTAAGAGACGAAGTTTCTTCCTTTGCAAAGGACCATGGGAATAGTGGCATGAGGAGACTTAACTTGGTACCTTCAGGCATAAATTTTAGAAAGGGTCTCTGTGACCAGACACTGTCAGCATTTCACTAGTGTCCCTTGTACCCACTCACCATTGTTGTGCTTCCACCCTCAACAGCTGACCCCTGTGCCTCTTTGTTGGAGACCTGCCCAGAGGCTGCTGGGCCCATGCATGGCCAGAAGTATCAGGGTTTTATGTCCTCCTGGGGCAGCATGAGACTAATGTCTGGTGGGTGCGGGAGTATAAATTCTCCAGTTATCTCCCTGTGATGAAGACACTCTATGGTATGATCTACACTGTCCCTAGAACTTCCCTGAGGGATTGAGCCCTAGTTACTCTCCTTTCCTTCCTACCTCCTCACTGCACCACCAGTTTTTCCTGGGAATACTTTCTCATAAATCACATGGGTTCTCATCACAGCATCTTTTATGGGAAATCCAAGCCAAGGCAGCTTCTTCTGATAGGATTAGGAAATTTATAATCCTATCATACTCTATAGGAGCTCTGGTAGCATAGTGCCTAAGGCACTTGCCTGCTAACCAGAAGGCTGGCGGTTCAAACCCACCAGCCACTCCTCGGAAGGAAGGTTGGGCAATCTACTTCTGTAGTGACTGCCTCGGAAACCCAAGGAGGGGTCGCTATGAGTCGGGTCTGACTCGACGGCCCATAACAACAACAACAACAACAACATTATACTCTATGGAATTGTACTATTTAGAATATTGGTTTGACTGCTCTAACCAAACCCAAACCCACTACCATCAAGTTGATTCCAACTCATAGTGACCTTTTAGGACAGAGTAGAAATGCCCCCCACAGAATTTCCAATGCTATAAATCTTTACAGAAGTAGACTATCTCATCTTTCTCTCATGGAGTGGCTGGTGGCTTCAAACTGCTGACCTTCTGGTTAGTAGCCAAATGCTTTAACCACTGTGCCAACAGAGCTCCTGACTGCTCTAACAGAAACCCAAATAACTTGGCCTATATGGATAGATGTTTCTTTCTCTATCGTGATACTGTCTGAGCAACTCCATGATGTTGAGAACGCAGATTCTTCTATATTTTTTTCCTCCATTCCTCAGGTGTGGCCCTCATCCACATAGTCTTTGACCCCACCATATCCACACAGCCAATGGGAAAGGGGAGATAATGACTTGGAAAATGAGCCCATCACCTGTGCTTTATGCCATTCACCAGAGCTCAGCTATATGGCCACATCTAGCTAGAGCAGAGGCTAGCTGGGTGGACAATGTACCATTTATAACTGAGGACTCTGTGGCTGTGAGAGGGAAAGGAGAACAGATCTTGGGGTAGCCTGTATCCTTTGCCACAGGAATACTTGTATGTCATCTGTAGCTCCAGAGAGAGGAAACACAGGGTCATTTTTTCTGCTCTGGTTCTAGCTTACTTTCTTTTTTTTCCCC
>NW_006921837.1:1567391-1593066 GCF_000298275.1 Orycteropus afer afer
TATTGCTCTAAGGGATGTATTACCATAGAGTATGTGGGTGCGGCATCCTGGGTTGAGTGGTCTGCATGTACATCTTGTTAACTATTGGGCTGAGAGGCCGCCCCTGGGGGTGAGTTTTATTCCAGGTGCAGAATGTATTCCAGGGCCATAGTATTGGAAGTCTTACCAGATTTCATCTGACCAGTAATTCTGGTCATTATTGAGTTTTGGGATTTTGTTCCATGTTTTCCCTCCCACTATATCCAGGATCTCCAGATTTGATCCTTTCTTGAGTGGTTGGCATTGGTAGCCGGTCACCATCTAGTTCTTCTGGTCTCGAGGGCCATCATGTCCTGGGGCTGATTGCTTCTAAATGCCCCCCCCCTTTTTTGTGTGTGTTCTTCTTCACTTCTGATGCTAGGAGACCATTAGCTGCATCATAGATGGCCACTTGAAACTAGCTTACTTTCTTTTGCCTGTCCTCGATATGCAAGTAAGTAAGTTCTTCCTGCCAGACTACAGTATTTATTTGAGGTTCATTATTCCACTCAAAGTATAGCATTTACCTTCTATACAGAAATCTCAGAGCTTGTCAACAGCCTAACTGGTTGAGCAGGAACCTTGAGTACAGTGGAGTCAGGTGGATAACAGGAAGAGTGCTATTTTTAAGGATAGGACCCCCGGAGAAACCAATGAGGGAGTGGGGAAAGCAGGACAGAGACAGGGAAGAGGCATAGAAAGGGGGCAATTTCAGCCAGTTACAGCCTCCACCTGATCTCATAGAGGAGGTCAGGAGCATAAATTATACTCAGGCTAGAAGCAAGAGAGCTGACTTTCATATTCTTGCACAGCAAGCCCTGGCTGAGGGCTGCCTCAGGGGACAAACTCAGTGCCAGCAGGCAAAGCTTCGCCAATAGCCCCAGTGCCATCCCTCTGAGAGTGTGAGTACAGGTACTGAGAAGCTCAGTGAGGGGTACACAGAACCTGTAAAAGGGATCTGACAAAAGGACTCTCAAGCACAGTCCCACGGAAGCTCCATACACTCAAATATCTGTTTTTAAATCTAGAGAGATAGAGGCATGTCTCAAAATAAATTGTGAAGGTGGCTTTGGATGCATATTAATCAGATTCCTAGAAAACCAACAAAGTTTTTGAGAGTGCTAGTTTGCCAAAAGTTCTGCCCAGCCATATTAAAAGAAATGGCGAATTAAGAGATATAAAAGATATTTGGGTCCCCAACTTTCTATAGTCAGTAAGTAAGCTGATCTTCAATTGTCAAAGGGCATGTTCTTTCATGTACTGATACAGACAAGGAGAATGTAGCTATGGAGAAAAATGGACTGGGGTGGGAGGACTCATCGAGGTTGAATCTAAGAACATTTGCCCCGTGGGATTTTGAAAATTGCAATTGACCAGAGCTTGCTACATGCCTCTCTTTCTCTTTCTTTTCAAACAGGAGCATTTAATGTGATTATTCTGTTTTTGTTAGATGTGTAAGAGTCAGATAATCTGTCCTTTTAAGTCATAGGACTCTAAATCAAGAAGATCTACTTCTGGATCTATTGTAGATCATGAGATATGGGCTACGAGAGCATTTTGGAGTGGGAAAGAAGTGAGCTAATTTCCAAGAGGGAAGTCGGTGGGAGATTGTAATATTGTCTCCAATTTTTCAACAGTCCTTCCCTTAATAAAATCATACATTCATACCAAAAATAAAAGGGGGGAAATCTGAGAGGATCTGGGATTAGCCCTGACAGTGTATCCCTCAGGTGAAATTTATCATCAATGAGCCCTAGCATCTGCTTTTGTAGGACTCCCTTCTTGGAAGGGGTGACTTCCAGTTCCTGCTCCTGTGGGTTGGGGCTCAAGTTTTGGAACAGTTCCTTGGATGGTCATGAACAGTCAGGGTCTTCCCTCTTGGTATTTCCTCATGCTTCCTTGGGTGGTGGTTGTTAGTGTCTGTCAAGTCAGTTCCAACTCATGGTGATCTTATACACATCAGAATGGAATGTTGTGTGGTCCTGTGATCACAGGTCTTGATGATCATTGATACACTTGAGTCCATTTTTTTTTTAGCTATTATGTAGTGTCTTCCAACCTAGGGGCTCATCTTCTAGCATATATTGGACAGTTTTCTGTTGTGATCCATAGGGTTTTCATAGGCTAATTTTTGGAAGTCGCTAGGCCTGTCTTAGTCTGGCAGCTCCACTGAAACCTGTCTACCATGGGTGACTCTGCTGTTATTTGAAATACTGGTGGCATTGCTTCCAGCATCATAGCAACACACAAACCACCACAGTATTATAAACTGATGATTGGTGGTTGCCCACTTGGGAAGCAGGTATAAATCAGCATGTATCCATGAAAACCTGAAGCCCTAAAGATTACAGGGAATGACTGACTTCATTCTCTGCCCACAGGGATGAAGCAAAAGTCATGACATTGGGGCTCCCAACCCAGGCACATTCCATCAGATGAAGTGGGTGGTTGATACAGCTTAAGTGATTCTCCCACGTGGCTGTTTCTAGGTACATTTTTCAAAATTAGTTGTGCTTAAATTAGCAGTGCTTTACTTTTAATATTCCTCTCTCTAAGCAGCTGGCACAGTTTCAATCAGGAGCCTGATTAATATGCAAAAAATGATTTGTTTTGATTTTGTTCTAGTGGGCTTTTTTTTTCTTTCTTTGCCAGCCAAGTTCTTTATCAAATTCCTTTGCTTTTAAGGGATGAGAAGAAATGTATCTCCTTAAAGTCAGAGGGCACGGTTTCCTTGAAAATGAGATGGGAAGATCTCTATGGGAGCTGGTTTGAAATCTTAACAACACAAGTTTGCCAGTAGCAAAACTTCTCTTCATAATGTTCGCAATCAGATATCCTCAGCTTCCTGACTATGCCATGTGAAGGTTTGTCCATTGGAATTCACCATCAACATACTTGTCCTGTCAGCATATAATATTTTGCTGCTTGTTGTATAACTTCAGGCAAGTTACTTGACATCTCTAAATCTGCTTTTTTAAACATTTTTTTTTCAGTTATGGTAAATACATATGTAGGGAGTCCCTGGGTGGTACAAATGATTAAGTGCTCAACTATTAGCTGAAAGTTTGGTGGTTTGAACTTATCCAGAGGTGCCTCAGAAGATGGGCCCAGTGATCTGCTTCTGAAAGGTCACACAGACTTAAAAATTCTATGGAGCAGTTTTACTCTGACACACATGGAGTTGCAGTGACTTGGAATTGACTCAACAGCAACCAACAAAAACAAATTATATATGTAATAAAACATATGCTATTTCAACATTCTTCACGTGTGCAATTCACTGACATTACTTGTGTTCATCATGTGTGCAACCATCACCATTATCCGTTTCGAAATTTTTCCATCACCCTTAATAGAAGATCAATCTCAATCTCCCTTATGATCTGTAACATGAGTATAATATCCATCTCTTGAGATATTGTGTAATACAAGTCTGTAATCCCTTATCAAAAAGCCTTGATGTATTCTGGAACTCAGAATTTTTGGATGTTAGGAAAGTAATTCAGTGTATATATCAAACATTATTGAACACCACCAATGGTGTCTAGGGAAGCACCCTGTAATCAAACACTTTAATTTCTCCAGCCAAACCTATGAATAGTCACACAGAGTAGAAGAAAGGCTAAAAAAAAAGCCTCCCAAAACTCCAGGCAGGGTTTGTAACTGAGTTACAAATGAATCTTTCTGTTTTAGAGCTTTTTAGATTTGGGGATTGGGAACCAGAGGCTGTGGTCCTGTGATGAGACAATCTCTGTGTCCATCCATCCATCCATTTCCCAACTGGTTCCAGAAAGTTGGGGAAGTTTAAGGCAGTGCTGTGGTGCATGTGGAAAGGCTGGCCCCAAAGGGTTCTGTTTTCTTCTCTGCTTGAGAAATGGGCAGATTCTTGTGAATTTTCCTTTCTTCTTTGACATTTTTAATTTTGATTTGCTTCATCAAAGGATTTCAAGCATACCTCTACTTTTTTGACACAAATAGAGGAGGACACACTTAAAAAAAAAAAAAAAAAAAAGACTTTCTAAATAGAAAATAAAGAAGAATGTAAACACTTAATTGACAAGTTCATTAAGCCATAAATTGAATTGTCTAATAATTGGTAGGAAGATCTAAAAAATTCCCCAGGTGGCAAGTTTCAAGAAGTTGAGAACAAAATATACAAGAGTTGTCAATATACATAAAGGGCTGGAAGCCTGTCACAAACCTCAGGACCCCATACCATTTCTGCTCCCACACTTTTAGCAATGCCTGCCTCACTGTGCTTGAGTCCATGATAGTGTTTAATTTTTACTTATTATATCAAACTATATAATATTAATGGAAATAAACCTAACAAAATAAATATTCTACAAGATTTGCTAGCTTCCATTTTCACTATATATTCCCCCAGAACTTTCTCATAAAAATTTAAATTTGGGAAAAATTTTGCCAAAGGGGTGTGAAATCAATGGCCTTGGTAACCACTCCTTGGAAGGAAGACTGGGCAATCTACTTCTGTAGCGATACCGCCTCGGAAACCCAAGGAAGGGTTGCTACAAGTCAGATTCAATTCGAAGGCAGTGAGTTTGGTTTTTTGGTTTTCATTACATTTGTATTTATCTTAGTAGGAAATAAAAAGAGTAATAATTTGCATTTATTGAGCAAGTGGGTGCTAGTGATTGTTATTAACATCTACATTTATAGGCCCACAAATCCCTTTTCCAAATCCCTTGGGGTTAAATGCATTTTGGGGGGCTTTAAAAAGTAATGCATGATATATAGTGATTGCAGTATATACTCCCAATGAGGTTTGTGTCACCATTCCTGAAATCAGTAGTATTTCTGCAGGAAAATATGAAAATCCCACTAACTGGGACTGAAAAAATAAAAGAGCTTCATGTAATCTTTGCCACTAAAATGACTTATAAGAAAACTTGCAATTTTCAGAGTATTTGGAATTTTGGAATTACAGACAAGAGATAGTAGATCTGCAATACCTCATTTAATCCTCACAAGTCTATGAAATAGAAACTATTATTATCCCTGTTTTACAGAAGTATACTGAGGCTATTATGTAGTGTCTTCCAACCTAGGGGCTCATCTTCTAGCATTATATTGGATAAGTAACTTTCTCCAGTCCATAAAGCTAGTGAATGGAAAAGTAGATTTAAATCTAGCTCTAGAGCCAAGCATGTCCTTGACCATCGTGTGACATTTGCAGAGGGTGAACAGCTCTTGGTAACAATAATCTTGTTGTTGCTGTTGTCAGGTGCTGTCAAGTCATCTCTGACTCGTAGCAACCCTACGCACAGCAGGAAGAAACACTGCCCGGTCCTGCGCCAGCTCCATGATCCTTGCTGTACTTGAGCCCATCGCCACTGCCACCATGTCAATCCATCTCGTTGAGGGCCTTCTCCTCTTTCGTTGACCCTCCACCTTACCAAGCATAACATCCTTCTCCAGTGAATGGTCCCTTCTGACAACATGACTAAAGTAGGTGAGACGAAGTCTGGCCCTTCTCACTTCCAAGGAGCATTCCAGCTGCACTTCCTCCAGGACAGATTTGTTAGTTCTTTTAGCAGTCCATCGTACTTTCAGCATTCTTTGCCAACACCACAACTTGAAAGCATAGACTCTTCCTTATTCATTGTCCAGATCTTACATGCATATGAGGTGATTGAAAATACCATGGCCTGTGTCAGGCGCACCTTAGTCCTCAAGGAGAATCTTTGCTCTTGAGCACTTGAAAGAGGTCCTTTGCAGCCAGCTTGCCCAGTGCTATACGTCGTCTGATGTCCTGACTGCTGCTTCCATTGGCATCGATTGTAGAATCAAGCAATGTGAACTCTTTGACAACTTCAATCTTTTCTCCATTTATCATGATGCTGCTTATAGGTCCAGTTATGAGGATTTTTGTTTTCTTGATATTGAGATGTAATCCATACTGCAGACGGTATTCTTCAATTTTCATCAGTAAGTGCTTCAAGTCATTATCTTGTACTTCTTATTTAAAGGAGGAAGGGATTTATTTTATTTATTTATTTTTTAAAAAAAATCTTTTTATTATGATTTGGGTGAAATTTTACAAATCAGATTCATTTTTCATTCAACAGCTCATTCACATTTTGTTGATGTTATTTTATTATTATTTTTTTTATTATTGTGATGTGGGTGAAGATTTACAGAGCAAATTCACTTTCCATACAGCAGTTCACATATACTTTGTCTCATGTCATTGACCACAGTTTACCACAATGCAACAGCTCACCTCCCACTTCCTCCCCATAGTTACCACTTCCCAGTGTTCATCCCTTCATACTCTCCTGCCCCCTGAGCTGTCTCCTTGTGCATAAGCAGCCCTTCCTTCTCCCATGATTGTTCTCTCCAGGGCGTGTGTCTACTTGAGGTAAATGTTTAACTCACATACCTGTACTTTGTTTGGCTGGAAACCACAGGTGTGGGTTCAATTCCAGACCTGAAGGGCAGTTAGAGGCCATAGTCTCAGTGGTTCCACCAGGTTCTATTGGACCAGCAAACCTGGTCCCTACCATCTTCTTTTTTTTTTCCCTCCAAATGATTTTGAGTTTTGTTCCACATTGTTCTCCCTCTCTATCCAGGATCTCCTACATCCCTTCCAAGTGGATGACAGTGGTAGCCGGGCACCATCTAGTTCTTCTGGTCTCATGGTGTATAGGTTGCAGATCGGATGGTGTACCAGTCGCCAGGACTGATTGTTTCCATTCATTAGGTTTTCTTCTTTCTTCTTGATGAGGAGAGACCCATTGTTGCATCTAGATGGCAGCTTGCTAGCTTTTAAGATCCCAGTCGCTACTCACCAAAGTAGGAGGTGGAGCAATGTTTTGTATAGTATCATTCACATTTTGTTTTGTGACACTGATTACAATCCCCACATTGTAACAGCTCTTCTCCTACTTTCTCCCTGTGGTCACCTGCCACCCCCACCCCTGGTGTCCTTCTTACCTATGCATTCCCGTTTCCCTAGCTTTCTCCTTGTGCAAATGCTGCCCTTCTGATCTCCCATGGCTGATTGTTCTAAGGAGTGAATCTCCCTGGTATAGCTGTTCAGCTTGTAGACCTGTTTATCTATTGTCTGGCTTAAAGTTAGCTACAGGAGTAAGTCCAATTCCAGGCTTGAAGGGTGACTACAGGCTATAGTCTCGGGAGTTTGACCAGTATCTATATTACCAGTAATCCTGCTCTTTTTTTATTTGTTAAAGTTTGTTCTATATTTTTTCCCCCCACTCTATCCAGGACCTCCAATTTTTATTCCTTTCTGAGGGATTGACAGTGATAGCCAGACACCATCTAGTTCTTCTGGTCTCAGGGTCATATAGGCTGAGGTTCTCATGATCCATTAGTTCTTTGGACTAGTTGTTTCCATGCATCTTTGATTTTCCTTACTCTTCTTTGCTCCAGATGAGGAGAGACCAATAGTTGTATCTTAGATGGCTGCTTATAGGCTTTTAAGGCCTCAGTCACTACTCACCAAATTAGAATGTGGAACAATTTTTTTTTGTGTGTAGTATATTGTGTCAATTAGAAGCTCTGACTTTGATGTCCCCTGTGACACGACAAAGGGATATGTTTTGGGGAGACTGGGCAATCTACTTTCGTAGTAATACTGCCTTGGAAGTCCAAGGAGGGGTTGCTATGAGTCGGATCCGACTCGAGGGCAGTGCGTTTTTTTTGTTGTTTGTTTGTTTTTTAGCTAATTAAGTGAATATTCTATTGCTGGATATATATTGAACTATGGATGGATAATCTCAGTGATGAGACTAAATCTTGATTCTGTTTCTTTTTCCCCTCTTATGTTGTGTTTTAAAACCATGTTCATTTTATAGTCATTGTAAAAAAAAATATTGGAAAATGACAGAAACAAAAATATAATTCACCTCCGAGTACATGGAACAGACCAGGTTTCACATGCCTGATTATTCATTCAGTTTACTGAAGGGTGGGCCTAGGTAGCCATGTTTTGTGCCACATGACATCACAGCCAAATCTGATTGGATGAGAAGTAGGCAGGACCAGTCAATCTATAAGCTAGTCTCATCACGTCATGTGAATACTAGCTAATATGCCAATTAGAATTGTCTTGGAACTCTGATTTAAGAAATTCAGATATAAATGAGGCAGATAGAAGTGGGAACTGAAGTTAAATTTCTAAAGAAACCAAGTAAGTCATGATAGGCCAAGTGAAAGCCAAAGCAAAGAGAAGAAAGTAGAGGATGTCAATCCATAGAGTAGAATGGTCAGAAATCGGAGAGGACCAAAACTCACTACCTTTAAGTCAGATCTGTCTCATAGAGACTCTTCCTTGGGTTTCAGAGGCGGTATCACTATGGAAGTAGATTGCTCAGTCTTCCCTTGGAGGAGTGGCTAGTGGATTTGAACCGCCAGCCTTCTGGTAAGCAGTCAAATGCGTTAGGCACTACACTACCAGAGCTCCTAGAGAGAACCAGAGATGCCACATAATATTCTACTTTGGATATTATTTTTTCTTTGCAAATTTGATAATATCATTACCTATCAAAATATTAGGAGCTCTGGTAGCATAGTGCCTAAGGCACTTGACTGCTAACCAGAAGGCTGGCAGTTCAAATCCACCAGTCACTCCTCAGAAGGAAGGTCGGGCAGTCTACTTCCATAGTGATACCACCTCAGAAACCCAAGGAGGGGTCACTATGAGTCAGGGCTGACTCAAGGGCACATAACAACAACAACAACATCAAAATATTGTTTCAGTATGCATATATTTCACTAATAATGAATTTGAATTTTTTAATTATATTTTTCCTCTATATTTCCTCTTTTGCCTGTTTATATCCCCTGCCAATTTTTCTGTTGGTAAATTTATCTTTTTATGTCAAAATGACTATATAAAAAAACCCCAAAAACTCTGACTCACTACCATCGAGTAGATTCCAACTCATAACAACCCTCACTGGGTTTCTGAGGCTGTAAATCTTTACAGAAGTAGATTGCCCCATATTCTGCAGACAGCTGGTGGGTTTGAACTACTGACCTTCTTGTTAGCAGCCAAATGCCTTACCCACTATGCCACCAGAGCTCCTTCAAAATGACTATAGACTAGTGGTAATGACACATATAAAAATTACAAAAGAAAGTGAAAAGAAAACAAAACCAAAACAGACAAAAAAGGAAGAATTATCCAATTCCAGCTGGATGAGGGGTTGAAATGTAGATAGAGCTGTTGTATAAATAAATGAATTTAAATGTTAAAAGTCTAAAATAAATAGGTTAGAATTAACTTAGAAATATCAACATAAAACTCATGATGCTAACCATAGATATTGTTCCCCAAGTGACCTAGCAGCAGTGTCACTCCACTTCCCATCATTATTTAGATATTCTGACATGTGCCTTTGGTCTAGTTTCTAGTTCTAGTCTCTACTAAAAGGAGCCTGGACTCCTTGGAGAGCAGCTCATACCTTTTTTGTGGTTGTTGTTAGGGAAAAGTCAATATGTCAATATGAGCCTGGGGCATCTTGTTATTGTTGAAAAACAAGAATACTTTAAAAAAAAAATCTGTGCTAGCACTGAAAAAATGAAGAGATCAGCTTAAAGTTCCCCCTCCCCGGCCTGTTGTGGTAATTTGAGAATTAAAAAGAAGATAATAGTAAAACTTCAATTTGTTTTACCATGAATTCATAATGATCATCAAAAAGTAAAAAGTTAATGTAAAGAGTATAAAAATGTAGCTGTCTAACAAAAGGCTGGTGAATATAATAGAATATTTAAATATTTTATAAATATATTAGGGTGTTTTCTTTTTCTTCATTAAGTATACATCTGTTTATAAAGTGTAGACAGTTATTTCTCTCCCTTTGCAGTGTTAAACACATCTTATATGCAGCACTTTAGATCCTCGTGGCCTCACCTACCTCTTGTTCCAGAAGCTTTTGGGGTAGCCAGCTCTTCCAGGGCTCTGATCAACTTTATGCAGTATAACGTAGTAGTGCTTGGCCTCTCTGATTCACAGCACAGCACCACTTGCCTCCTGCCTGAGGTTTTCCTGTTCATACTGAACTTTCTTAGATTATATGAATAGTAACAATAAAATTGTTTTGTATAATCTTTCTACATTGAATTACATTATTAGTCAATGAGAAGTCTTTTTGAATTTTTCCTTCTTTTCCTTTAATTACTACTTCATTCACAAAAAAGTTATTGACATAGATTCACAAATACTGATTACCACAATATTGTATGTAGCTAAAGCCAGATAATTTGGCAAAATCAGTGACTTTAAAAAACACCAACAGCAACGAAACCAACAGTAACGAAACCAACAGTGTGTGCTTCTTGTTGTTGTTGTTATGTGCCGTTGAGTCAGACCCGACTCATAGTGACCCCTCCTTGGGTTTCCAAGGCAGTATCACTACAGAAATAGATTGTCCAACCTTCCTTCCGAGGAGTGGCTGGTGGGTTTGAACCTCCAGCCTTCTGGTTAGCAGTCAAGTGCCTTAGGCACTACACCACCAGAGCTCCCTGTGTGCTTGTAGCACATGTGATTTGAAGTGTCATTGTAATTGGGTGATAATGACAGCTCTGACCAGAGTGCATTAAAAGGTTCAAAAAGTAAATTATCGTAGATTTTAGCCTTGTAAGTATATTGATACATGTAACCTGTGCTTACAAAAAATGTTTTTTTCTTATAACTAACTATAGGAATATTTTTATAAAAAATAAATTGCTGAAATGTTCTGCAAAAGTTTTATAGACAGTCATTTTGGTATCACCTTCTCTACAGTGTCACCTGGTGAGGTCTGCACCCCTCGTATTTCCCCTCCTGTGTTGATGCCACTGATGGCACCCAGCCTGGTGCCCACTCATGTGAAACCCAGAATTATACTTCAGAGAAAACTCTGGAAAACCTAAAGTGTGAATCAGACAAAGGTGGGGGTACTCTAATTCAGGGACTATAGTAATTTCTGATCTAGTACCACTTTGCTTTATAAATGAGATCACTGAACTTCAGAGATGTCATATTACTTGTCCAAGGTCATACAGCTAGTCCCTGGAAGGGTGGGACTCAAGCCTTGTTGGCAGGATCCAAGCTCCATTCTCTCCCTCTCCCCTCTTTCTGCTTCCATGGAGCAAAGGCACCTGACCCCACATGAGACAGGATCATCTGGTGACACTAAAGGGTACATTGCTCTCTAGCCCAGGAATTGTCTGTTGGTCTTCAGCCTCATTTTCACCCTCCACTGCTCTCCACTGTGAAGTATGGAAGAGTGGAGGCTGCACTTCCAGTTAATTTTGCCAATGAATTCTTGTTAGGCTTTGCTGATAGGAGGCACTTATAAGAGGCTGGAAAGCAGAAGGAAGAGAAGCTACCCTGCTTCTGATTCCAGAGCTCTGAATGACCAAGGGTGAATTTTCAAACTTCAGTAGCATCTGTGTTTGTTTCCAGGACCAGCATGCTTGGAAACCACTCTTTGTGCTCCCCTGTGGTCTTATGGCTTCCCCCCCTTTCTTATTTATTTATTTTTCTGTCTTTAGCATTTAAATATGTCCTTTGAAAGTAGAAGCTATTTACTCTGCTAAGGAGAACTGAAGGATTATGCTTTACCATTAAATGTGCTGCCCAATCATGGAGGGAAAAGACAGATATATTTTGTTGTGCCTGTATCACAGCTGTTCGGCCTAGTTCAGATTTCAGCACCAGGGAGGTGGACAGCTCCAAACTAGCAGAAGTTTTCCTGCAAGCTTTACTGATTTTCAGGTCTTTCTTCCTATAAGGAAACTAAGATGGGATAAAATGGAATTAGATGAGTGAGCAGTTTACTAGGTGAAACACCTGTGAAAAATGAAGAGGAAGGAGCAGAACTAGACAGGGAAAGCCTCACACCCCAATGCAGGTCTGACATTTGTATATGTCTGTCTATGTGCATTGTACATGCAGGCACGCTGTCTCAGACTTCCAGGAAGTCATTAGATTTCTAAGAATGAGACCTACATGTCCACTGGCATCAACCATTCTATGAGTACTGTGTTCATCTGTGATATAGTGTTGGCAAAATGAAAGCCATTGTTACTACTTATAGAAAGCAAATATTAAACAATATTAAACAGATTCCCAAAAGAGAACCACATACCCTTCCCCAAATTCCCCATGTCCATTCTTATGTTGCTGGGCAGGCCCGTCATGGTTCAGGTCAGAGGCTGGGTTCACATCATCTCTACCTCTAGCTACTGCTGTACTGCTTGGGGGACATGCACAGCTCCTGAGGCTTCTGCTCTGCTGTTGGGCCTTGCTGGGTCTTGCTACTGCCTAGAGGAACCCTGCACAGGATCTCTTGAGTCTCTGCCACTGGGCCCTTCTAAACTTCTGCTGCCAGCTCCTGCCATGATGCTTGAGCCTGTGGGACTTCTTTGCCACCTTGCTACCCCTGCTTCCTGGTGAGGGAAGGTATGCAACCCCTGCACATGGCACATGCAGGCCTTTTTTTGTCCTGCACAGGCAAGTGTTGCAGCTTTTTTAGCTCCCCTGACAAGCCGCCTGCCCTGAGGCATCGAGTTCCACCCTGTGTAGAAAGACCCTTGCACAGCATCCTCAGGGGCAACCCTTGCTTGGGTCATACTCAGGTCTCTGCCCCTCATGGGCAAGTGTTACAGCTTTTTTCAGCTCCAACAGTGACTCACCTACCCTAAGAAGCTCAACTGTCACATAGTGGGCAGGGCAGGTTTACTGCCACTTTCTCTTGTAGTCTTCAGCATTCACTGTTTCTTCTGGGTCTAAAAGGTTCACAGCACAGGGGCCCTGGGTCCTTGGTCTAAAGGATCTAGGTCTAAACTCTTGGTCTAAACTCTTCTTTATGGTAGGGAACCCCTGAACCTCTGTGAGATTGGCCCTTTAAAGTCTATCAGGATGGCAAACCTGATTGATCCCTTGATAGGCCAAGGTCACCTTAGTTATAGTAAACCAACCAGTCCCTGAAAGGGTTTTACATACCTTGTTTGCATAGTCCAGTCAATCATTCTGTGGGAGTTACAAGACCATGACTAGAAAGGCCATATGGAAGCAATCCATTGTGATACAACTTGTGAAAGAAGAGGGGGAGAGGAAGGATTGGGTAGGAAGAGCCTCAGATCACAGCATAGTTGAGACAGTCTTGGCCAGGCTGATGAGTTCCTGAGCAAAGACTCCTTTAGAGAGTCCTAAATTGGGCAGAAATGGCCTAGACCCAGTGTGCCTATTGTGCTAAGTCATTGACTGGGAGCAACTGGGGGGAAGAAGTGTGGCCTTGGTGGTAGTACAGATGTGTGGCAGAAGCAAGGATGCAGCAGCTGAAGACTCCATGCAGCAGGTCCTGTTGAAGGAGATCTGAGCAGTGAACCACCGTGGTTGCCATGGAGTAGATACCACAGCTTCTTGATGCTTTGCTGCCTTGGAGCTTTCTCCAAAGCTGAGGAAGCCCATTTGGTTTGCAGCACACTCAGCCTAGAAGATGCAAGGGAGTTCATGTCTCTGGGAGTTGGATGTTTGTAGACAAGTGTACAGCCTCCCATCCTCCAGGAGTTCAATTCTGAGGCACATTCTATACAGTTCCTTAGAAGGTCCCCAGCAGGACTGAGCCTAGTTTCCCACAGTAGTAACCTGCTCATCTATGTACACTTTGTTGTCCTTACTTCCATTTCCAACTCTCTCTCCTGTTGCCTGGGATTACTCTAGAAATAAACACTAGTTCTTATCTCAGGATCTGCTATTGCAAGAATTCAGAGTACAATACTGAGAAGCAGAGCACCCTGGGGGTTAATGGCAACACTGAAAGTGAGAGACCCAAAGGTGAAGGCAACACTCCAGGATATAGGGCTGTGGTTCCCTCAGAGTGAAACTTGGATTATGCTAGATTATTTTCTTAAGGGAGGCTGAATTGCCCAGCACACACTAATTTTAAGTGCCTCATCTTGTTTGATCACAAGGTAACTGAGTTCACAAGGTCCCTGGTCATGTAGTGTTTAGCTTCTTGACCTTGCTTACTCTGAGAGTGTTTCCCAAACTTTTAAAATCAAGACTGCCCCTTGGTGACCATCAAACATCTCAGGAAATGCTACCTGTTCCAGGAGTCTATTATTTGGGGCTCATCAGTTTGAGAATTACTGCACTGTTTTCTGTGTACAGAAAACAGTGCAATTCCCCCTGAATTTTCCTCTGTATGTCTATATTCTAAAAACAATAGTACACTCCAGTCCCATGTAAAATTGCATTACATTACAATGTTTTCATACCGGTTGACTTCCCCTGGAAATTGATCTTTTTCCTTCAATTTGAAATATAGTGATGAGACTGATTTTCTTTCCTCTTCACTCCCTTTCTTCCTTCCCTTAGTTTCACTACCAGTAGGGAGTGGTCTTTGATAAGACAGTAGAGAGACAGAGAATTTTCCTAGCCTAACAATTTGTAGCAGCCACTGCTGGTGCCCTGACCACATCCCCTTCCCTTTCCACCTGATATTGACATCCAGCTGCCTGCACCTGCATTTTGTGACCTGAGAGTATGTCCTGGCAGCAGAAGATATTTTTCCAGTATGGACAGATTGGAAGCTCCAGAGAATGAACAGCTCTCCACTAATGAATACCCCAGTTCTTTGAAGCATTAGTTCTACACTAGCTCCCAAAATATCATGATGTTGTTGTTGATAGTGGCATAAATCTTCAATGGCTCCAGGGGTCACTATATTGATAAGAAACTCTGCCCTGTTCTACTTTTCCACACTCCTACTAATGTTTTCTAGTGTGAAATTTCTTGCACTTGAATCCCTGTCTCAGACTCTGCTTCTGAGAGAACCCAAATTAACATATAACTTGTCCAAGCTCTGCTCTAAGAGGAGTTGAATATTCCTAAGGGAAAGTTTTTGAATACAAAGAATCAGAACTTCCTTCAACAGTGCCATACTTCCTTTCCAGGTAGAGGCAGGACCCTGGAGAGGGAGGAAGATTAAAAAAAAAAAAAGTAAGGATCTAGGAAGATCGAGGTAAGGAGGCTGAAAACTGGTAGGAAACATGGTAATATGGGATTCCTGGACACCCATCTGACAAGGACTGATGGAGATGTGGTGGAAAAATAAAGTGATGTATTATGCCATGTGATCAAATAATTTACATAAAGTATTTAACTTTCTGGAAAGCGCTAGACCTGCCCCTTATTTGGGATCAAGGTGATTTAATGAGAGGTTCTTGTCTTTTCCTGTGTTGTAGATCTTATGGCTCCCTCCATCTTTGTGACTGAATTGAGTGAGCAAAAGGAAATTCAGATTAGAACAGGGAGAGCTCACTCTTTAACTGGAAGTTTAGGGCTTCCTGACCCCAGTCCTTCCCCTTCTATTAGCTGAATATGAAATGCTAGTCTAAAACATGTATTCAGACCGGGAGGCTCCTGTTCCCCAAAACTCTCTCCCTCCATCTATTCTGAAAGAGTATGCATGTGCTTAGGTGCCCATCAAGAGCTGATGGAGCAGCCTCTCTGAGTGATGGTGCTGGGCTGGGCCATTCTGAAGAGGGAAAGACTGCAGCCCCATAAGCCTGTCTGTCCAGTGAAACTTTCTGAAACATTTCTTTAATCAATTAGCTATTTTGATGCTGATTTTGTTTTGCCTGAATCTTGATCCAAATGGAGATGACTTACAAGAAGCCTGGGGAGTCTGCAGGTGGAATATTTCTGAGAAGGATTAACCAAGAAGGTGTTCCCCTTCTGATATCAGGCTACTCCCAAAGGAGCCTGTCTGGAAAATATCCACCTACTCTTTCCCTGCCAAACCCCTCCAAAGGGCAGCCTGTTGTGTTTCTTGTTATTATTTTATGGGATCACTTTTCTCTTGAGAAGGCATGCATTATAGCTAGCTCCTTGTCCTAGAATGTCTATACATAATTGTGGATTTTCAAAAATTATATTCATGAGGGATGGGAAGATGGCATCATACCTATAACCCACATGTTTGTCTCCCTTACCAACTTAATCCATGAATAATTAGGTAAAGCAGATAGAAATAATGATCCTGGACTTATGAGCAACTAAGAAGATAGAGTATCAGCTTTAGTGAAGATGGATAAAAAGAGCAGATTAAACAACTGGGAAAAATAAACAAACCCGCCTACCCAGGAGAGAAGGAAATGGAGAGGATGCATTAGAAATACAAAAGAGGTTGGCAGTACACCTGCTTCATACTTTCAGATTAGTGAAACATAAAATCAGGGTGGAACAAATCAATACATAACTAACAATTAAAGACAACAACTTCAAAATGTTTAGGAAACAACAGACAACCTCAGATTAAAAACAAAAACAAAAACAGAACAAGACAATAGAAATAAAAGCCCAGGCAAAAGAATTATCTATCATGGAAGAACAAGCAATAGAACTATCTGAGAAGGAATTTAGAAGATATATATGTAGGACTCTCCAAGAGCTCAAGGAAGCCACAAACAGAATCAACAAGAAGAAAGACAGTACCCTGAAGAATTCAGGAAAACCACTCAAGAACAAAATAACAAGATAAACACACAATTAGAACTCATACAAAAACAGCAATTACAAATCCAGAAGATGAACACTAAAATTACAGAGATAGACAACACAGTGGAAGGACAAAAGAATAGACTAGAGCTGGCTGAAGAATGCATTTCCCAACTAGAAGACAAATCCCTTGACACCAGCTTGTATGAAAAAAATCAGAACAGAGATTTAAGAGAAATGAAAAGAACCTAAGAGTTATATGGGATGACATGAAAAGAAACAACATACACCTCATAGGAATGCCAGAACAAGAGGAGGCAACAAAACAAAACAAAAACAAAAAAGCACTGAAAATTGGTAAGGAAGAAGTAAAACTATCCCTATTTGCTGATGATATGATCCTATACATAGAAAACCCAAGAGACTCAGTCAAAAAACAAACAAACAAACAAACCAAAAAACTACTGGAACTAATTAAGATATTTAGCATAGTGGCAAGATACAAGATCAACATACAAAAATCAGTTGGATTCTTCTACACCAGCAAAGACATTGCTGAAAAACAAATAAGGAAACCAATACCATTTACAATAGCTACCAAAAAAAAAAAAAAAAAAAAAAGCTTGGGAATAAATCTTACCAGGGACACCAAAGACCTGTACAAAGAAAACTACAAAAGACTACTTCAAGAACCCATAAGAGATCTACATAAATGGAAGAATGTACCATGCTTGTGGATAGGAAGATTGAACATTGTGAAAGTGTCAATTCTACCCAAAGCAATCTATACATTCAAGGTAATCTCAATCCAGAACCCATCAACGTTATTTAAGGAGATGGAAAAACCAATCATTAACTTTATATGGAAAGGAAAAAAAAAACCTCAGATAAGCAAAGTAGTGTTGAAGAAGAATAACAAAGTAGGAGGTCTCACATTCCTGGACTCAAAACCTACTATATAGCCACAGTAGTCATAACTGTTTGGTGTTGGTACAATGAAAGACCATAAACCAATGGAATAGAATCGAGAACCCAGAAATAGATCAATTGACCTGTGGTCAGCTGGTCTTTGACAAAGGGCCAAAATCCATTAAATAGGGAAAAGATTGTTTAATAAATGGTGCTGGCAAAACTGGATATCCATTTGCAGAAAAATGAAACAAGATCTGTACCTCACACCGTACACAAAAACTAACTCCAGACAGATCAGAGACTTAAATGTGAAACCTAAAACAGTAAATTTCCTTAAGGAAAAACTAGGAGCAAATTTAGGGGCCCTAATATATGGTATATATTGATGGAATACCCATTGAGATGTTTTAACAAACATATGCCCTGCTGGAGGCACTTGGTTATGCCAAGAGATTTGGAAGACAGCTACCTAGCCAACTGACTGGAAGAGATCCATATTTGTACCCATTCCAAAAAAGGTGATCCCACAGAATGTGGAAATTATCAAACAATATCATTAATATCACATTCATGTAAAACCTTACTGATGATAATTAAAAAATGGTTGCAGCAGTGTATTGACAGGGAGCTTCCAGAAATGCAAGCTGGATTCAGAAGAGGACGTGGAATGAGAGATATCATTGCTTATGGATCTTAACTAAAAGCAAAGAATACAATAAAGAGGTTTACTTATGTTTTATTAACTATGCAAAAATATTTGATTGTGTGGATCATAACAAATTATGGATAACATTGAGAAGAATGGGAATTCCAGAACACATAATTGTACTCATGAGGAACCTGTACATAGATCAGGAGGCTGTCATTCAGACAGAACAGGGGAATACTGCATGGTTCAAAATTAAGAAGGGAGTGCATCAAGGTTGTATCCTTTCACCATACTTATTCATTTTGTATGCTGAGCAAATAATCTGAGAAGGTGGATTATATGAAGAAGAATGTGGCATCAGGATTAGAGGAAGAATCATTAACAACCTGTGATACACAGATGACACAACTTTGCTTGGTGAAAGTGAGGATGACTTGAAGCACTTACTGATGAAGATTAAAGACTATAGTCTGCAGTATGTATTACACTTCAATATAAGAAAAACAAAAATCCTTACAACTGGTCCAATAAACAGCTTCATGATAAATGGAGAAAAGATTGAAGTTGTCAAGGACTTCACATTACTTGGTTCTACAATCAACACCAGTGGAAGCAACAGTCAAGACATCAGATGATGTATTGCATTAGGCAAATCTGTTCAAAAGACCTCTTTCAAGTGATGAAGAGCAAAGGTGTCCCTTGAAGATTAAGGTGCACCCAATCTAAGCCATGGTATTTTCAATTGCCTCTTATGCATGTGAAAGCTGGACAATGAATAAGGAAGACTGAAGAAGAGTTGATGCTTTTGAGTTGTGGTGTGGAGAAGAAAGCTAAGAGTACCATGATCTGCTAAAAGAACTAACAAATCTGTCCTGGAAGAAGTGCAGCTGGAATGCTCCTTGGAAGTGAGAATGGCCAGACTTTGTCTCACCTACTTGGTCATGTCGTCAGAAGAAACCATTCCCTGAAGAAGGATATCATGCTTGATGGAGGATGGAGGGTCAATGAAGAAGGGGAAGGCCCTCAATGAGATGGATAGATACAGTGGCTGCAATGATGGGCTCAGGTATAGTAAAGATTGTGAGGCTGGCACAGGACTGGCAGTGTTTCGTTCTGCTGTGCATAGGGTCACTATGAGTCAGAGATGACTCTATGGCACCAAAGAACAATAACAACAATATATGGCATAAATAGACTATCAAGCATAATCCAAAATGCACAAACAAGATGTGCATAAACTAAATGAATGGGACCTTCTCAAAATTAAATTTTTATGTGCTTTCAAAAACTTCTTCAAAAGAGTAAAAAGAGAATCTACAGATTGGGAAAAAATATTTGGCAATGATGTATCTGACAAGAGACTTATCTCTAAAATTTATAGAAAACTCCAACACCTCAACAACAAAAAGAAAAATAATCCAATTAAAAATGGGCAGAAGGCATGAATAGACACTTCACCAAAGAGGATATTCAGGCAGCCATCAAACACATGAAGAAATGTTCAGAGAGATGTCAATCAAAACAACAATGAGATACCATCTTGCCCCAGCACTGGTAGCAAAATTCAACAAGACAGAAAATAACAAATGTTGGTGAGGATGAGGAGAGATTGGGACTCTCATACACTGCTTGTGGGACTGTAAAATGATACAACCACTGTGGAAAACAGTATGGCAATTCCTTAAAAAGTTGGAATTAGAAATACCATTTGACTCAGCAATTCCATTACTAGGTATATATCCTGAAGAAGTGAGAGCCAAGACAAGAACAGATATATGCATACCTATGTTCATTGCAGCACTATTTACAATAAATAGCAAAGAGATGGAAACAAGCTAGGTGCCCATCAACAGAAGAATGGATAACCAAACTACATACACACAATGGAATACTATGCATCCTAAAGAATAATATAGAATCTGCAAAACGCTGCATAACATGAATGAACTTGGAGGACATTATGCTGAGTGAAGTAAGTAAATCACTGAAGGACAAACAGTGTATTAGTTTGTTATTGTAAAAAGTCAAAGAAAGGGTTATATATGGAAGGAAACTTTCTTTGTTGGCTACCAGGAGTGGGAGGGGAGGGGAGGGAACATTTTTAGATAGGTAGAGACAAGTACTGATTTGGGTGAAGAGAAAGGCCATGTACCAAATGTGAGTGATCAACCCTGGCATTGAGGAAGAGGAAGACATAGAGAGGTGCTTGGGAGGTACAGACAACAAAGATGAACCTTTTTGCACATACAGTACTGCATTGTCAGTGATGGCAAACGTTGATCTATGGGTGGATAGATGGATGGACAGGCTGAACAATCAGGTATTTCTATCCAGGGGAGAATGTGGCCATGACCATGTATAGCGTTGGCAGACAATATTTCTACTTATGCATTTGTATCTTCTGTAAGATTTCTAGGTATATAGTAGAGCTTATAAGGGACAAGGTTGTAGTCACTTCTTGGCCACAGCCAGCTATCCAGAGGGAACAAATAGCTGGACCTGTGGGCTAGGGACCATGGTCACAGGGGAGATCAAGCTTAATTGGCATAACATACTACATAAAAATATTTTTCCACATCCTACTTTGGTGAGTAATGACTGGGATCTTAAAAGCTTGCAAGCAGCCATCTAGATGCAATGATGGGTCTCTCCTCATCCAGAGCAAAGAAGAATGAAGAAAACCAAAGATTCACAGAAACAATTAGTCCAAGGGACTGGTACACCATACTATCCTCAGCCAATACAACTATGAGACAAGAAGAACTAGATGGTGCCCAGCTCCCACTGTCAACCACTTGGAGAGGGATCTATATAGGATATCCTGCATAGAGTGGGAGAACAATGTGAAACAAAACTCAAAATCATTAAAAAAAAAAAAAGAGGAAGGAACCAGGTTTGCTAGTCTGATAGAGCCTAGTGGAACCCCTGAGACTATGGCCCTTAGCTGCCCTTCAGGTCTGGAATTGAACCCACTACTGTGGCTTCCAGCCAAACAAAAGACAGGCATATGAACTGAACATTTCCATTAGGTTGATACACTCCTTGGAGAGATCAATCATGGGAGAATAGAAGGGCTGTTTATGCACAGGGAGACAGCTCAGTGGGCTGGAGTGCATGGGAGGGAAGGACACAGGGAAGAGGTGGCTATGGGGAGGAAGTGGGAGGGGAGCTGTTGCATTATGGGAGACTGCAGTCAATGTCCTGAGACAAAGTATATGCGAACTTCTATATGAAAGATGAATTTGCTCTGTAAACTTTCACCCAAATTAAAAAAAAAAATACTGATGTGGTTTAGGGGAAACCCCCCTCCCAACCCCCGGATAATAATAACAAAAACACTGAGAAAATTGTGAAAGACTTACTAACAGAAAATTTCCCCTATATCATGAAGGAAGAAAAGATAATCTGTCCAAGAAGCTCAATGAACCCCATACAGGATAGATCTCAAGAAAAAGTCACCAAGACATATCATAATCAAATTCTCCAAAGACAAAGACAAAGAAAGAATCTTGAGAGCAGCTCAGGAGAAATTAAATGTCATCTACAATGGACAACCAATAAGACTAAGTTCTGATTTCTCAGCAGAAACCATGCAGGCAAGAAGGTAATAGAATGGCATATATAAAACATTGAAGGAAAAGAACTTCCAACCAAGAATTATATATTCAGCCAAGTTGTCCCTCAGATATGAGGGTGAAATTAAGACATTTTCAGACAAACAGAAATTAAGGGAATTTGTGAAACCAGACTAACCCTACAAGAAATGCTAAAGGGAGTGTTTCCAACAGAGAACCCATAACTGAGAACAAAAAATTAAAATCAAGACACTTGATATAACCACTTAGAAACCAAACCAGAAACAGATGCTTAAAATAAGCTCATAAAATAATGTACAAAGAGAAACAAGGGAGTCAATCTGCAGACAACACCAACAACAAATAGAGGGAATAAAAGTTTTAATTACAAAACTTCCAAATGGAGAGGAAGATAGGACAATATCTTTATTGAACTGACTGTTCCAAACTTAAGGAGATAAGAATTTACTTCAGGGTAACCACACACACACACACACACAAAAAAAATCAACAAGCCCCCTAAGCAAATTCAGAAAGAAGAAAAACACATGATCTTAGTAAGCACAAAGCAAACAATAACAATGAAAAGAGAAGAAACACTTGATAACAAAATGAGCTCAGCACAGAAAAATACGTGGAAAAAAATAAATCGACAACACAACAAAAAACACAATAGAATGACAGCAATAAATTCATACCTATCACTAATCACACTCAATGTGAATGGACTAAGTGCACCAGTCAAGAGAAAGAGAGTGGCAGACTGGATAAGAAAAGAAGACCCATTGATATGCTGCCTACAAGAGACCCACTTCAGACACAAAGACAAAAACAAATTAAAAATTAAGGAATGGAAAAAAATATACCAAGCTAGTGGCAACCAAAAAACAGCAGGAGTGGCAATATTACCTTCTGATAAAATAGACTTCAAAGTGAAAAACAGCATAACGGACAAAGAAGGACATTATATGATGCTAAAAGGATCAACTGACCAAGAAGACATCACCATAATTAATATCTATGCACCCAATGAAAGTGCTCCAAAATACATAAAGCAAGTATTAACTGAATTGAAAGAAAAAATAGACAACGCTACAATAGAAGTAGGACCACACCACTTTCAAGAGAGGACAGAACAACTAGAAAAAAAAACTTAACAAAGATACAGAAGACCTCAACCCAATCAATCAACTGACCTCATAGACATATACAGAGCATGTTGTTGTTGTTGTTTTGTGCCATCGAGTCGGACCCAACTCATAGTAACCCCTCCTTGGGTTTCCGAGGCAGTATCACTACAGAAGTAGATTGCCCCATCTTCCTTCCAAGGAGTGGCTGGTGGGTTTGAACCTCCAGCCTTCTGGTTAGCACTCAAGTGCCTTAGGCACTACGCTACCAGAGCTCCCATACAGAGCATAACACCCAACAAAAGCACAATCCACATTCTTTTCCAGTGCACATGGATTATTCTCCAGAATAGACCATATGTTAGGACACAAAACAAGCCTCAATAAATTAAAAACACTGAAATACTACAAAGCATCTTCTCGGATCACAATGCCATAAAATTAGAAATCAATAATGGGAAGATTGAGGAAAAAATATCAAATATGTGGAAAGTGAATAATACAGTGCTCAAAAACTACTGGATAACAGAAGAAATGAAGTGTGAAATAAAAAAAAAAATCCCTGGAAACAAATGAGAATGAAGACACAAGTTACCAAAACCTTTGGGATATGGTGAAAGCAGTATTCAGAGGTCAATTTATAGCAATAAATGCACACATCAAAAAAGAGGAAAGAAACAAACTCAACATTCTAATTCAACAACTTCAACAATAAGAAAATGAGCAACCTACAGTATCTGGAAGTAAGGAAATAATAAAGATCAGAGCAGAAATAAATGAAACAGAAACAAATAAAAAAAATAGAGAAAATCATCAAAACAAAAAGCTGGTTCTTTGAAAAGATGAACAAAATTGACAAACCACTGGCAAATTTAGCAAAGGAAAAGAAAGAGAAGAGGTAAACAACATGAATAATATGAAAAGGGTGACATCACAACAGAACCAACTGAAATAAAAAAAGATAATAACAGAATATTATGAAGAACTGTACTACAACAGATTAGAGAACTAAAAGATATGGACAAGTTTCTAGAAACACAAGACCTACCTAAACTATCCCACTCAGAGACAGAATACTTGAACAGACCCATAACCACAGAAGAAATTGAGCAGGACATAAAAAAAACTTCCCACAAAAAAAGTCCTGGTCCAGATGGCTTCACTGGGGAATTTTACCAAACAGTCAGGGAAGAGTTGACACCTACACTACTCAAACTATTCCAGAACATAGAAAAATATGGAATACTCCCAAATTCATTTTATGAAGCAAACATAATATTGATACCAAAACCAGGGAAAGACACCACTAAAAAGGAAAACTACAGACCAATATCCCTCATGAACATAGATGCAAAAATCTCCAACAAAATCCTAGTCAACAGAATCCAACAACATATCCAAAAATAATACGTCATAACCAAGTGGGATTCATACCAGGTATGCAAACATGGTTCAACATCAGAAAAACAATCAATGCAATCCACTACATGAACAAAACAAAAGAACCATATGATCATATCAATCAACGCAGAAAAGGCATTTGACAAAATCCAACACTCATTCCTGTTCAGAACCCTCAGCAAAATAGGGATTAAATGGAAAACCCTCAACATAATAAAGGACATATACACAAAGCCAACAGCCAACATTATTGTTAATGGAGAAAGACTCAAAGCACTCCCCTTGCATATGGGAATTAGGCAAGGATGCCCTCTATCACCACTCCTATTTAACATTGTATTGGAAGTCCTAGCCAGGGCAAGAAAGCAAGAAAGAGAAATAAAAGGCATCCAAATTGGCAAAGTGGAAGTAAAACTATCTCTATTTGCAGATGACATGATCCTACATAGAAAACCCAAGAGACTCAGCCAAAAAATTACTGGAACTAATAGAAAGGTTAGAAGCTCTGGTAGCATAGTGCCTAAGGCACTTGACTGCTAACCAGAAGGCTGGCGGTTCAAACCCACCAGCCACTCCTCGGAAGGAAGGTTGGGCAATCCTACTTCTGTAGTGATGCTGCCTTGGAAACCCAAGGAGGGGTCGTTATGAGTCGAGGCCGACTCAATGGCAAATAACAACAACAACAATCGAAAGGTTAAGCAAAGTGGCAGGATACAAGGTTAACATACAAAAATCAGTTGGATTCCTCTACATCAACAAAGAGGCCTCTGAAAAGGAAATAAGGAAAATGATACCATTTACAATAGCTACCAAAAAGATAAAATATTTAGGGATGAATCTTACCAGAGACACAAAAGACCTATACAAAGAAAACTACAAAACAGTACTACAAGAAACTACAAGGGATCTATATAAATGAAAGAACCTGCCTTGTTCATGGATAGGAAGACTGAATATTGTGAAAATGTCAGTATTACCCAAAGCAATCTACACATTTAATGCAATCCCGATCCAGATACCATCAACATTTTTTCAGGATATTGAAAAACTAATTATTAAGTTCATATGAAAAGGAAAGAGACCTTGGATAAGGAAAGCTCTGCTTAAGAAGAGAAACAAAGTGGGAGATCTCACACTCTCAGCTCTCAAAACCTACTTTGTAGCCACAGCAGTTAAAACAGCATGGTGTTGGTACAATGATAGACAGATAGACCAGTGGAACAGAATAGAAAACCCAGAAATAGACCCATCCATCTGTGGACAGCTGATCTTTGACAAAGGACCAAAACCCACTAAATGGGGGAGAGATAGCCTCTTTAACAAATGGTGTTGGCAAAATTGGATATCCACTTGCAGAAAAATGAAAACAAGACCCATACCTCACCCTATACACAAAAATGAATTCAAGTTGGATCAAAGACTTAAATGTAAAACCCAAAACTATAAAGAACATCAAAGATAAAATAGGGGCAAATCAAATGTCACCCAAAATGTACAGGCAGTGGAAGAGAAGCTA
>NW_006921837.1:1598133-1608750 GCF_000298275.1 Orycteropus afer afer
CAAGGGTGTATCACTATGAAAGTAGATTGCCAAATCTTCCTTCTGAGGAGTGGCTGGTGGGTTTGAACCACCAGCCTTCTGCTTAACAGCCAAATGCCTTAGGCAAAACAACAATGAGATATCATCTCACCCCAGCAATAATAGCAAAGTTCAACAAGACAGAAAATAACAAATGCTGGTGAGGTTGCAGAGAGATTAGAACTCTCATACATTGCTGGTGGAACTGCAAAATTTCAACCATTTTGGAAAATGATATGGTGTTTCCTTTAAAAAACTGAGAAAAGAAATACCATTTGATCCAGCAATTCCATTACTAGGTATATATCCTAAGGAGATGAGAGATAGGACACAAACAGACATATGCACACCCATGTTCATCGCAGCACAATTCACTATAGCAAAGAGATGGAAACAACCTAAATGCCCAACAACGGATGAATGGATAACCAAATCATGGTACATTCACACAACAGAATACTACACTACATTAAAGAATAATGAAGAAAACATGAATCATCTCACAACAAGGATGAATTTGAAGGACATTATGCTGAGTGAAATAAGTCAATCGCAGAAGGACAAATATTTGTCTGCATCCATTATTGTAAAAAGTCAAGGAAAGGTTTACTTAGGGAAGGAAACTTACTTTGTACGTTACTGGGGATGGGAGGGAGGGGAGAGAAAATTTCAGACTAGTTGGGGGTCTCATGTTGATTTGGGTGAGGGGAGGGATGGTATGGAAAGAGTCTGGGACCAGCATGATGACTCGAGAAACGAAGGACACTGAAACATGCACATGAGATATAGACAACAGAGGCAAATAATAGCATATGCAAAAAACTGTATCACCACTAACACCAAACACCAAACTACAGATAAATGCATGGACAAGTGAGAAGATCAGGTAGGGGTCAGCAAACAGGATATACTCTAGACCAAGGATAGATTTAGTTGAAGATAATCTTACACATGCATTTGTGCTACAAAATTAGCCACACACATTACAGAAGCAACAGAAGACAGAGTTGGAGTAACTTCTCAGAGACAACCAAACACCTTGAAAGGGAGAATAACTGAGCCTGGAGACTAGGGACCATAGTCTTGGGGGACACCAAGATCAATTGGCACAACATAATAAATAAAAATCTTGTTCCACAACCTACTTCGGTGAGTAGCAACTGGGGTCTTAAAAGCTTTTGAGCAGCCATCTAAGATGCAACTATTGGTCTCCTCTCATCTGAAGCAAAGAAGAGTGAAGAAAATCAAAGACATCTGGAAACAATTAGTCCAAGGATATGATGGACCCTGAGACCAGAAGAACTAGATGGTGCCTGGCTACCGATGCCAACCTCTAGGATTGCTATCAAAACTGGAAATCCTGGATAGATTGGGAGGAAAAATGTGGAACACAATTCAAAAACACAGAAATGAACAGAATTACTGGTCGGATAGAATCTGGTGGAACACCCAAGACTATGACCCCAGGTTATCCTTCGGGCATGGAATTGGACTCACTCCCATGAATTGCATCTCCGTCCAACAGCAGAAAGACCTACATGCAGAACACCTACCCAGGGCAATGCACTCACCTCCTCTAGGGAGATACACCCCTTAGAGCAGTCAGCCATGGGGCACCAGAGGGGCAGCATTCACATAGAGGGAAAGCTGGACGGACAGGAGTGCATAGTTAAGAAGGGCACAGGGACCGGGTAGCCACAGGAAAGGGAGGGGATGAAAGTTTGTTGTTGTTGGGGATGGTAATTGGGGTGTGAAATGAAATGTAATGAGAACTGTTGAATGTAAAACAGATTTTGCTCTGTAAATTTGCACCCAAAGCACAATAAAATTAAAGAAATAATTTACACACAATAATATCCACATATTTAAATGGGTATAAATGTATTCTCCCATGTTTAAAAAAACAAACCAATAAAATGGTACATTTCTAAAACAAACAAACAGAAAATTACATTCTTGCAATATAATGACTGGCTCATCCAAGGGTTTTTACTAAAAAAGTTGATGGTTTTGTAAAGCATCAGATTTGCAAGCTGTTCAGCTTTGATGGGAAAGAAATGGCATTCTCTGATCTGCTTGAATGTTTCTGGAAGCTTGGTGGAACCAGGACAGAGGCGGGAAGAGTGGTGTGCTAGGGAGATGTTTCTTTGGAAACATTGATTTAAAGGAACAAAGTGAGAATCCAGACATGAGCTTTGTTGGAATGACCAACATCCCAGCTTGAAAAAGAATCTCAAATCCTACCCCAGACTGATGAAATCAGTCTCCTGGAGTGGAACTCGGCGAGCTTCATTTTGAAAAGCCCCTTCCTTCTCCGTGACTCATCTACACTAACATTTGAGCATCTCTGCTCTAAATAGGAAAGTGTAGAGGAAGCAAGCTTCTCTTCAATTTTCCGATTCAAGTATTCTGTCACATGTGTCCTGATTTTTTTCCCCTCTGAAAACACACAGAGCAGCTCTGTGGAATTAAAGAACAAAGTCAACAGCTTAAAATAAAATGAAGGGGTTTTCATATTAGAGGTCAGGGAATGTGACTTATATTCAATATGGTCATAAGTTTGTGGTTCTGATTTCATTTTTTCTAAAATATGGATACATTGTGGAGTAGGATTCAAAAAGTATATAAAAGTTTCAGCTGAAATAGAATATTCAAAGAAAATTTTAAGCCTGGTAGAAGTGTGAGGGGAAGGAAAGACATCCTTCCAGCTATCCTCTAGACAGCCAAGGTATATACTCACTCTTCAATTAGAGGTCTCACACTATAATGGAGAACTATCAGTCAGTCACACCTTAATATGAATTTGCTCAAGCTATAGTTTTCTTTTTAATAGCTAAGGAAGTTAGACAAGAGTACAAGGACTTTCTTGCATGGGGGAGAGTCTGTTGTTGGGTATCAGGAAGGCACTGTAAGCCCAAAGGGTGGGGAGAAAGAGGGTACATATTGCGTATTTTTGCCTAAGAATTTGCTCCATGCAAACTCTGTTTTTTGGCTATAGGAGAACTTTGATGGAATAACTGACCTAGAAGGTAGAGTTTTTCTCACTGATCCACATGAAGATTGAGAATTTGGTGGAGGATTATCCACAGACAAAATTTGATCCAGATCAGAGGCCTACCAGGCCCACAAAGGGTAGAATAGAGCCCATAAATGTGCAAGGCAAACCCACAGCTAAATCCCACCCATCTGCAAGTATGTACTATTATATATAAAAAACCCACTGCCACTGAGTCGATTCTGACTCATAGCAACCCCCATTGGGTTTCCAAGGTGGTAAATCTTTAGGGAAGTAGATTGCCCCATCTTCCTTCCACGGAGCGGCTGGTGGGTTTGAACCACCAACCTTCTGGTTAGCAGTCAAATGCCTTAGGCACTGTGCCATCAAAGCGCCTTTAAATATTAGATGTTATTGAGGTGTCCACTGTGCTAAGAGCTTGACATGGATCCTCATTCAGTCTTCCCCAAACTGTATGAGGTGGTGTTTTAGGTTGGGTTGGATCTCTCAAAAACAGATCCCCAAGACAGAGGTAGTTTATTAGGTAGTTTATTTGGGAGGTGAGGCATGGAAGTGAGACGGAGAGAAGAATAGCTGAAACAGGATGTATTAATGAGCATATTACATTGCAGGCAGCTGGAGCTCCATCTCAATGGGCACCCTCTGAAAGAATGTGTGGAGCGCCTGTCAGAATAGTACCTCAAAGGGCAAGTGAGTTGGGGTAGCTACCCACCACCTCCTGTCCTTCACTAGTTGGAAGCATGCAGAGCTGCCCTTGTGGCCAGGCTGGTCAGCTCCAAGCTGCATTTAACCTCTGTTAAGCCGATAGCCGGGTGACCACTGTGCAACCCCCCTGCAGGCCAGCTTCATGGGGGCATTCAGAAGTGCTCAGGGTCTCTGAGGGTGTCAATATTAGCACTATCAGCCCTAGGCTTTACACTAATGGGGAAGTCAAGAAACCACTCACTAAAGGTGAGGCGAAACCTCAATCTGGCCCGGGGTCAGGGAGGGTCTGCATGGATGGAGCTCCTATAGAATAAGCTTTTCCTCTGTTCTTAAAAAGCTTGCTTTTTCCTCTTTTTTCAGGTTTTTCCTTTCCCTCCTGGGCATGAGAGGAATGCTCCCAGGTGACTTGGTCCCTGACTGGCCTTCCCAAAGCCCTGGTTCCTCTGCTGCAGGGTAGTGGGGAGGCAGTGTGGTGTCAGGCCTCTGCAAACTCCCTGCATCTTGAGCGTGCAGCAGAAAGCTGTGCTGTGAGCAGGCCCTCCTGCTGCACCACCAACCCATGCCCAAGGCCAAGTGTTCATGTTCTCAGCACCTTCCTTTTGAGCAGCGGTTGAAGTCACTCTAAAGGAAATTTCTGGCCTGGCAGGAGAAGCAGTGGCTCACAAGGCCACCTGGGCAGATTGCAGCCTCCCCACACACCTTTGAACCTTTTTTATTTCATGGGTGGTGAAGTGAAACCACTGGGAGATTTGGGCAGGTTGGAGGGCAATCTCAGCTGCTGCTGTGCAGGCTGGGGAGGGCTTCTCTCTCCCTCAGGGGCTGCCTGCTTGCTATTTGACTCCTAGCACTGCACTCTCACAGGGCTTCTCTCACTCCCTTTCCAAGGGTATTTTCTGTGTGACTTAGAATAAGTATTGGGTCTGTGGATGTTCCTATAGCAACCAGTGTTTTAAATAAAAATAGTCCTACACCCCCGGTAGCATGTCAGTGTGAAATGTGCCTATAGGCAGTGAAAGGCGGTTGGCATCTGCATCCTTCAGTCCCCAGCAGCTTCTTCCTGGTGCCCACCAGGCCTGGAGAGCAGAACCTGTGGCTCTCTACACAGGACTGGGTTCCAGGGTCAGTGGGAGGAGTAGGGGGCAGTTTGCAGGTAGCCAGGGCCCTCTGCCTGCTGCCACCTCTCCAGGACTTCCTGTCTGTAATGGAGGGATACTTCTGCTCTCTTAAGTCTTTCTAGAGAGAAACCTTAATTGATTAAAGATGGGCTTTATCCCTCAGTGGAAAATAAGTTACTTCCCAAAGTGCCCCACCACCTCCTGGGTGAATTATACACCTGCCTGGAATTGGAACCCTGAGTGGGAGGTTTCAAGGACTAAAAGTTCACTGGAATTTATTGATCTCAACAATGGTGTCCTGAAAAGAAGAGTTCACGAATTCCAGGAGATTGTGGGCTCCTATCCTTTCTAGTAAGGGGCCCTGGTGGCACAGTGGTTAAAGTGCCCAGCCGCTAACCAAAGTCTTGGTGGTTTGAACCCACTAGCTGATCCATGGGAGAAAGATATTTCAGTCAGCTTCTGTAAAGATTACAGCTTTGGAAACCCTATAGGGTAGTTCTATTAAGTTTGCTGTGAGTCAGAATTGACTCAATGGGTTTGTTTGTTTTTTGTGTTATCCTTTCTAGGGAGGCAATGGTAATTCAGTGGTAGACTCCTTGCCTTCCATGCAGGAGATCGGGGTTTGATTCCCAGCCAGTGCACCTCATTTGCAGTCACCACCAGATTTTAGTGGAGATTCCAGACTAATCTGACTGGGAGGAAAGGCCTGGTGATATATTACAGAAAATCAGCCCAGAAAAACCCTGTGGATCACAATGGTCCAACCCCTAATCCATCATCGGGTTGGGGCAGGACTGCACAGCATTTTGTTTGGTTGTACATGGGGTCACCATGCGTCGCAGCCCACTTGATGGCAATTAAAAAAACAACAATCCTATCTGATTGTCCTGAGCCCTGCTCTTTAGCTTTTCCTTAAATTCTCTAAGTACAGTGTCCCAAAGAGTTCCAATAAATTCTTGTTTTCTTATTTATTAGCAGGGTCTGTTTCTGTTGCTTGCAATGGAAGGATGCGGACTAATCCTGATTCCTTTGGAGAGATCCTACTTGGGATTAAATCCTCAAAAAACCACACCAACGCCACTGCCATTGAGTCAATTCGGATTCATAGTGACAGCCTTTGGGTTTCCAATATGGTAAATCTTTACAGAAGTAGATTGTCCAGTCTTCCTTTTACAGAGTGGCTGGTGGGTTTGAACCACCAGCCTTCTGGTTAGCAGTCAAATGCTTTAGGCACTCGCCACCAGAGGTCCTTGGGATTAAATCCCAGGGGCCCTCAAATGAAGCCCCGTGGAAACCTCTAGATGTTGCTGCCAATTGATAGCACATCCTATGCAGTAGATCTGTTCAGAAGCAAAGGAGGAAGGGGAAGATGTGTTACCATCATCTTTCTAGAAGACTCAACTGAGAAGGAGGTAGGAGTGAAGGAGGTTTATCTGGGTGTGGAGTGGGGTGCGGTGATGCCTGTGAAAATGAAAAGGGGAGGAAGCAGGATTGCACGGGGAGAACCTCAAGCTGCAACCCAGGTCTGCTGATGTCTCAGCTGGGGAGCTCCTGAGCAAAGACTGTGTTGTGTTAGATGGAAATGTCCAGGTCCTGGTACCCCATCGTGCTCAGTCATTAGCTGGAGGGTTGCTCTGGAAAGAGCCTGGCCTTGGTTCAAAAGCTGAGGCTGATCTGATGGTGTTGCAGCTGGAGGCTGTCTGGTCTCTGCACCCCTTTGCAGCTGAGTAGCAAGTTTTTCTTAAAGGGAGACCTAAGCAGCACAGCTCCATTACTGCCTCAAAAAGAAAGGAGGGCTGTCTTCTCTGAGCCCCATCCATGTGCCAGGTGCTTTCTCCACTTTATTTTGTTCAAGTCTCTTATCAGTCCTTCACGAACCATAAAAACCAAACCCATTGCATTCAAGTTGATTGCGACTCATGGTGACCCCATATACTTCACAGGGTTTTCTTAGCTCTAATCTTTATGAAGGCAGACCACCAGGTCTTTCTTCCTCAGTGCCACTGGGTGAATTTGATCTACCAATTTTTAGGCTACTTAGTTATTGTTATGTGCTGTTGAGTCGGACCCAACTCATAGTGACCTCTCCTTGGGTTTCTGAGGCAGTATCACTACAGAAGTAGATTGCCCAACCTTCCTTCCAAGGAGTGGCTGGTGGCTTTGAACCGCCAGCCTTCTGGTTAGCAGTCAAGTGCCTTAGGCAAGTATTCTAGTGCAAATCATTTCTGCCACTCAGAAACCACTCCCAGAGTTGATGAAGGGGGAGACCTAGCAAGTAACTTAAGCCCTAAGGTTTCACTGCCAGTGAGTAGTGCAGCCTCATTCAAGTGTCCCCTCTTTGTCTTCCTTGTGAGGTGAGGGGCTGGGTTAGGCTACCATTCCAGTTCCCCTACTATATATATATATATATGTGTGTGTGTGTGTGTGTGTGTATGTATGTATATATATGCATATATATGTATATATATGTATGTAGATATATGTATGTGTGTGTGTATTTTAGTAATGGTGAAATTTCTGGAGAAAATTGGTGCTTGTTTCTGCTAGAGAGATTGTACATTGGAATGATCCATCTGGGAAGGCAGTTCGGTAGAATCTTTCAAAAGCACCAGAGAATGTACACATCCAAGATTATTCCCTTACGAAAAATTCCTAGGAGGGGAACTTCTATTATGAGGAGAGTTGCTAGTGTTGGCTTTTCACAATTCACTCTCATAAACATCTAAATGCCCAACATTGAGTGAATAAACAAATCCCTTACTTAATGGAACATGCAGACAGAAAAAGTGATTCTGCAAAGAACATTTAATGATTTGAAAAGATTTTTCAAAATATTAAGTGAAAAGGCTGATTAGACAGCAATCATAGTGTAGTTGTTAAAAAAAATTTTCTGAAGCAACAATGCATATTAATTGCTCTTGTAAACTTTACAAACAGTTGTTAATATTAAAAATAATTGATGTGGTTTTGGTAGATGTGCCTGGCTAACTCTATAGCTGTTAAGAGACTGCCTTCACCCTTCCTGCTCCCACTTTTCCATTCTCATAGTGGGATCCTCACCTTTCTGGCTTCCCTGACAGCTGGGGTGGCCAAGCAGTGGAGTTCTGACCATTGAGATGTGTGTCTGCTGGGTGGAGGATTATGGGAAAGCTGTGACTCCTGATGATCAAAGGAGAGGATGTCACTGGCCCCTCTGTCATCCCTTTTTGCCTCCCTTGAATGTGGGGGTGATGCCTCGAGCAGCAGCAGTCATCTTGTGATAATCAGGTGACAAGGATGGTGGAGCACAAGGGTAAAAGTGTAATTACATACTTGAATCTTTGAGTCAGCCATGCCCACCCCCATACACCCAACTCCAGGCTTCTTGTTACAGGTGATAATTCTGATGTAACGGTTCTAATTAGAATAACCAATTTTGGGCTACACCTAACAGAGTCCAGGTTTCTCCTCTAGGTCTTAGATCACTCCCATCATGACACACTGCCTCCACAAAGAGAAACAGGGGCATCTTTGCCAAGGCACCCTCTTCCGAAGCAGGTGGTACCATCTATTTGGCTTCACTCTTTGCATGTTTGATGTTCTGTGAGGAGAGGGCACTGCATATCTGTCACTGGAGGGGCGCAGTTAAGGACAGCTGTATAACAGGGTGGAGGAAGGCACTGCATGAGACAGTGAGTCAGCTGTCCCTCAAGATCCTACTATGTGCCAGGTACTGGCGAGACAAAGGAGCTAAACAACTCCTGAAGCTCCTTGAGCTCCTGAAGCTTACTGCTTGGTGGAGAAAAAGGGTGTCACAAAGTCATGGTTAACGATTTGCTTAGTTCTGAGAGTGCAGTGTTTTGAAGCACGAGGTGCTGCATACGTGTGGCAAAGGGGAGCCTGACCTGTTCTGGAAGCCCTTTTCTGTGTCCTCAAGCTAAACTCAGCAGGATGCATCCCAAATTCCCTGCCTCAGCTATGACAATCTCCTTGTCACAGTGCCCCACGGAAGACACCGTTTCTTTTGTCCAGAGTCGTCCTCTGTGAGCATTATTATTCATATAAGTAAAGCAGGGGGTGGGGGTGGGGGGTAGGTAGCGCTGGATTTAGATGCACTTTCAGCTTTCTAGAGCTTAAACGACAAGTGAAAGCAGCTGAGAGGAGCCCCCCAGTGGAGAGTGCCCAGACACAGGCTGGGTTGGTGAAGCTGGGGGCCATTTCAGGGGCCTAACTTCTCAGCCTTGACAAAGACCTGTCCACAGTTCATTCATTCAGCAACATTTATGAACTCCTACTGTGTGCCAAGCACCGTGCTAGGCATGTATCAGTGAACAAAGCAAACACTAATCCCTGCCCTCAGGAGCTATGGTCCTGCAGGGGGACAAGGACCATCACAAGGAAATGTTGTATAAGTCTGAAGGTGCTTAGATGAGTGGGGAACATGCAACAGAGAGGTCAGGGTGGGCCTGGAAACCTCTGCAAAGGGATCAGGAATGGGCCTGTTTAAGGAAGAGCAGGAAGACGAAAGGCTAAGAAAATAACAAATGCTGGCAAGGTTGTGGAGAGATTGGGACTCTCATACACTGCTGGTGGGACTGTAAAATGGTACAACCATTGTGGAAAGCAGTATGGCAATTCCTTCAAAAGCTGGAATTAGAAATATCATTTGACCCAGCTATTCCATTACTAGGTATATATCCTAAAGAAGTGAGAGCCATGACAAGAACAGACATATGCACACCCATGTTCACTGCAGCACTATTTACAATAGCCAAAAGATGGAAACAACCTAGGTGTCCATCAACTGAGGAATGGATATCCAAACTATGGTACATACACACAATGGAATACTATGCAACCCTAAAGAATAATGTAGAATCTGCAAAACACCGCATAACGTAGATGAACTTGGAGGACATTATGCTGAGTCAAACAAGTCAATCACAAAAGGACAAATATTGTATTAGTCCGTTATTGTCATAGTCAAGGAAATGCTTATCTATGGGAGGTCATTTTCTTTGTTGGTTATCAGGGTGGGAGGGGAGGGGAGGCAATACTGTTAGACAGACAGAGGTAAGTTTTGATTTGGGTGAAGAAAAGGGCAATGTACCAAATGTGAGTGATCAATATAGTGGCATTGAGGAAGAGAAAGGCAGAGAGAGGTATGTGAGAAGTACAGACAAAAAAGATGAACCATTTTGCAATATAGTATGATGTGCTCAGTGAAGGCAAACATGGGTATATGGGTGGATAGACGGGTGGACAGGCTGAAATATTAGGTATATATATGAAGTGGAGACTGCACCCAAGAACATGTATAGGGTTGGCAGACAGTGGTCCAATAACTTTATGTGTATGATCAGAATTCCCAGGTGTATAATGGGGCTGACAAGGGGCAAGGTTGTAGTTTCTGCTTGGTTACAGCCAGCTACCCAGAGGGACTGAGTAGTTGAACCTGTGGGCTGGGGACCATAGTTGCAGCGGACATCAAGCTCAATTGGCATAACATACTACACAAATCATTGTTCCACCTCTACTGTGGCGAGTAGCGACTGAGATCTTAAAAGTTTGCAAGCTGCCATTTAGATGCAATGATGGGTCTCTCCTCGTCCAGAGCCAAGAAGAATGAAGAAAACCAAAAATACATGGAAACAATTAGTCCTAGCAACTGGTACACCATCTTATCTGCAGCCTATATGACTATGAGACCAGAAGAAATAGACGGTGCTCAGCTACTTCTGTCAACCACTTGGAAGAGGATCTTTGTAGGAGATCCTGGATAGA
>NW_006921837.1:1609013-1621884 GCF_000298275.1 Orycteropus afer afer
TGCATTGTGCTAAATTGTGGTCAATGTCATGAGACAAAGTGTATGTGATCTGCTGTATGGAAAGTGTATTTGCTCTGTAAATTTTCACCCAAATCACAAAAAATGAATGAATGAATGAGGAAAGGCTAGTGTAGGTGGAGTATATGAGAGGAAGTGACATGGTCTTACTTGTGCCTTAAAAGAATGACAGGCCAGCCCTTGCCATTGTTTATTCTCAGTGTTAGAATTGAGGGGTGCCTGGTGGGGAGACTTGGTAATTCATGCAGCCAGTCGCATTGATGGCTGTGGCCTCAGATCCCGCACCTGCCAAGCCTTTATTTTAGGAATAAAAATTTTGTCATGAAAATAATACATGTATTATTGTGGTTTATTGTTATGTGCCGAGTCGGACCTGACTCATAGCAACCCCTCCTTGTGTTTCCCAGGCGGTATTACTGCGGAAGTAGATTGCCCAACCTTCCTTCTGAGGAGTGGCTGGTGGGTTTGAACCACCAGCCTTCTGGTTAGCAGTCAAGTGCCTTCGGGACTAGGTGCAACTGTGAGACCTGGAGCAAGTCTCTTAACCTTTCTGAGCCTCTTACCCATGTTAGCCTTCACTGACACTCTTCACTCTTGTTTCTTCATCTGAAAAATGGGGATGGTGACACTGTCTACCCCTCTCAGGCCTGCTGTTGTAGACTGAAGGGGCCCTCACTGAACATTACAGAACTTTAACAGACTAAAACCAAACACACTGCTGCCAAGTCGGATCTGATTCATAGTGAGCCCTCTTTGGGTTTCTGAAGCAGTATCACTACAGAAGATTGCCCAACCTTCCTTCCGAGGAGTGGCTGGTGGGCTTGAACCTCCAGCCTTTTGGTTAGCAGTCAAATGCGTTAGGCACTACGCCACCAGAGCTCCTATTGATAGTGACTAACTTGCTATCTTTCCTTTCTTTTTGCTTTCTTTTAAGTAAGTAGAATAGCCAATCTCTCTACAGATGCCGAGTTCTTTAGGTTTGTTGTTTTCAATTATGTATTCTTCTAAGTATAACCCTCTCCCATGACTGGTTTCACCTAAGAACCATAAGCTATGAAGCAAGACGACCCTAGGAAGAGGGACACTGAGTCTGGAGTAACCAGGGAAGAGAACAAAGACATTCCTGGCAGTCCAAGGGATCTTCAACCCCCTTCTCATTTCCCTATATAATAATGTTTAGCCCTTTGCTCAGGGAGAGACATTTTAGAGAAGCGATTGTATCTCCCTCCCTGGGTATTGATACTCTTTTTGCTTTCCCTTGTCGACCTCTTGTGATAACTGGCTCTTTGCAACTGGGGGTAAGGACCTTGTTTCCTTACAACACTGTGAGCTATGAGACAAGTTCTCACATGTTGTTGTTCAAACCAAAACCAAATTTACTGCCGTCGAGTCGTATCTGACTCACAGTGACTCCTCCTCGGGCTTCCGAGGTGGTATCACTATGTATGTGAGAACTTGTCTCATAGCACCAAATCCACTGCCATTGAGTTGATTCCGACTCAGAATGATCTATAGGATTTCCAAGGCTGTAAATCTTTACGGAAATAGATTGCCTCATCTCCTCCCGCAGAGCGTCTGGTGGGTTTGAACATCTGACCTTCTGGTTAGCAGCCAAATGCCTTAACCACTGTGCCACCAGAGATCCTTAACACAACTAATTTTAACCCATAAATTTTATTTTCTTAAGGAAAAAAAAAAGCTATTTCCCTGGGATCAGTAAATACCATGAAGCAGATGCTTGGGGTTGAAAACATCTTTGGCAGTAAATGAATAAAGGAACACCGTGAAACACCCTCCATTACCTAAGGTAAAGGAAAAACAAGTAAATCTCTGCCCCGCCCTCCAACCACCACCACCCAAACCAAACCCGCCCTGAGGCCTGAGGTAAAGAACACAACAACATTGCAAGTTCAAATGAAATTATTGCTCAGCTTGTTTTAGTCTTTTCAGTGCAAGTCAGAGACTGTGCAAGTTAGCTGCCAACTATCAACAGCTTTTCATTGCTCACACCAGGTAAGTCAGCTTTCTCTGTCCACAATTGTTCATTACACGAGAGAAGAAAACAGTTGCCACGGAGTCAACTCCAGTCCCTGGCGACCCCACGTCAGAGCAGATCTGTGCTCCACAGGCTTTTCAATGGGCCCATTTTTTGGAAGCAGACGCCCAAGCTTTTTTTTTTCTAAAGTGCTTCTGGGTGTGTAGAGTCCAACCTCCAGTCTTTGGGTTAGCAGCTGAGTTGGTTAACTGTACCATTCGGGGATTCCCAGCTGTTCCCTATGGAGCCAGCAAATCCACAGTGGTTACAAGGGCAGGTCCAGGAGCACCACAGGGTTCAAATCTTTGCTTCAGCATGGCAATGCCACACACCGGGACCAGGTTGTCTAGTTCTTCATTTTATAATGGGGTTGATACGAGTTCAGAGTAAGTAAACGTGAACCCACCACTCACTGCCACAGAACCAATTCTGACTCATTGCGACCCTACGGGACAAAGTAGAACTGTCCCGTAAGATTTCCAAAGCTGTACATCTTTATGAAAGCAGATTGCCTTATCTTTCTCCTGTGGAGCAGCTGGTGAGGTGGAACCATTAATCTTTTGGCTGGCAGCTGAGCGCTTTAGCCACCGCACCACCATCGAGGTCTCCTTAAATAAATGTAAAGCACTTAAAATGGGATACATACTATTAAGAATCCAATACATTATGGAAATTGGTGGCAATAACCATAGCTTTCCTTTTAACTCGGAGCTCCAGTGGCATAGTGGTTCAAGCATTAAGGCTTTACTCTGTCCCAGGTCACCCACTCAGAATCGACTCGATGGCAGTGGGTTTGGTCTTTCCTTCTAACCACTGTGTTGTGAAGCGTAAGAGGAGGACATCACGGGCATATTTATTCCAGTTGAGGTAGGGAAGGTCGGATTTTCAAAGCCGCAGGGCACCCAGGGTTTGGTTTTAAAACTCTTTTTTTTCTTTTTTAAATTTGGTATTCAACATACAGTAAATGCCCCCAACTTCTCACTTCGATCAAATGGCAAGCAGACACTACATTCTCTCACCCTTTTATCCCTTGGTACTGAAGTTTTTTTTTTCCCCGTTCACTCTATTTTTGTTGTTAGCTGCCGTTGAGCCTATTCTAACTCATGACCCTGTGTGCGTGGAGTGGAAGGCTGCTCAACAGTTTTCACAGCTGTGAGCTTCTGGGAGCAGATCCCAGGCCTGTCTTCAGAGACATCTCTGGGTGGGTGAGAACCACCCACCATTCAACTAGTAGTTAAGCACTTAAACCTTTGCACCACCCAGGGGCTCATTCTATTTTAATGATCCTCAACTAGAATGCAGGAGCTCTGGTAGCATTGTGCCTAAGGCATTTGACTGCTAACCAGAAGGCTGGCGGTTCAAACCCACCAGCCACTCCTCAGAAGCTTGGGCCATCTACTTCCATAGTTATGCTGCCTCGGAAACCCAAGGAGGGGTCGCTATGAGTCGGGTCCAACTTGACGGCACATAACAACAACAACTAGAATGCACTTCAGAATTCCCTCAAGAGCTTGTTAAAACAATGATTACCCAACGCCACCCCTAGAGTTTCTGATTCAGCTGGGCTGGAGAGTCCTCAAGTACTGCAAGTGGTTAATATGCTAGTCTCAGGTTCAGCTCCATCCAGGGACACCTTGGAAGAAAAGCCTGGTGACCAGCTTCTGAAAAACCAGCCATCACAAACCCTGTGGAGCACAGTTCTACTCTGATGCACATGGGGCCACCATGAGTCAGCATCAACTTGATGGCAACCGATTTTTCTTTTGGTGGAGCTAAAGATTTTCTTCACAAACAAAATCCCAGGTGATGCCGCTAGCCTAGGGACCACACTTTGAGAACCACTGCTCCATCTGATAGCAATGAAGTTACTCCCAGAAGTGCAGACTGGGGTCAGCAGGGGGAGACCAGTCTGAGGACAAGACAGTGATTGTAAATGTGTGTCTGACAAACTCCCTGGATCCCTAAGGCTTTGGGCTGTCTGCAGTGAGCCTCTTGAGAATTCTATAATTTGGAATTTGGCTAGCTTCAAATGTAGGTACTCAAAGTAATAAAGATCCTAAATTCAAGCCTCAGATAGTACAGATCACTGAATCAAGGATTCAGGATAGGATTGTGTGTGTGAGGGACAGTGAATACTTTCTATCCTGGTGGCATCAAGTCCGCCTAAGTGGAGGGTATGAAACATTCTGGAGTAATGGAGGCTGTTTTCAGGTAGGATATATTTGGAGCTGAGAGAGGACCTGGGTGGTGCAAGCACTCAGCTGCTAACTGAAAGACTGGTGGTTCAGACCCACCATCCAGTTTGTGGGGGAAATACGAGGCAGTCTGTGAAGATTACAGCCTTGGAGACATGATGGAGCAGTTCTACTGTCCTGTAGGGTCACTGAGTCAGAACTGACTCGATGCCAACAGGTTTTAGGAGCTGGGAAGGTGCCCGAGGCTGGCTTCCTGTGAGTCAGTTTAGGGGGTCACATGACTGCCTCCACAGCCTCAGACCTCTGAAGGTACTGCATAAACCTCCAAAGAATTCACTAGTTGAACAAAATTAAGTGGAGCCTTCCCTGGTTCTCAAAATGGTTCTCTCATTCTCTCTGGACTTGGCCCCATTTTATATTAAGTTCTTAATCAGCTTCTATTATAAAGTGCTTCAAACAAGGTCAGAATGTAACCTTTTAATAAGGTGAAGAGCACACCAACATACTCAGAGATCTACTGGGTTTAAGAAACCAGAGTGGATGTCTCTGAGAATAGGGAGAGCTTGCTTGAGCCCTACGAGTCACCCCGAGGAAACGTCCATGTACAAGTTTGTCCTCTTAGCTCTGGCACTTCAGCAGCATGGAGCAGTGGCTCAGGGTATGGTCCCCAGCTGCTGGGGTTTGAGTCATGACACCACCACCAACAGCATGTATGGTGTGGTCTGGGGACCTACTACAGAGTAAACTAAACAAAAAACAAACTCGCTGGCATCAAGTCAATTCCAACTCATAGCAACCCCCTTTGAGATTCTGAGGTGGTAAATCCATTTATGCAAGTAGATTGCTCAGTCTTGTTTCCACGGAATGGCTGGTGGGTTTGAACTGCCAACCTGGTTAATAGTCAAATGCCTCAGGCACTATGCCCAGAGCTCCTTTACTACGGAATAGTTATGATTTTCCCATGATGAGGAAATTGAGGTACAGAGCAACAGCAAAATCTATGTAGAGTGTGGAGCTGTGCCCAGCAAAGACCCAGGACTGGAGAGAAGTGTGAGAGCAGGAGGCTGACCTTGAAGGACTCTCGTGGTTCAGGCTGTGCTCATCCATTTACTGACCAAATATATTGGGCTAGGGATACAGCAGTGAATGAAGTAAATGTCCCTGCTCTCAAGGTGCTTACAGTTAAGTGGGGGAGACACACTTCAGCCAATGTACATGAGATGAGGACCGACAGTGTGGAACACAGGTTACTTGGCCTGGCCTTCTGGTTAGGAAAGTCTGCTCATCTGAAGCCTAGTGAGGCAAACATAGGAAGACAGGTAGGGGCTGGGAAAGTTTACAAAGCCAAAGGGCAGGCAGGAGTTTGGTGAGACACTGGGAGAGGGGTCTTGTGGCTGGAGTGCTAGAGGGAGGAAGGGTATGGAGTGGAAGGTGGCCGATGGCTGGACAGTGCCCGAGGGCCACACTGCAGACTGTGCTGGTCACACTCATGGTGTCCCACTGCAGTTAGGATGAGGCCAACTCTTTTAAGCACTTTTAATAGGAAGGTGAGTGGAGGGATTCACACTATTTACCCTTGCATTTTGAAAAGACCATTCTGGATGCAACATGCAGAAGAGATGAAGTTGGAATGGAAGCTGGAGAGGATGTGGGGAGACCAGAAAAGAGGGGGCTGTGATTCTTGAGATCTACCTGGAAGGTCTGTTGAAACAGTTTCTGAGCCCTGCTCTCACTGCCCCTCCCCATCAGGTTGGCTCAGCAGATGTGTGGTGGGGCTTGGCAGGACCTGGTTTTCTGCGTTACTAACAAGCTGATGCTGCCACCCGGGACCACAATGAGTGGCCCCTAGCTTCGACTGTGCTAACCGCAGATGAGTGGGTATGTGGACGCTTAGAGACATGCAGTTTATCTGCTGTAAGAAGAAAGCAGGAAAACCTCTCTAAAAAACTGGGACTCTTTTCACTCTGAAGATACTTGTCCCTAAACATAATCTAGGACATCTTTCGGAGATGTCCTTAGTGATCTGGAGGTGGGGTGAAGGGGCAGAACTTCACAAAGGCATTAGAACATAAGGTGACAGAGACCAAGGCTGCTCTGAGCACCATAGCCTCCAAGTAACCTAGATGCTGTGCAATGCTTGCGTGGGGCTGGACTTAACTGTCTCACTGGCTTTCCATGCGGCAGTAGCGGAAGCCCTGTGAAGGCACTGCACAGCATCCAGGCAGGCTACACAGCAGAGCCTGCATTCATCAGGCAGCCCTGGGTCTCTGCCCCATAAAAAGTGTGTGTTTCTAGCACCTAGGAGGAAATGTCTAGTTTAGTGGTGCTTAACCCTTCTGAGGTTGTAACTCCATTTTCCCAGTGAAAAGCTGGGTAACACTGTTCTCAGCAGACAACTAAAGCTGTCAGGAGTGGTTTTTTCATTAAAAGTGGAGCTATTTGCATTGGGGGGCGGGGGTAAAGAATGAACAGCAGCCTGGGACTGTGTCCTTAAATGGAGAGCATGGGAAGGTGTTCAGTGATGACCTGCTGTGGCAGGGTCGCTGCTCTGCAGGCGGGTGTCCTTGCCGGTTCTGGAGCCTGGAGTGCTGCCTGTGGTGGGGTGCGACCCTGGTGTTGTGAAGTAGCCGTTTTCTGATGGGCAACGGCCTGATTCACAACACCAGCTGCCCCACCGCACCATGCCGGGAGGTCAGGAGTCACTACCGCTGACTGCAGCTTCTGGGGGTGAGAGCGGGGAGGGAGGAGAGAGAGCAGCTGAAGGTTAGAGCTGGAATGGAAGCCCATTCATTCATTTCATCTCCCTCCCTGCCCCATCCATTAGAGTATATCCCTTTTTAAAATGGCTGTAAAAAATATATACAAAACATTTGTTAATTCAATGTGTCAGGTGTACAATTTAGTGACATCAATTACATTAATCATGTTATACACCCATCACTCATAATCATTGCCAAATTTTCCATCACCACAGACTCACTGCTTCCTGAATGATAATTCCCTTTGCCCCTGCCAACCACTAATAAACTATGGTGTCTATGCATTTGCCTATTCTTGTTATTTTATATAAGTAGAATCATATAATAGTTGTGCTTTTGTGAGTGACTTACTTCACTCAGCATATTGTTTTCAAAGTTCACACACCATAGCATGGACCAGAACCTCATTTCTCTTTATGGCTAAGTAGCATTCCACTGTATGTATGTTCTACACATTTTGTTTGCATTCATCTGTTGATGGCCATTTGAGTTGTTCCCACCTTTTGGTGAACAGTGTTACTTTCCCTTTTTTGTTCTGTCCTTTATCAGCTTTCTTACCTATAGAATGAATGGTGGCTGTCAGTGGCTCCAAGGAACTTCGACCCTGGACACAGCAGTATCAGTGCATGGATATACCTCCAGGAAGAGTGTCTACAGCCTTCCACAGACCCCCAAAAGGAAACAACCCTCAAAAACTTCAATACCTCTGCCCTGGGAGTTTCAGTGGTAATCACATCCTTTTAAGAACTGTCGTTAATTTTTTTTTTTTTTTTTATCACCACTGATACTTGTCCAGAAAGAATGCAGGAATTCCCATTAATCCGTTGCCAAACTTAGAAACCAGAGACTGTTCTCACCTCATTTACTGAGTTGTAACTCTGCCAAGACACCTACCCTCTCAATTTTTATGTTTATCCAAGGTCCCAGACCTTCAAACACGCTGAGTAGCTTACATGTCTACTGACTCAGGGTCAAAATGGAATCTATTTGTTTAAGAAAAATTTTCTGGGCCAAACAGACTATGTCCTATCCCCAGTAGGTGGTCGATATAAGCAGTCTCCTGGGTGTCACCTCTGGCTTTCTATTCCCTGTGGTACTTTGTGAACAAAGACGGGGACATTTCCAAGAGACCTACTTAGTGCAAATGCTTTTTCTTCTTCTTCCAGTTTGCTCCTCTTGGTGTAAAGTGAAATGACTCAAGTCTAAGACGTTGACCTTGACAGCCTCACAAGTACAGGGAACCAGCAAAGATTAATTCTCTGATTGCTTCCAGCTTCTAGACTTTTTCTCAATCTCTGTGTCCTTCCCCCAGTCTGCCTGCAGAGACACATTTAAAATTTCCAGCTCAAGGGGGTAAAAATGACAGCAAGCAGGGGCGGGGCTCTGGTGCCATTGGTCATTCTGTGTCCTGGTGCCTGGTCCCTATTTCCCCCATCAGAGGCACAAGTCATGGCCACCAAGCCCACATCTTTAAGGGGTAATTCTGGGGGAAGAAGGCTGCTCCATGAATGGCAGTAGTAGCTTCCTCAAGCCAGGGCCAAGGGAGGAATCCTGTTCTCTCCTGGCCCGTTTAGTTCACTCATTCACCCACCCACGTCATTTAGTTCAACCCTCCTGCGTCCCGAGCATGTGAAGCAGTTGCTCCCCATGGGAGGTTATGGTCTCCAAGGAGGGGTGTGGAGAGGGTAAAAAAATCCAACAAAACAGGTACACCAGTGACTGAGTACCCGTGCTGGGGGCAGCAGTCATGCCTATGCTGAGCTGTCCTTTGGTCAGTGCACAGCAGAAGCATGGTGGGAGATGGGGGCAATCCCGTCTTCCTATGGGAAGGTCCCTGAAGCGCAGCTGGAGCACCCACCCCATTACCAATACAGGTTGGGACGTATCAGGCACTTTCCATGCATGATCCCAGTGAGCCTCCCTCAGCCTCCACTTACTGATCTATAAAACAGAGGCAATAATGCTGATCTCATGGAGTGACACTTGGGATCTAAGTGACTTGCCTAAGATCTCACAGCCAGTAAGCTGAGCAGACTAGGGCCCAGGTCTCTCTGATCTGAAAGCCATGTTTTGCCACCTCCATCTCAAGCCCCCCCTCTGCTGTGAAGGGGTTTCTGAGATGGCTGAAGCACAAAGTACACTGGCCTTTGACCAAAGGGTTGCGTTTCCACCCCCCAACAGCAATGCTCCAGGGAGCGGTCAGGACAAGAAGCTTGCAAGAGGAGAGCTCTAAGCCAATGCTTTGCTAGCCACTTACACGGTAGGTACATAGTCCTCAAGAGGGGAGAAAAGGACCCCCATCTCAAAGCTCTCCTTGACTGGCTCAAGATAAGAGAGGCCACACGTGAGTCGTGAAACCTTAGTGGAGGTTTAACTTTTAACTCTTCTTAGTGGTGGCTGCAACTCACCATCAGCTGTGGGAGAAAGCCCCCATTCACAGAATGCATCAAATGCCTGGTACTGAGCAGTGTGCAGGGGAAGGGCTCATTGTGGTTGTCCTTGTAACATACATTCTTTTCTCCCGCCTGCAAATAGATGACACTTTATCACAAACCCCTTGTGCTACAAGAAATGTCACAAGAGTCTTAAATTATGCATACTCCACAGAATCTCAGTTCGATGACTTTGAACTTGAAACAGAGGGCAGGAAACTATAGAGTGGTCTTAGAGTCAGGCAGGATCCAGGTTCAAGTCCCACCCCCACATGTAACTAATACCAGTCTTTTGTAACCTCTGGATGCTATGTGCAGTTACCTCTCTTACATAAATGCAAGTACTTCATGGGGTTAAGAATGAAATGACACATACACATCAAACACCCGAAGGAGCAGAGGAAGCTGCAGTGGTCACTGTTACTCCCTTTAACACTTAAAGAGAAAAGAAGGTTATGTGGCTGCTTCTATGTGGCTGCTTCAAACATGACCAGAACCAACACCCCCAGGGATGGAACCTGATTTCTCTCACTCAGTCCACTTAAGGGTGGAGACACATCCTGGGCACAAAATAAGGGTGATTGCTAAGGATTCTGGGCACTTGCATAGATCAACAAAAGTGAGACTGGCTCAAAGAACTCAGGCAGTCAACATAAAAACAAGCACTGAGCCCTGCCTGCCTAGTGGCAGACGACCCACCTGAAGCCTTCCTCCCAGACCATTAGATGGTCAAGGATGGTGAGTCTCTTTAGTAGTAAAATCCAGCAGTAAAATGACTTTAGACATTTCCCTTTGGCTCCAGCCTGGATTCTTCCACCATTATGAAAATACATAATATACATTTAGATCAAAATAACATTTGGAGCTTAATCCCTGGTTTTAGGGGTCAATATATACTTTTAAATGAACAGCTCTTTGGCCCCAAATGGCTCCTCCTACTGTGTAGTTCTTAGTTACCTAAACTAATCTCATTTTCTACTTTCTGTCATCTATCTTGGAACCAGCTTTATTTTAAGGATGCATATTAGCCAAGTTCTGAGTGCTGGATGTGGCCCAGAAATTCTGCCAAAGTTCTTGTAGGAGTTGGTGGAGGTAGAAACTTGGAGTAATTTATTAATCATAGGTTCACATTGTGCCTTGGGATACAGTAATGTCTGGATTTCATGTTTTCAACCAAAGAACCGGGTATTGGGCCAGAAGCTCTACACTGGGGCCTCTGCTGTGATCCACAAAATTGCTAATCTGTGGGTTTCTACCCAAATGTGTATTTTCCTACATCAGACTCTCAGGCCATGGAGACAGATGAACAGTTCACTATGAGATGGGGACAGACTAGCTGACATCTGCTGGATGTTGGGCTAAGACTTCACATACTTTAACTCCTTGAATCTCTGTCCTGCTCATGAGGTTGCTGTCTATCACTGTGGCCACTTAATTAGGGATGGGAAATTCAGAGGGATGAAGGAAACTGTGAGAGGTCAAGGAGCAGCAAAGGAGTATGTGGGGGTGTGGCCACCAGCTTTAGCTCCAGCCTGGCTGCCAGCTTCCCTGGGTGGACAGCGCCCAGCCCAACACCTCTTCCCATTCAGATTCCTCACCCATTGAACTAGCATCCGAAGCAGGTGCTCTCTGAGGTTCTTCCAGATCAACGGGCTGGCAGCCTGCTCTCTGCACATGCAGCAATGGTCTAGTGGGTGGCATATAGAACTGTGGTTAAGCACAGGCTCTGAAACAGATGCGTCTGGATCTGCATTTTGACTCTGACCTGTCCTACCTGTGTTCCTAGGGTAAGTTACTGAATCTTCTGGGTCTCAGCTTCAGCACCTGCAAAACACAGGAATAATAAGGTAAGAACACCTGGCCTGCAGCAAATGCTAATAAATATGAGTACCTGATGAGTGCTGGCCATGACTGAGTTAACACGGCTGGTTTTCTGAGTATCGAGTCGGCAGAGATCTCAAAATTCTTTTTACCATGGGCCTGAACTTTCTGTGAAGTACATTGAGAACCATCAGTACTCAGCTTGAGAATGAGCAAGTTTCAGAAAGTGGGATTCGCTCCCTGTACACAAAGCAGGGGCACAGTGAACTGGCACTGTGGAGTGGCCAGAGTTTTACCAAAGTGACTGTGCTGTTTTGACCAAGACTGTGCACATGGGAAGGCCATGCTGGCAGCAGGTGAAACCTGCACAAATCCGAGGAACCTAAAACACCATGTACTCACATACCGGTGCTACCATTGCATTCAAGTGGCAAAAGGTGACCCAGAAGTAGGTGAGAATGCATGACCATGAACAGACTTACCAGCCATCAACTCTGTTCCTTGGTTCTCTCTCTCTCTTTTTTTTAATTTAATTTTATTTTGATTTGGGTGAAGATTTACAGAGCAAATTCACTTTCCATTCAGCAGTTCACATTACTTTGTCTCATGTCATTGACCACAGTTTCCTTAGTTCTCTCTTGAATCTACCAGTGCCTAGAGTGTTAAAGAGAGATCAAGAAATTATTCTTTCAAGAGTAACAAATGACCTTCATGTTTTAACTTCCAACGTTTGTAAGAAGATGGCATCCTACAAGGGCCAGGCCTAGCCATCTTTTTCTTCCCTCTCATCCTTCATTTCTCTCCTTCTTGCTCTTGGTACTTTTAAAACTCTCAAACATGCCTGTTCCCTCTTACCACAAAGCCTTTGCATGAGCTGCTCCCTCTACCTGAAGTATTTCCTACTCTTTCCCTTCGTATTTTGCATTTGTTGTTGTTGTTATGTGCCGTCAAGTCAGACCTGACTCATAGCAACCCCTCCTTGGGTTTCTGAGGCAGTATCACTACGAAAGTAGATTGCCCCATCTTCCTTTCGAGGAGTGGCTGGTGGGTTTGAACCTCCAACCTTTGCATAGTCTAATACAAACTCCTCCTTCAGACCTCAGCAAGAAAGTCATTTCCTAGACCCCGAGTCTTCCAAGACAGGCCAGATTGAATTCCCGTGTAACAAGCTCTCCAGGCATCCCGTACTCTTCCTGCCAAACACTTAACCACGTAGTGAGTGAAGTCTCCTCCTCTTGATTCCAAGCTCACCACCGAATACCTTGCATCAGCACATGGGAGATGCTTGAACAGATGATTTAAGCAAGACTCTTGCGGCCAAAGGGGCTCTGGTGGTGTAGTGCCTAAGGCATGTGACTCCTAACCAGAAGGCTGGTGGTTCAAACCTACCAGCTGCTCCATGGAAAGATGGGGCAATCTACTTCTGTAAAGATTTACCACCTCAGAAACTCAATGGTGGTCACTGAGTTGAAATTGACTCAATTGGCAGTGAGTTTGGTTTTTGAGTTTTCTTTTTTTTATTAGGATTTGGGTGAAGATTTACAGAGTAAATTCACTTTTCATACAGCAGTTCACATATACTTTGTCTCATGACATTGACCAAAATTTACA
>NW_006921837.1:1629754-1659371 GCF_000298275.1 Orycteropus afer afer
CTTCTGTGTCTGTGTTAATTGGTTTCCCTTTTCTTTGTTGAAGAGGGTCTGTGCAATCCTTCTGCCTAGTCCGCCATCTTGCCCCGCCTCCCTCGGTTTTTGAGTTTTCTTGTGGCCCAGCTACTCTTTTCCAATTTGTGAATCCCTCAGAAGAATCAAAATGGTGTCAGGTATCTTAAAGATATACACAGTGCTATTTTTTTAAACTTTTTACTTCCAAGACTGACTGCAAGACCTGGTAACTCATCCCATTGACTCCATGCTCACTCCACCCCAATGCACAGGGACTCAAAGGGATTTTTCCAGAGGGTCAATTCAATCTGTCGTAACCTCTCCACTGCTCCCCATCACTCCTGGAATTGAGTCCCTCACTCCCCCTCCAGCACGTTTTCTGGCCTTCCTCCTCATACCACCACTCTGCCATTTACCCAAATGTTCAGTTCCAATAGTGCATACTTGTGCACGCTTCTGTGGAAACTTTGACTGAATTGGCCTGTGACCCCTTTATATCCAGTCTAGTAAATCTTTCCTTCCTACAGTCTAGTTTCTAAGGCAACTCGCAAGCTGTTCCTCGACCCTTCCTTGCTCAGCCTGCCCTCTTTATCTAATCTCTGTTACTCCTGTGTTTTTGTGTACGTCCACCACTCTTTCACTGTTCAGCATGTCTTAGTAGACGGTGATGCTGAAGACAGAGGCCACTGTGGTGTCACCTAGTATGCTAGCAGCACATAGCACCTGCACACAAGGGGCCCTCAGCTTGGACATGCGTTTGTTCAACAAGGAAGTCTTAGAGAGTTAGGATGTGTGGACACCGTGACAATAAAAATTTATTCTTACTGTCTTCTATGAACCATCAGAATGTCCTGGAAATCCCAATATTTTCTCATCTAAGTGACATTTCTTCATGTCTACAGCCATGCCAAAACCCCAGCTCAGCCCAGCCCCTCATGCCTGGACGGTACTTGTAACTTGTCTCACAGATCCCACTTCTGTGGCCCTGTGATTCATTCTTCTCACTGCAGCCTGAGTGACCCTTTTTCAAACAAGAATCAGATTCTGCCAAACTCTCATTAACTTCCCCTCACACCCAGAATGAAACCAAACTCCTTGCAAAGACCCACAACACACTGTGAGTCTGGCCCTGCCCACCCATCCACCACCATTCCCCCTTCCTCCTGATCTCTGATCACAGTCTTTCTTTTAGATCTTGAAACATAGGGCTGGACCACATGGTTCCTTTTGCAATATAAAAAAGTGTCTTTTCTGTGGATGGAGCCTATGTGAACTAGAAGTTGCCCCTTCTTCTAGGCAGATGCAACCCTGTGCCTGAGTGTGTGACTTTGGCTGGATCTCAGCCTCCACATGCCCCAGGGCAGGGTGCCCTTGTATAGTCACACAGAGGGGCACTGATGAAACACACCCTACTCTCCCCAACTCAGGGTCTTTGCACCGGCTGTTTCTGCCTTAAGGCCCTCAGCCAGCTCAGGGGCATTTCGGGAGAATACAAGATGTCTGGTGTTGCAAAATTCTGCACCAATTTTCACCAAAGTCCTTTCTGGCTTATTTCCCACTTTTGTCTGTTTATGTTAGTCCTTGCTTACTGCTAGCTCTGCAAGATCAAGGCAGCTAGTTCTCATTTTTTTTTAAACATCACATAATGATCACTTGTAGGAGACATAAAGGATGTGACATTTATCTAAACTTTATAACATCATGGCTCTCAAATCAAGGAAACATTATTATGCCTGTTACTTCTGGAAAAAAATGACTATAATAGAAACACAAGAGTTTGTTTCCTCAACCTCCCAGGTTCATCATGGGTCAGAATCTCTGCTTGGCGTTTGATAACCGATGCAGAATTTGCTGGCTTGAGATCACCTGGGAGGAGTGTGTGGCTCTGGAATGCACAGACTCAGTGTTCTACCCCCCCTCTCTAAGGTCCTGAGTCAGTCTGTCTGGGACTGAAACTCCCTCTAGGGCTTCTGATAAACCAGGTTGGGGCACTGCTGCTGTAAATCTAGGGCTCTGTTAAAACCTGATGTTACTAACATGCTCTAGCACAGTTCAACATCCTCCAAAGAAAACTGAATCTTGCCCAGGTGGCAGACGCTGTTGGTGCCCAGCCCTATGGTTCTGACATCATATAAGGTTTGACTCTGAGCCTGGGACTTCTTCTGGCCAGGAGCAGGAGCAGGAGTGTGCTCAGACTGCATGGCTGAGTGCCAGGGAGTTAACATCCTAATTGGTAAGAAGAGATGGGAGTTGGTGGACAAATAGCCTGGCTCTCTTGCTCCTGGGCAGGTAACCCTGAGATATGTTCCACACTGGCTCCCCCAAGTCCCTACTTTCTCCTGGCTGGAACCCAATCAGTAACATAATCTTTATTGACTCCCTTGCCCATTTCACTTCTCCAGTCCCTGCTTCCTGGTACTACCTTCCAAAAAACTTGTACGTCGTTGAGTAGATTTCCACTCATAGCAACCCTATAGGACAAAGTAGAACTGCCCCATAGGGATTCCAAGGATGTCATCTCTATGGGAGCAGATAGTCAGGTTTTCTTTCCCACGGAGCCAGTAGTGGGTTGGAACAGCTAACCTTCATGTCAGCAGTCGGTGCTCAACCACTGTACCACCAGGGCTTCTTCTAAATAAACTACCTGCACATAAGTAATTTTCTTTGGGTCTGCTTTGTGGGGCACTCACACTTACCTGTTGAGTTAGTGTCTGTGGTGATGTATTTATGCACATCCATGCTTCTGAACGAGTGTACTGCATGAATACAATGAATGAGTGTTCACCAAGCAGGACCAGGGTGACCAGGATCAGGGGCTGACCCTGCTGGAACCTGGGCTAGGCTATGGGTGCCTCTTGAGATTTTGCATTCTGGGTATTTCTCTCCCCTCACTCTAACATTGGCTGGCTTTTAGGGAACCAGAATACACAATCAGGCAAAACAACCTACTCCAAGTTGGCATTTTCTAGAATTTGAGTTTTTATGTGGGGACACTTTGGCAGATCCTGAATTATTAGGATGTTTTTGCATCGTCAGTAGTCACGTGTGCTGTAGGCATGTAAGACAGCCTTTCCAGTTTAAGGTGATGGTGAAAATAAACCAAAGGGCAAACTCTAAGTCTATTTGCTCTGGCCCATCTTGGCAGAACTCACTGTTGTTGAGTTGATTCGACTCACAGCAACCTCTCCTTGGGTTTCTGAGGTATTATCTCTACAGAAGTAGATTGTCCAATCTTCCTTCAGAGAAGTGGCTATTGGGTTTGAACCGCCAGCCTTCTGGTTAGCAGAAGCCTCCTACATGGGCTTTAAAATAAAACTTCCTGATTCAAAAAGGGCTTGCCGGCCTGTGGAGTCCAGCCCAGGGTTTATCTGCACAGTTAATGTCGCATGCAAATAGATTTCCCGCTTTGGTCATGGCAGTCCATTAATTCAGCCCCTTGTCTGCTACATCTTTATCCTTGGCAGGTTAATCCTGCCAAATTCCTCTGCTGTTCCACATGTCATGCTGTGACTATGTCCAACAATGCAATTTTGCTAATCTTGTTGTCTCAGCTTTGTGGCCCTGTCTGGTCAATCCAATGGTAGAAAACTATGCATAAGGTTTTTGCCAAGATCCTTCTCTTATTCTGGCACCTACCTCCTCCTTTTAAAAAAAATAAAATAAATATGGTGTCAATTAAATGGTTTGAAAAATCAACCATAGTGTTTGGACACCTGCCAATGTCCTTCTGACAAGAATGTCAAGGCGCTCAGCAGCCCCCAAATGCTTTCCGGCAGTCCCACCCAGCTGTCAGCTGAATATGCTAACTGGGAAGGGTGAAGACAGGAAAATCATCTAAACAGCTCTTTTTCCAAGGCTCTCTCTGCACTTGAAAGGCTTAGAGAAGGCTGCGTGGAGGACCCATGGATCACCCATTATCTTTGGTGCTATCTTCTCTCCCTTTAGTGTAGTCATTAGCATAAATTATTGAAGAGATGCAGCCCTTCCTGCAATCACTTTTTTCAGCTGACACACAAGGAGGAGAATTGTCTCCAGGCTCCACTACAAGCTGCTCTTCCAGTCCATGGTCGAGGGAGGTTAAGAGTCAGGATCTTATACCTGCATTTGCCCAGGGGTTCCAGTCCTGGCTGGACCACTTTCTACTTCTACAATCTTGTGGGCAAGTTGCTTCAGCTTTCTGGCCTCATTTTTCTCATCTGTAAAATGGACAAACCATAATCTGCTTCATAGGACTGTGAAGAGGATTCAGTGAGTAGATACATGTCAGCCACTTAGAACAGTGTGACATAAACATAGCAGGCACTGGGTGAACGTAAGCTACTATCAGCATAGGTTGTGGAATTTGCCAAAACTCACTGCTGTTGGCAGATTATTCAAGTGTATGGTAAAATTCCATACGGCATGTCTTTTAGGCCTTCAGATGTAAACTCCACTATCTTGCTTGCTAATTACAGAAATCTGAAGATGAGCAGCCCTTTCTGGTTTCTGTGTTACCTCTGGCCACCTTTGGTGAGTGTATTCCAGGGTGGATATGTGCAAAAGGTCTGGGATCAGATCCATGGGTGGAGGGCAGGGAGCACTGAGTCCTGAGCCTGTCACTGTGACTCTGGGTTCCTCAAGCCTTTGAGACTCTCAGGACCCCCGTGCTGGAAACAAGGAAACCTGGTTCGACATCACATGGTTATCATGAGGATTAAATGAAACAGCACGTGTGGTGCTTTGTGTGCTGCTGGGAATGCAGAACCCAAACCAAAAAACCAAGCCAACTGTCAGTCAATTTTGACTGACCCTGTGTGTTGTAGAGAGAACAACTCTGTTCTATAAAGTTTTCAGGCTGTGACCTTTCAAACCAGATCGCCAGCCCTTTTCTTCTGAATGGGAGCTGCTAACCTTTTGTTTAGTGTGAGCACATAACTGTTTGTGCCACTCAGGGACTCCTTGGGAACACAGTGTTATTGTTGTTAGATGCCACTGAGTAAATTCTGACTCATAATGATGCAATATGACAAAAAAGAACTGCCCCATAGAGTTTCCTAGATTGTAAATTTTTACAGGAGCAGTTATCAGAGCAGTTGGTGGGTTTGAACAGCTCACCTTTCGCTTAGCAGCCAAGTGCTTAACCATTGCTCACTGTGCCACCAATGCTCCTTTGTGAACACAGTAAATAAAAGCCCCTAAATAGTGGCTACCATGACCGTGGAGATCCTGCAAGGCACCAGGGCTTCCCTCTCCAACTCTCCGGCCATCTGCCTCCTCATTCTCCCCACAGCCTTGACGGAGGTGTAGGGAAAGTCACGTGGGATCATGTAGGGAGAGCTGTGAGCACAGGGCCTGGCTTCTAACACAAGAGATGAAGTTATTCTTAACTGCTGTTAAGTGACTTGTTTCTTGCTCAAAACGTCCTCAGTTCCACCTAGGCCTTTTTGTGTTTTTCTAGGCTGAAATCTGTTAAGACTTGCAAGTGGTTTTAAATGATGATGTGGATTTGTGTTTGGACACAGCTGATTAAGCGCTTAGATATTTTTACAATAACCTTGAGGGTGGAAAGGAAGCCCTCATGGAGCAGTCATTAATCAATTCATTGCTAACTGAAAGATCAGTGGTTCAAAACCACCAGTTAGTTACTCCACAGGAGAGAGATGTGGCAGTCTCTTCTGTAAAGATTTATAGCCTTGGAAACTCTATGGGGCAATTCTATATATTAGAGTTGCAATGAGTTTTAATCGACTTGATGGCAATGGAGTTGGTTTGGTTTGAGAGCAGAAGATTGAACCTATTTGGTGTTGGACATGTTGTTGTTGTTGTTGTTATGTGCCGTCGAGTCAGCCCCCGACTCATAGCGACCCCTCCTCGGGTTTCCGAGGCAGTATCACTACGGAAGTAGGATTGCCCAACCTTCCTTCCGAGGAGTGGCTGGTGGGTTTGAACCGCCAGCCTTCTGGTTAGCAGTCAAGTGCTTTAGCCACTATGCTACCAGAGCTCTGGCATAATTTTGTGTTCTCATTGTAAAGGGTATTTTGCTACATGAAAGAGCTAGGAGCTTCTGTGGGGTACCAAGCCACTGAAAACCACTCTCACCATGCAAGTTTTCCTGGATCCAGTTAGACCTTTTAATAAATGATTTGAAAGGGAGTTTTCCTCGAGTGTGGTTCAAAGCATTAGAATGTCGTATTTGGTGCAGTAGAGGGTCTGCGAAAATGCGGGAAACCCTCAGTGAGATGGATTGACACTTTAGCCACAACATACCAATGATCATGAGGCTGGCACAGGACCAGGCAACGTTTTGTTCTGTGACACGTAAGGTCGCTGTCTTAGGCTAGGTTCTCTAGAGAAGCAAAACCAATAAAGCTTTTATAGACAGACAGATAGAAACAAATTTATCTAAGGGAAATAGCTCACACAGTTGTAGAGGCTGGCAAGTCCCAGTCTGTGGGTCAAACGTCAAGCTGGAGGCTCTTCCTGACTCATGCAGCTTCAGGAGCTGATGAACCCAAGATCTGCAGGCAGTAGCAGGTTGCTGACTTCAGCAGACGATGAATACAAGATCTACAGGTAAAATGGAGGATTGTTGGCTCCCAGGCTGTGAAGGCAACAATTTCGAGATTGGTAGGCAATACAGGTCACTGGGTCAGCTCTAAAAACTGGATGATAATAAGCTAGATTCAGGATCCAGATCCAACACAAAGTCCCAGAATTTCCTCAGGATGTCCATATATATAATGGAAGCAGGCACACTCAAGGAAACTCCCTTTCAACTGACTGGCTGCTCACAGCATATCCCACCCATGGAGGTGACGACCAGACCACAGCAGGGGCTTAAATCACTCAGAATCATGGTCCAGCCAAGTTGACATACAACTTTAACTACAACAGTCACCATGAGCTGGAGTTGACTCAACAGCAGCCAACAAGATCATCATTATCATCAGTTGAACACATACTATGTCTCATTGTACCAGTCTACCAGGCTGGACACTTCATGTTTGTGATCTCATCTAATTTAAGTGAGATAGCACTGTTACTACCCATTTCTCACTTAAGGAAATGCAAGTTTGGAAATGACAATTAACTTACCCAAAGTCACAATCAGAGAGCGGCTGCAGAGTCATTCTTTGAGCCTACCTGCTACTTCTCTGGGCCACTAGGTTATACAACATATCTTTGGTGGGCTACCACTTCTGCTAGACGTCCAAGTCAAGGATTGTTGTTGTTGTTGTTGTTCCAAATTACCAACTCCTTTCAGCATTTACTTGTTTCAAAGTTCCAGCCATACCAAATGCAATGCCTCCTTTTTCCATTTTACTTTTTAATGTATCTTATACTTAGTTTTTCCCCACATGGCAAAAAAATGAGACTTTTCTGCAGAATGTAGGAAATTCCAGCATCTCATCTAAGATGCTCCAGTGATTAGAAAAATCCTATGTTCCAAAGTGCACTCTACTGATTTTAATCCAGTTTTCATTTGCCAATCTCTGGAAAAGAATCAATTTGCAATACTTCATGCTAATGAAAACATGATAGAATTAAGCAATTTGCAAAATTAGCAGTTCTGGCCCTCTGGCCTCTGAGGCTCATGTGAAGTCCACCGAGGCACACCTGGTGTGTTGCCTTGGTGAGATTACATGCTGATTGGACAGTCCATCCATCTCGCGTCTTGAGAGCCATGCTTACCCAGCAGAATGTAAACATCTCTGAACTTTGCTTACCGGATAAAAGGCAGCATTAGCTTCCCACTGCATTTCCTCCTGCAGGATCAATTACACATCCGAGGCCCCTGCATGTAATTAATCTCAGAAAGGCGAAGCTCCTTTCGAGGGACTGCTGTATCTCAGTGCAGTCCTCTGGGGGGAGGAGGGTGGAGAATAAAGGCTGGGAGCAGAATAATAAGCACTGATGTTTCGAGAAGCCTGCGTTGTACCATGTGCCACAAGAAGCTGCTTTAAGTGGTTGACTCACTGTCAGAAAATTTGCTTTGCCGTGAATGCTCCTTAGCATCAGAGAGCAAGTTTTTGATTTCTTCTTTTCTACTGTGTGAATCCAGTGCCTAAGTTACTTCTGCATTTTTTTTTTTTTTTTTTTTTAACCAAATCAAAGTTGGCTCAGTCCAAAGGCTCTTTGATGGTTCTGGGGATGTGCTCAGCACTCATGTCCTGTCACAGGAATAGAATGTTTGGGTTTCTCTATTTGCAGGATTTAACTGTGACAATTTTCTCAACTGAAAGAGACCAGCTTTTGACTCTGCCTTCAGAGGCTTGGCTTTTCCTAATTCTCTATTGAATTGACAGATGCTTGGAGGTTGGTGTATTTTCTTTTCCCCTTTAATTGTGGCTTGTTGAAGTGGGGAGGTAGGGGGTGAAAACCGGGAAGTGAAAATCCCACCTCCATTCATCAGAGATGAAGTCAAGAGAGGCTAAGAGCTTCCCAAAGGCTGGTGGGTCAGCTCCAAGCCCTTCCTGACTTATGCTGTTTGTTACTATTTTAGGAACCAAACAAAATGCAGGAAAACCTTGCTTAAAGGAAACCCAATAAGCGGAAACCTGTATTTTCACAAAATCCATCTAAGGAATGACTTCGTTGCAGGATTTACACTGGGAGGATTCTTTTAAAAAGTAGGTTTCCTCGCCACCCTGAATCTCACACGAGACACACTTCTTTCAGATAATGTCTATGGTGTAAAAAGAGGCACATCTGCAATTATCCCAGAAAAGGGACTTCTGCTGAAAATGCATCCCCCTCCCCTCAAGCCTTTGAAGACACATTGACAACAGGGAGATTAAGGCATATTGACAATAGAAGGATTATTTCCTAACCTGGGGTGTGACAAAAGCCCATTAATAAATGAACAAGATAACCCGTCTCCATTTGCTCTCAAACACAAAGCCTTGACAGGTCTGGGGCCCCCACAGAGTTACTGACCTTGAAGTCCTGCCCTCTGCCCAGGGCTTTGGGGGAGATTTCCTGGGCCAGCCTGAGACTCCCTGGCCAGACTAGAGGCAGCTGGGAGGGGAGGAGTGCACCAAGTGAGCTCTTCTCCCTGCCTCTCTTGCCTAGGCTCTGGGCATTTCCAGTGCCAGAGGTGGAAATACTTTGTCAGACAAAATGTACATTTAGGGAACATGACCAAGCAGTTTTTCTCATGGACCAGAGTAAGGTATTGTTTGAAAAACTTGACCAGCACTAACATCTCAAAGGCTTGGCTGAGTATTCCTGGTATCAGCATCAACATAATTTTTCTTACTTAAAAGTTCTGCTCCCTCCCATAATTAAAGCCTTCCCCACAGGCCTTGAAGCCCTGTGGAATTTGCAGGGCAAGTTTCTTAAGGCCTCTGTCTAGTCTCTGTGACTGGTTTGCATTTTCCTCTCTTAGTATTTCTCCCAGGAAATGCTATTTTTATTTTTTTGTAATGCAGCAACTAGTGTAGTCTTGGGCGAGGAAAACCCTCTCATGGAACATGGTTTAACAGAGTCACAGGGAGAGGTTCTGCTTCTAAACAGAATGAGTTCCCTCCAGAATAGCACAGAGCCCCCAGGGCAGGCTAACAAAACACAGGTTCCAAGAATGGATGAGTTCCCACCTTTTGACACCCGCTGCCCACTCTAGGAAGACGCCTGTGCACACACATGCATGCGTGTGCTCCCGTGCCCCTGACGACTGGCTTCAGTCTCACTTTCACAGTCTGTCAGGAGAGCGCCTGGGCATTTATAGAGAAATCACAAGTCCGAATCTTTCTGTGTTTATCAGCCAGCTTCTAGGGGACTGGGAGCAGCTGTGTCATGAAGGTCCTCTCGCCAAACTCTGTAGACCTGGCACACACATTGACATGACTCTTCTAGAATGTGAGCAGCTCAAGGATCTGCCGCTCTTAGCTGCTAAAGGAAACGCAGGCCAACTGGGGCTAGTGGGTTCCTCTGGAAACCTGGCCCCTTGTACCACACACTGAAAGTGCTTCCAAGTCTTGGGAGGTACAGTGAGGGCAGGAGGCAGCTTTCCTGCAAATGGGGTGCATCCATGCCTCAGTTGAAGGATTACTTGGAAGCATGAACAGAAGGAACAGGAAGATGGGATGGACCAAGCAGAGGGCAGAATTCAGGGATCCATGCAATTTCCCTGGTGACACTTTAAAAAAATATATATACTTATTGATGTAACAGAATGAGGGATGCTTAGACAAATATCCCTGAGACTTTGTGCAAAGTAATACCCTTTTGTAATCCTAGCTTTTTAATGGAAGCATTTAAAGACAGTATGCTGAGGAAGGGTCCCCAATAAAGGAAAGATGAATGACCACCCCCACCCCCACCCCCGCCAGGAAAATGTGGACTCCATGGAGAGGAGCAGAGACCAGCGTGTATATGAACACATAGCTCCACATACAAGAAGGATGCTCCATCCAAAGCTTCCACTGCCTTGTATTGCCCACCTCACTCTGTACCTCAGTTTCCTTATTGCTAAAATGGGCATGACAGCATCATTGGGTTTCAAAATCAGACATCATATGCCTTGCCCAAGGTCACAAAATGCTGGGCTTCGGCTCGGTTTGGTTCATGGCTGTAGTCAACTTAGAGTGTTCCCATCACATAGCACAGAAAAAAAATCTACTAACCTTTCAGTACTGCTGAGCCTCTTCATCATCCTTGTTCTGGGCACAAAACAGGAAGTCGAGCCTCATTCTTTATCCTGCAAGACATTTCCAGAGACTGACGTCAGTGCAAGTCCTTCAGACTCAGCAAGAGCAAGCTTGGGTCCCAGTTGAATTTCATGGAAGACATTCTAGCTCAAAGAAAGCCCACCTTATCACAGACCCGTTCTCTCAACTCTGGGCTGGAAAACTGCAGGTGGGATGGTGGTCGCAGGGAGATGGGGAATTCTGCCAGCCTAGGCACCGGATTCTCCCTTGCACTTGCGTATTCTTTGACAAAGTGACAGGGCACAGCTAACATTATCACAGCACCCTTAAGTGCCTCTTAGCTCTTGTTTGACGCAATGCTCCCAGGGACATGCTTTTATGGGTCTTTTAAGCACAGGTGATGAGAGATGAAGAGTTTCCTGTTTTAGGGCTGGGGTGCTCTTAGACTATTTGTGTTCATGACACCATCTCCTCCCCCCACCCCACATCCTTAGAAAGAAAACAATGGGTGGGAGAATGATTCAATACTGTTTAGACAAAGGACAGAGTCCACACCCTAACTGATGTGATTCCTTGTCCCTTCACCTCTAGAGGCTCAGGCAACAGCTGCAGACCTGGGGCCAGGAGAACAGAGGGCTTTCAAAGGTAGCTGTGGGGAACAGTGGGATGAGAGGACCCTGTGCAAGCTTGCCTTCTCAGCATAAGACATACCTGATCTCCCCACTCCTTGTTCTCAGGAAGCAGTAACATGGGATATGAGCAGATGGGAAATGAATGGGTCATGGTTTTGCCCCCATTTTGCAGATGGGAGAAACTGAGGCCATGGGACTTAAAGCTTTAAGTCATTTGTGGGGACAGCTTATTAACCATTATGAAAATCACAGGTTGGCAAGGACCATGAATATTTTGTAAGTCTTTCGCTTTCCCTTGAAGCAAACGTTGTTTTGTAGCTAATGCTTTTTATTCTCTTTACTCCTATCAAAGTAGGATTTTCTCACATGATTTATTTAGATAAGCTGGCAGGGATATTCAGGTAAACACCTGCACCCATGAGGACTTGGAGAGAAGGTACATCACAGTTACAACCAGAGCCCTGACAGACATTCCCAAACAGTTGGGGTCCAGGTCACCCGTTAACAGGACCTTGGGAAGCTTATGCAAGTATGTGAAGTTATTACTTTCCTTCTTCAAGGAGTAGCCCTGGAGTCAGAAGGCAACCCTTATTAATGGCACTTACCCTGATGTTACCCTGGTGTCACTCACTGTCCAGCCCAAGCTTCAGCCACATCGTGTAGAACAAGGAACTGGGCTATTACCGTAATTGCACAAGACAATATGTGCATATAAGGCTTGGCCATTTGCAAATTACTCCTCCCCACAAAACACATTTAACTATAAAACATTACTCACTTTAGTGGCTAGTTCTAAGTGTCTGATGACCACCTAGTACTTGTCCAAAGAATAATGTGGCTACAGGTCTGAGGGGGCTCTAGATGCCTCGTGGCACAGTGCCTAAGGCACTTGACTGCTAACCAGAAGGTGGTGGTTCAAACCCACCAGTCACTCCTTGGAAGGAAGGTTGGACAAGCTATTTCCGTAGTGATATTGCCTCAGAAACCCGAGGAGGGGTTGCTGTGAGTTGGATGCAACTCGATGGCAGTGCGTTGCTTTGAGTTGCATTTCTTCAATATCGAAAGTCAGAAAGAATGAAAGAAAAAAAGATCAAAATAGAGGCATCCAGTTGATTCACAGCCAAGACTGGCTACATAGTGTTTAGGCACTTACAATAAAAGCAAAGAAAAATAATGGAGAGAAATTATACAATTAATGTTGGCATGAGAGCTGGAAAGCAATATTGAGTAAAAGATTTTTGAAGTCTGTTGAAATAACTTGTCCCTGGTGGTTAAATGCTTGCACTTACTACTCTGTGATTCCATCATCCCCACTGAAATCATAGAGTCCACCTCCATGGCAGCATCTCCTGCCATCATGCCCAGCCTACCAAGTTTAATCACTATAAGGGATTTTAAGGAGGCTGGTGCTTGAACTTCTGGTAGGGCTTGTACTTCTCTGGACCTTCATCTGGGCCTGCTCTAGGGACAGGATGAGGTTGTGAGTGTGTAGGGCACAGATGATAAATCACTCTAACATTTCTACAGCCCTAAATCTCTGATTCCTTCTACAAGGACATTCTAGAATCTTAACCTCATTGAAAGTAGAACCATTGGGTCTAACTTTCAGTCACTGACGAAGCAATCTCTTAGAGCCACTTCTAGCTATCAGGCTAATGCATTAAATGCAGAATCTCTCTATTCCATCCTCTTTAGTATAATATCCTAAATCCATTCCCACATATATTCCTCAGGTTTTTTCCGATTTAAATTAGCAAAATGTTGCAAGTCTTTTGGAGTATGTATCACCTCCTCCTGGATCAGATCTTGAACTTGCTTACCTGGAGCTGGCTGAGATATGACTCTGGTTACAGGTCTTGAGGTAAGATGAGCTGGTAGGAGAGGGTCTGAGAAGGCGAGGTGTTCACTTTTTTTTTTTCTTTTTTTAATTGTGATGTGGGTGGAAGTTTACAGAGAAAATTTATTTTCCATACAACAGTTCATACACATTTTGTTTCATAACATTGATTGCAGTCCCCACAATGTAACAGCTCTCTTCCCACTTCCTGTCTATGGTTACTCTTCCCTGTGTCTTTCTTTCCTATGCATTCCAGCCCCCTGAGCCATCTTTCTGTGCAAATGCTGCCCTTCTAATCTCCCAAAGTTGATTGCTCTAAGAACGTACCTAGCTGGTGTAAATTTTCGCCTTATATGCCTGTCTACTGTTCGGCTGGAAGCCACCAGAGTGTTCAAATCTGGGCCTAAGGGGTGACTAGGGGCCATAGTCCCAGGGGTTTCACCAGTTTCTATCAGACAGTAAGCCTGGTCTTTTTTATGTTTTTGGTATGTGCTGTTGAGTGAGACCCGACTCATAGCAACCCCTCCTTGGGTTTCTGAGGTGTTATCACTACAGAAGTAGATTGCCCAACCTTTCTTCCGAGGAATGGCTGGTGGGTTTGAACCACCAGCCTTCTGGTTAGCAGTCAAAGTGCCTTAGGCACTATGCTACCAGAGCTTCCATACCTGGCAGGGAGCGGCTGGTGGGTTTGAACCACCAGCCTTGGGTGTGGCAGGTGACTGCCTTAGGCCTGAGGCCATGCCCTAGGGCCGGTCTTTTTTATAGGCATTCACTTTGAGGGTAGCTGTCCCCAGTGGGTTGTTAAAAGGGTGGGAGGTTCAGAGGGACTTGGGCGTTCAATATTTTCAGATTTATCCTAGTCCTACTAGATGTCCCAATTCCAATTCTCAGGATCCCACCTTTTCCCAATCATTGCCTTTGCTATCACATAAGAGACTTGGAGAGTCTGTGAATTCAATATCTGTACTGTGCTGCAACCCACACAAGGGATTTTTGGTCTGATTTCCAGTTAGGCCAGTCCTACGGTTGTAACACATGAAATAAGAGGTGCTCTCTGTTACTCTGTGCCTTAAGCTTAGAGGTTGGACTCAGTTCATCTTTTTTTCTATATGTCTTTTAGTGAGCCAGAAGACCCCACTCCACCCTATACTCTTTCCAAGCATATGCAGTAGCTACTTGGTCCTACAGACATGTCCTCATGATTAGCCACAGGTGTTAAAGTAACCATGATGTCACTGCATGACATGAGTTACTAGTGTCAGTAGTTTCCTGTTCGCAAGGTGCTTAGGATTCTGTTCAATGTCAAGGACAATGAAACTAATCCCCAAATCTCATCTTTGGGGGTTTGTTTACTGGGACAACGTAAGGTGCCAAGAACAAATATTAGGTATTGTAACAGAAAGAATTTAATTAGGTGGGCTGAGGTAGCCCAGAGTATGTGAATAACTGCAGGAAACCTTCTAGGGCTAAAGGAACACAGGGAAGGAGTTGGGTTCCCAGAAACTGGAAGCTCAGAGTAGGAGCCTATAAACCTGGAGGTTAGATGTCTAGAGACAGAGTACCACATGGGTCATGATGGTAGCTCTTTCAGGCAATGATTAGGCTGGTTTAAAAGTACTTAAAGGAAGTTCAAAGTTGAACCTACTGCTGTTGCTGGGGCAAAGTGTGGCTGCTGGGTTCATCCTGACAATAGATATAAGACCCTCTGTTATCCAATTTTACTCTATCACCGCTCACTCTGTTGGTAGAACCTAGCAGGAAGCCAGCTATTAAAGAATAAATTTGGTTTGCTGCTATGGTGTAGGCAGGTGTTATGTCCCACCATCAGAGGACCTGTGCAAGGCTTTGATTCATAATCGAGTGATGGGGCTTCTACTGGACTGGCATGGTTCTGGAACTGGTGACTGCAGTGGTGGCTTCCAGATTATGGTGGAGGCACCTTCGTGGGCAGGTGAACTACTCCTGGAGGCTCAGTCTATGGACTGTTTACTCCTTCAACCACCAAGAGTGCATTCTCTGCTCTCTATGTAAGAATGCAGATCAATACAGTAATCATTCCCATCTCATGGATGAGGACCTTCTGATTCTACAAGGCCAATTGCCTAAGATAACACATACAGTGAGTAAGTGGGCACCCAGGCCTCCAACCTGAGTGCATTTGCTCCAAAGACTGTGTTCCTCACTAAGACTGCACTCTGCTTAGAGAGTTGGCAAATGACTAAAAAACATACAAATACATGAAGGTCTAGAAATATGTTAAAATCACCATCAAGGATTCATGTGCAACTGGGTAAAAGATACAAATAGATGGTTTGTGACAGGAAGGCAATAAAAATACAAAAAAAGGAAAAAAAGTTCAACCTTACTTATAATCTAAGTAAACTAAAAGACTGTTGGGTATCATTTTACACCCAAGTAGGAGAAGACAAGGAAAAAAAAAAAATCTAATGTTGGTAGGATTTTAAGGGGAAAGATACTTTCATTCATCTTGCAAATAGTGAACTGGGATAATCTATGGTGAGGAGAAAGTGTTGCTACATCATGTAGAAACATAAAAACGGTCACACATTCTTTGACCCAATAATCAAACCTTTAGGAATTTATCCCAAGGAAATAAAGCTGAAAAAAGCTATACATAACAGCAACAACAAAGAGTTATAAAAGCAAAATACTTGTAAGGAACCTGATGATGTGACAGCTTCTTTTTGGGAGTGGTGATGGGAAAAGTGGTGGTTTTGTTGTTATGTGCCGTCGAGTGGAGGGAACAATTAATGCCAAAAAAAAACTTGCTAGAGTCATTTCTAAATGGCCTTCTGATTTTGAAAAAGTGAAAAGGTGAAACAAAGGATTCTTGTTCCTTAATTTGAAGAAATGTAAGGTGTGTAGTTGTTGTTGTTATGTGCCGTCGAGTCAGCCCTGACTCATAGTGACCTCTCCCTGGGTTTCTGAGGCAGTATCACTATGGAAGTAGGACTGCCCAACCTTCCTTCTGAGGGCGTGTAGTTGGATATGTATAAATCTATTAAATCTACTTGTCTCTTTGAGATTTAGTTTGAAATATTATTCAAGCACTTTGTTCATGTGCCAAAAAAACAAAAACAAAAAACCAAACCAAACTCATGGCCACTGAGTCAATTCTGACTCTTAGTGACCCCCACTAGGATTCCAAGACTATAAATCTTTACAGAAGCAGACTGCCTTATCTTTCTTCTGCGGAGTAGCTGATAGGTTTGAGCCACTGACCTTCTGGTTAGTAGTCAAGTGCCTTAACCATACACCAGCAGAGCTCCTCATGTGCCAAAAGACCAGAGTAATTCCAAAGCTTTCTATTCTACTGTGCTAATCACTGTGACCTCCACACTAGATTCCTCTAATAAGTGAGTATCTATCTTGTCCACTGAAAACTCAACACATCACAACAAAATATTGTCCAATATAGTGCTGGAAGATGAAAGACACTACAAAATAGTCATACCAATGGGGTGAAACATGCCAAAGATTACGGAGATGACAAAGGACAGGGCAACCTTTCACTGCATTGTTATGTGGGCTCACCAAGATTCAATGGCAACAACATCTTGTCTATAGGTTAAGCAGAGACGACTCTTGTCTTATGCCCCCTCCACAGAAGACCCTCCCCATCCCTTGGGCCCCAAATCTTTCTGCTTCTCTGGTTACCACAGGCGTTTCTACCTCTGGAGACAGTTTTTTGGAAATCCAAACTTGCTGACAGAGATGCTCAGCTCTATTTTGGTGTTTGGTCTGAGATTTATTTTACTTTGAGACTGAAGAATCCTCTGACCATGAGAAGATCCAGAGGAATGAGCTGGGAAAATGCCCTGCAATTGTCTGACCTGATGATGGTGCTGCTTTTCTAAACTGTCGCTCAAGCAATATTCAACTCCCCGGCACCTGAAATGCCTGTGTTTATACCCTGCCTGGAGGTCAGAAGATCTTGAATTGTTATCAAAGACATAAAGACAGACTGTGGAAAGCCAGGGGAAACTTAGTTCAGTTTAGCTGAGAAGGGAGGGAGGGGCCTGGATGAGTTGATGGCTTGTGGAATGCCTCTCTGTTCAGCAAGCCTGACTGCAGCGCCAGGTGGTCTATACACCTTCCTTCCAAGTCACATGCTGACCAGGGGAGTTAGGTATCCTTACCCCCATTTTATCGGAGAGGAATCAGTCTCGGCCTCATACCCTTGCTTCACCCACACCTAAACATGCTCCCGATGACAGTGATGACGAGACCCAGGGAGGCTGGTTTTGCATTCTGCAGACAATGAGAAAAGATGTCACTCTGATGACTGAGGTGCCCCAGACTCAAGCTATGTCTTTTTAGTTGCCTCAAATGCATGTGAAAGCTGGATGATTAAAAAGGAAGATCAAAGAAGAACTGACACATTCAAATCGTGGTGTTGATGACAAATACTGAATATACTATGAACTGCCAGCAGAACAACAAATCTGTCTGCGAGGAAGTACAGCTACAATGATCCTTAGAAGCAAGGATGGTGAGACTTTTATCTTGTTTACTTTGGACATGTCATCAAGAAAGACCAACTGCTAGATCATCATGTTTTGAGAAGTAGGGGGTTAGTGAAAACGAGAGGAAACCCCCCATGAGATGGACTGATGTGGCTGCAACAATTGTGAGGATGGTGTAGGAACTGGGCAATGTTCCCTTCTGTGATACGTAAGTTTACCATGAGTTGGAGCCAAATGGAGAGCAATAAACAACAAATGAGATAACGGAGTGTATCTCAGGATCATGGAAGGGTGTGGAGTGGAGAAGTGAGCTCCAGCTTAGTCCCAGGGGGTAGGGCTTATGCTCTGGCTGTAGTCCTCCAGCCCCCAGGTCTTGTCTAGAAGCAAGTCCCACAGTCCTCAGCAGCCTTCCTTGTCTCACAAGGTCCTGCTCTCTACTGCTTTTCCAAATTCCCTGCATGCAGAAAGGAAACCAACTCAAGCCATTCCATTCTCTGCCTGCTTTAGAAGCACCTGCTTTGAAACCTTACATTAGAAAAGCCTAGAATTAGGAGCAAAATGAACCTTTCAGATTATCTGGGAATTTAAAAGACCATGCTGCTTCTGAAATGTACAGGAAAAAGGGCATGATTCCTAAACGTATTATTAGTCCTCTGAGTGGACACAGCTCTAGGAAACCATGTTTTACACATTTGGGCCTAATTACTGAGCCAGAGTGCGTGTGAGGTTAAACGTTTTGAAACATGAACTCAGCATCAGTGTACAAGTGCAGTGAGAATGACTCCTCTCACCAACCATTTTTTAACAAGTCAGCTCAATCCCTGAGTTACAGCTGGAAATTTTCAGAATGACAAAGCTTCAGTGAGAGAGCTGGGGCTTTGGGTCAGGTAGACTCAAAAGCTTGATTCCTCACTCTGTCCTTCCTAGCTACGTGGGCAGTTGAGCAAGCTCTGAGCTCTCTTATCCTTAGTCTCCCCATGAATAAAATGGGAATGGTAACTCCCTCTAGGAGTTACTGGGTGGTACAAATGGTTAACATGCTCAGGTGCTGACTGAAAAGTTGAAAGTCTGAATCCACCCTGAAGTACCTTGGAATAAAGCCCTGGCAATTTCGTTCTGAAGTACCAGCCATTGAAAACCCTATGGAGCAGCACTACTCTGATCTACATGGGGTCATCATGAGTTGGGATTGACTCCATGGCAGCTGGGTTTTATTTATTTATTTGGAGGGTAGGGGACTCCCACTGAGGGTTGTTGTGAAGATCAAACAAGATAAAGTGGGAGGAGGAGGAACCAGCATAGAGTACAAATGTTAACTAATACTGTGAACAGTTTAACCAAACAAAACTTAAGTTTTATTTTCCTTGCCTTTGGGGGACTAGCATTCTGGTCACAGGAGAGTAATTTTTCCACGTCCCAAGAAATGCCAGAAGAGTTTCTTTTTGCATCAACATCTACAAAAAATTGGGTCAGATTCTATAAAATTTGGTAACAATGATTTGACAAACAAATGAATGAACGGAAAGTATGTAAGCGTCAAAGTCAAGTCAAGAGACTGGTACTACTATGAAGGCAAGACCAATGTAACCTACTGGACAACTCTGAACTCTAAAACTTGGTTCATAACGATTACCGGACACAGTGTTAACTGTCACCTTTGTTTGTGTTAGGTGGTGTTGAGTTGGTTCTGACTCACAGCGACCCTGTGTATAACAGAACATAACACTGCCCAGTCCTGTGCCATCCTCATAATCATTGGTACGCTTGAGCCCATCACTGTAGCCACTATGTCAATCCATCTCGTTTAGGATCTTCCTCTTTTTCGCTGACTCTCTATGACGTCTTCTTCCAGGGACTGGTATCGCTTGATAACATGTCCAAAGTACATGAGAAGGGGTCTCATCATCCTCACTTCCAAGGAGTGTTCTGGCTGTACCTAGACAACCATAAAATTAGTTAGCAATTTCAGTTAAAGCTCCTATTCCAAACAGTAAGAGCCAAATCTTCCCAATGAAGTTTACGAACAGGAAGAGGGAAATAAATGCATCACACATGCCAGTCATGAACAAGGTGATGATTTAAACCATCAGGTGATAGAATTCTGATAGTGCTTCAGTTTTTATTCCACTCTACAAAATTACCCCACTCTGGGAGTTTAGAAGGCAGAATTGCAAAGACAGTGGGGTATGTGTTGGGATGGAGGGGTGAGTGGAGTGAGGGTGTGAGTGGATAATTGGGTTCTCTGCCTGGGAGTTTTCATGTCTGGTTTCTGTCAGAATGGAACCAAGTAGGAAGGGGACAGGCTCAAAAGCACAACTGTTGAGAGACCTGCTGCAAAAATACCAGTTGAGGCGAGGATTAAACCCCAGCAAGGCAGACACACCCTTTCCTTCTACGGAAATGGTCCTAAATGCAAAGAAATCCTCTGCCGAGTGGACTCAGCTTTCAGAAATCCTGTTTTCTGCTTTGAGTCTATTTAACAACTGAAACCAAACCTGCTGCCATCTAGTAGATTCCAAATCATGGTGACCCCATGTGTTACAGGGTAGAACTGAACTCCACAGGGTTGTCCTGGCTGTCATCACTTAGGGAAGCACATCACCAGGCCTTTCTTCAGTGGCACTGCTGGGTGGATTGGCACTGCTAATCTTTTGACTGGTAGCTGAGTGCAAACTGTTTGTGCTACTCACTGACCTTCTTCAATAAAAAAATTTTTTTTTTTGTGATTTGGTTGAAAGTTTGCAGAGCAAATGGGTTTTCCATTCAACAATTCCTACAGATTTTTTATTATTTTTGTGACACTGATTGCAATCTCCATAATATATAACAGCACTCTTTCCACTTCCTCCATGTTTATCATTTCCATTTGTTCTTCTTTCTTATTCTTTCCTGTCTTCTGAGCTTCATCGCTGGGCAAATGCTGTTCTTTTGATCTTCTGTGGTTGATTGTTCTAGGGAGTACGCACCTCTGTGGTGTTACTGTTCCCCTTAAAGGCTTGTCTATTGTTTGGTCACGAGGATGAGTTCAGTTCCAGGCTTGAAGGGTAACTAAGGGTCATGGTCTTAGGGATTCCACCAGTCTCCATCAGACCAGTAAGCCTGGTCTAGTTTGTTACTTTGAATTGTTCCACATTTTTCTCTCACTCTGCCTAGGACTTCCTGCTGTGATTCCTTTCAGAGTGGTCAGCAGTGGGAGCTGGGTACTATCTAGTTCTTCTGATCTCAGGGTCATTGATGCTAGAATTCATGTGGTCCATTAGTCCTTTGGACTAATTGTTCTCTTGCATCTTTGATTATCTCTACTATTCTTTGCCCTGGATGGGAGAAACTAATAGTTGCTGAAGGACCTTCTAATTAACAATGAAAGGTCACTTATTCTTGGCACCTTGATTTTATGGTGTATGGTTCACTTTCAATTTGGATTATTGTGAATCAAATCACATAGGGATTAGGGAACAATTTTCCCCACCCCTCTTCTCCACAAAGACAGCCCCCCTGCACCACTATTTCTTGCTACTAAGACTGAATCTGTAAGAGTGCAAGTGCCATTAACGGACATTCATCAAAACACTCTCTATTGTTCTCAGGCACAGGCGGCCAAGAGGTGGAAATTACTTGGCATTTCATTTTAATCTGTATTGAAGACTTGCCTGACAAAACGTATTAAGTATAAGATTCACTGGCTTGGGAATGAAGCTATGTTTGTGGCTTGCCCCATATTTTTCTTTCCTAAAGAAAAGGAAATGACACTTCCTCTATCCTTCTCAACCTTCTCCAGCTCACCCTGAGCCCCCACCCTCATCACGCACAAAACCTTAACATTTAATTTTCCACGGTGAGTGAAGCTTTTGTTAGCAGTATCTACCATATTATAATAAACATCTTGTGCTTCTGCACCAGTGTCTGAGATTAAACAACAACAACAAACCAACCCAACAAACTGCGCCTTTATTATGGTGTTATCGGTGGAATCTCCCTTGGGGAAGTGTACCGTGCCCTTCTAACTGCAGTCCGCATGAGCTGTCTGTTTCTTTGCAGAAATACTGTCACCAGAAACATTGTCACCGATCACTTCTGACAAAGAATGGATGCCATGCTAATGGATGCGCATTAATTACTAAGGGGCCACCATTCTGCCTGCTGGGTTCTAACAGCCTTTCAGCGCAATCCTGTACTTGCTATGACAGTTCATTTTCTTTAGATCCTCAATGTTTCCACTTTTATCTTCCAGGTTCCTTTCTCATTAGATATTAAAAAATAATAATTAAAGGCTCTCACAGATGGAAGATTATTATTTCTTTTTTGGAATTAGGAGGCTGCTCTTGGGGGTCCCAGGTTGTACATACAGTTAACATGCTCAGCTGCTAACTGAAAGGCTTCAGGTTCCAATCTACCCAGAGGTGCCTTGGAAGAAAGGCCTGGCAATCCACTTCTGAAAAATCCTATGGAGAGCAGTTTTACTCTGACACATAGGGGGTCACCATGCATCCAAGTAGACTCAATAGCAACTGGTTTGGTTTTGGCTTTCTTGGGATTAAGCATCATGTTAGTGGTCCACACATTGTCCACCAAGCTGGCCAAGTTTAGGAATAGAGATCCAGGAGCGGGAGAAATGGTGGTAGACCTATGGTATGTGTGGTGGGGGTCAGAGGAGAACTACTGAAGGGCAGTAGGGCATCCCAAGGACACTTAGGCTTGGTCAGTGCTATCTGTGCTCAGGAACTGTGTGTGAATTCTGATGTAGCAAACTGGTGCTGTCCTAGAGTGGGTGGGGTAGAGAAATGACGCTAAAGTCTATGCACTGGGCTAGTCCAGGGTTTTGCTTCTGGATGAACTTTCTATTTCCAACCTTCTAAGTGCCTCTAGCCTCTGAAGGCAGGAAGTTGGACCCTCTGGCCTTGCTTGGTTGGCCCTGGTGAGGCTGAGGTGGGTCAGAATCTCTCCAGGAAGGCCTCTGTTGGCCCTGGCGGGGGTGGGGTGGGGTATCACCTGGGCTGGAAATATACAAGAAGTACTCATTTGGTGCTTCCATTTCTGGAATTAGAAAATGAAAACAGAAAACAGGACAAGCAGAGATGCTTGGTGCCTTCCTTCAAGCAAGGTGCAGGCACTTCAGTCCTCTGGCTCGTGCTCCTACAGAGGGCTCTTCCACCCCTCCAAACTAGAAGTCTTGGAGGGTCCTGGCAATGGCTACCCATGAAGCCCACAGTTCTCGTGATAAGATGAAGGCCACGGGAATCCTGAGTTTCGTGGGGACAGGGACCAGAGGAGTCCTCTTTAGAGCAATGGAAAAACCTCAGAGCTCAGTGAGGTTACCCAGCTCCAGAAAGCTGGTGGCCTGGCTGGGTGCTGTGGTTCTGTCTCACCAAAGACATCAAACCCACCTTTTACCCACCCCTCAAATGAGTGCCTTCCGTCCACTTCTGGTGAAGTCATACCTGCTTTTCAGAGGTGTGTGTGGTGCTTTTTTAGGAGTCCCTGGGTGGCACAAATAATTAAGCACTCAGCTACTAAACAAAAGGCTGGCTGTTTGAACCCACCCAGAAGCACCTTGGAAGATAGGCCTGATGTTCTGCTTCTGAAAGGTCACAGCCATGAAGACTCTATGGAGCACAGTTTTACTTTGCACACAAGGGGTCGCCAGGGAATCCATATGGAAACTGGCCTCATTTTTTTTTTTTTTTTGTTTGTGTGTAATTCTCTGTAATATACGATATAAAATTGCTCATAGGCACTCTGGTGGCATAGTGCCTAAGGCGTCTGACTGCTAACCAGAAGGCTGGTGGTTCAAACCAACCAGCCACTCCTTGGCAGGAAGACTGGGCAATCTACTTCCATAGTGATATACCACCTCGGAAACCCAGGGAGGGGTCGCTATGAGTTGGGTCCAACTCGTCGGCAGTGAGTTTGGTTTTTTTGGACACCATTTGAACTTGTAATTTCAGTCAGTTATCTTTTGATTTGTAAAGTAATTAATGTAAAAGAGACTTGCATAGCATCCAGTTATAAGGGCAGATGTGAATGGAATGGCAATTATTTGCCGAGAGTCACAGAAAATCTAGTCACATCATGTCTAGAAAGCATGTGCTACGTGATGTTTATTATAAATTTGTTGTATGTAGTTCTGATTCTTTTCCACATAAAAATTCAGTTAAACAAACCAAACTCATTGCCGTCAAGTTGGACCCAACTCATAGCGACCCCTCCCTGGGTTTCCGAGGTAGTATCTCTATGGAAGTAGATTGCCCAGTCTTCCTTCTGAGGAGTGGCTAGTGGGTTTGAACAGCCAGCCTTCTGATTAGTAGTCAAATGCCTAAGGCACTACGCCACCAGTTAAGCACATAATAATATTCTATTAGTTTTCCTTGGTGCAAACAAGAAGTCCTTTCCTTCAGGAAGTAACTTCTCAGGTTATCAAATGGACTCTTTTCAGTTTCTTGACCCTAGGTTCTGTCCATATAATGCACACAACCCTGTTTTGTCCCCAAGAAGCCCCAAATGACTTAGCATCTCCTAGTGCCTAAGGCATTTGACTGCTAACTAGAAGGCTGGCAGTTCAAACCCACCAGACACTCCTTGGAAGGAAGACTGGGCAATCTACTTCTGTAGTGATACCGCCTTAGAAACCCAAGAAGGGGTCTCTATGAGTCAAATCGACTCCATGGCAATGAGTTTGGTTTTTTTCAGTATAGACCATCAGTAAGGAGCTTCTGGGACCCTGCTGGCATCTCCCCACACACTCACCCTGGATCCAGCCCAGGAGAAATGAGAGGCAGTTGGGCAGAGAAGCACCAAAGCAAAGCCTACAGACAGAGAGCATGTCCAGCTGACACAACAGGCTGGGGAAGCCAGGGTGAATGCTCTGACCATTTCCAACTGCCTTTCATGTCTACCTATTTGATTCTCATCATAGCACTATTGCTCCTTGGAATTATGTCCTTCCTGGATTTATGTACTAGTTTATCATAGAACATAAGTTCCCACTGGACATAAGCTCCATGAGGGGGGATGTTATCTGTCTTGCTCACCTCTATATCTCTAGCAGTAAGGATAGTCCCTGGAACAAAGTGGATGTTCAATAAATGCATAGTGAATCAATGAATGAATGGTAAGCAACATCTTTGGTCCATAGAACTGCCCACTCTACCCCTACCTCCAACTCTGGACTGTGTACTGTCCCTGGCTTTGCAGAGTGACAGAGTAAGGAAGCAGTTGAGGAGATTCTAACGAAACCTGAAGGAACACAGGTGAAAAACTAAGCTCAGAATTATGGCAGAGTTAAGAGCTACAAATCACAAGTATGCACTAAGTATCATGGTCAAAAAGCCCCAAGGGCCTGGCATCACAGTCCACAGACAACTGCTTTGATTATTCTAGTCTGCATCTTTAAGACTAGAAAAAATTTTCAGGAACACAGGAAGGTGAGGAGGAGAAGCAAAGATAAACCTTGATAATACTGAAGTGCAAATCTATGCCATAAGCAAAGAACTTGTGTAGAGAAGCAGAGTGGTACTACCCAGAATTCGTAGTGTGCTTTTGCTTATGGGTGTGGATGAACATGGTCTAGGCCAGTGAAAAATTTGTGGCCATGGAAGACTCAGACCTGAGCCTCTTCAGTTAAAGCACAAGAAATATTTAAGTATTTTTTTCTTCTAAATCCAGTAACTACAAGTGCAAACATAAATTCACACAGACACACATTTCCCACAAAAACCTGGATGGTGGGTAAGATCTGACTTGAAAATAGGCAAACTATACATTTAGTTTATTGCACTGAACATTAAGTCACATGTACTAATTGCTGCACATTGCCAACGTTATCAATTTGGAGTTGACTCGACCTTTCTTTATTGGCTGCTAAAGTTGGTATCAAGGAACTCTGGTGGTGTAGTGGTTAAGGCATTTCACTGCTAACCACAAAGGTTGGTGGTACGAACCCACTAGCTTCTCAGCAGAAGAAAGATGAGGCAGTCTACTTCCTTAGAGATTTACAGTCTTGAAAACCCAAAGGGGGTTGCTACGAGTCGAAAGAGACTCAATGGCAGTGAATTTTTTCGGAATCCAGTTAACAAAAAAATGAACTTGCTAACTTGTTAATAGCAATAGAACATATAGATAATCTAAATATTTTTGTTGATGTATATGGTCTTTTTTTAAATGAGATTTGCATCTCTAAAACATTTATAAAAGGGAATGGAAAAATAGTTTCAGACTTATTATTTCTTATTTTGGCACAAGTTCCTGGCTACTCCTTGGGTTAGAAAACGCCTGCTGTGTGCCATAAGCTACTTGCCTCTACACTGGAACGCTGAGGCCAGAACCCTCTCTAAATGCGGTGCCTAGTCTGAACCCCTTAAGGTCTTCGATCATCCAAAAGACTGCAATGAATCATCTAAAATGTGTATTCTGTCCAATCATAAGGAAACATCTGAAAAACCCAAAATGAGAGACATTCTTGGTTCTCTTCAAAAATGTCAACTTCGTGAAAGACAAGAAAGGCTGAGGAACTGATCCAGATTAAGGAAGATCAAAGAGGCGTGATGACCAAATGCAATGTGCACTCCTGGACTGGATCCTGGGCCAGGGAAAAAGAAAATGTGGGAAAGGACATCACTGAGACAACTGGCAATACGTGAATACGGATTGTAAGTTAGACACTAATATTCATGTTAAATTTCCAGAATTTGACCACTGTACTTGCTTAGGTTCCCAGGAGATACATGCCAAAATATTTAAAGGTAAACCAACTCTCAAATGATTTAGGAAAAAAAAAAAAAGTGTGTATATGGTGGTCCCTGGGTGGCGGAAATGGTTAAACACTTGAATACTAGCTGAAAAGTTGGCAGTTCGAATCAACCCACAGACACCTAGGAAGACACTGTTAGTGATCTGCTTCTAAAAACTCACAGTCTTGAAAAGCCTATGGAGCTGTTCTACTCTGCACACATGGGGTTGCCATGATTTGGAATTGACAACCGTAATTAACAACAAAAACATGTATGTACATATGAGCACGTGTGTGTGTGTGTGTGTGTTGTAGGTAGCTTCTAAAATTGGTGCCAATGATCCCCATTTTCCAGTGTTTATGCTTTTGTGTAGGCTAGCTCTTGTCAAGCTACTTGCCTCTAATAAAAAAACAGAAGTGACAGCAAAAGTGATAGGTTGTCACTATTGAGATTAGGTTACAAAGAGACTGTGACTTTCATCTTGCTTGCTCTTTTATTCACAGAGAACCCAGTGTCTATGTCGTGAGCTGACCTGTGCAGAAGCCCACAGGGCAAAGATGTCGGACTTCAGCCTATAGCAAGCAAGGACCTGAGGTCTGCTGAAGATCATGTGAGTTAAGAAGTGGTTCTTTCCCCTAGTTGAGCCTTAAGGTTACTATAGCCCCAGTGACACTTTGATTGCAGCTTGTGAGAGACTCTGAGCCAGAGGACCAAGCTAAGTCATATCCAGATTCCTAACCCACAGATACTATGAGATGACAAATGTTTGTTGTTTTAAGCTGTGAAGTAATTTTGGGGTAATTTGTTATGCATCAATCGATAACTAACACATTGTGTATGCGAATGTGTGTGTGTGAGACAGAGAGGGAGGTGTTAAAGATAAACAATCTGAGCATAGGGTACATAAGCATTCACTGTAAACTGCAACTTTTCTATAAATTTAAAATTATTTCATTTTAAAGAAAAATTTTTGCTTTCTTACTTTCTGTTGGAAAATCCTTGGATCCACGATTAACACTCACGGAAGCAGCAGTCAAGAAATCAGACATCGTACTGCACTGGGCAAATCTGCTGCAAAAGAGCTCTTTAAAGTGTTGAAGAGGAAAGACGTCACATTGAAGATTAAAGTGCACCTAACCCAAGCCATGGTATTTTCAATCACCTCGTATACGTGTGAAAGCTGGACAATGAATAAGGAAGATTGAAAAAGAGTCTGTGCCTTTGAACTACGGTGCTGGCAAAGAATAATGAAAATACCATGGACTGCCGGAAGAAGGAACAAATCTGTCCTGGGAGAAGTGCAGCCAGAATGCTCCCTGGAAGTGACAAATGGCCAGACTTCATCTCACCTACTTTGGTCCTACTGTCAGAAGGGACCATTCCCTGGAGAAAGGTATCATGCTTGGTAAAGTGGAGGGTCAGAGAAAAAGGCGAAGACCCTCAACAAGATGTAATGACACAATCACTGCAATGATGAGCTCAAGTTTAGACAGGACTGTGAGGATGGCACACAACTGGGCAGTGCTTCATTCTGTTGTTCACAGTTGCTACAAGTTGGAGCTGACTGGACAGCATCTAACAACAACATTTGGAAACTGGTATGTATCAATATAAGCAATTCCTCCTCCTCATGTTTTTAAAGGAGGTCAAAAAAAAAAATAATAATTTAAACTAACTCACATTAATGTCAGTTTATTTATCATGGTAGTTCCTGACATAACAATATTATATATGGCCCCAGGCATTATTTTGCATATCACATAGTCGTAAATTGTTTCTTCATTTTCTATGTCTTGTTGAAAAGCTGCTTGGGTGGAAAAACAGTATTTTAATTTTATATGAAAATGGGTAAGAGAGATAGCTTATACTTTTTTCCAATGGTATAATATGGCTTAAATTACGCATGTGCTTTGGCTTTTTAATTCAATCAGAAAAAGAAATTCCTAGAAGTTAATCAGAACTTCTTCCTTCTCCCACCTGGTGATTTTGGGAACTAGGGTGGCTGGAAGTCTCTGGGAAGCCTGCCTATCTTTCATTTATGTGCTCAGCCATGAAGGGGCATTTAATTTTCATGAGAAATGTCAACATTAAATGTTGCCTATTTGACATTAAAATATTCTGTCTTCCATTCATATTGCAGATGATCAAAAGGATATAAGCAAGGATATTTTGCTTGGCACTTGGCCTAAAAGTTCTAAATTTGTGTATTCTATTTTTGCTTCTTTCTCAGATTGGATTAGTTACTAGGCAACGGAAGTATTTAATTTCATTTGCTAATAGTTACATTTCAATAGAGGCAGCTAGTGTATGTGACCAACACTGCCATACAAACTGCAGACACCCAGCCTCTCTTGGGCAGTAGTACTCACTACTTCATTCTAACTGCAGACCCGCACCGCACCCATCCTTGTCTTTTATTTACTTGACTTACATTTACAGAAAAAGGGATTTCTTTTCTGGAATTATTTATAGAAAAAGTATTTTAGTGGTTTGTTTTCCTCACTTTCAGATAGCTACATTTTTGTAATATCTTAAATTCTTTTAGATTTCTAGTTCAAGATGGGAGACCAAGCATATGTATTTTCTTCCCCTCCTCAAGAAAGAAAAGAAATCCTTAATAGCATTGAAAGGGTACCATCAGTGCCCCAGATATACTGACAAAAGACAGAAAGAAGGTGGGCCAGGCTGACAGAGTAATTAGAACAGTGAAAAAAGCTATCAAAAGCAAGTCCAGCAGTAGGCTCAGAGCAAGTTACGAGAGGTTTCCCAATGGTATGCTGGAAAAACCCCAAATACAGAGAGAGAACAGACTTTGGGGCACTTGTCAGGGAAATTAGTTAAAGATAGTCTACAGACACCTGGGCCAACCATTCCTGCCCCCAGGTATGTAGACGTTGTCTGCAGTGTGTAGCCCCCCCGACTGACCTATGAGAATAGCTGTTAAAAAGACTGGAGATTGATCTAGGATGGAGTAAGGGCTCTCTTCTGAGATGCTGAGTCTAGAGGAGAGTTAAAAGTACCTCAGCAGAATCAGGGGTAAGGAGAGGAAAAGAGAAAACTGTGCTCAAAAATGAGCTAAGGGAAAGTTCAACAAGACAGAAAATAACAAATGCTAGTGAGGTTGTGGAGAGATTGGGACTCTCAATACACTGCTGGTGGGACTGTAAAATGGTACAACCATTGTAGAAAGCAGTATGGCGATTCCTTCAAAAGTTGGAATTAGAAATACCATCTGACCCAGCCATTCCATTACTAGGTATATATCCTAAAGAAGTGAGAGCCATGACAAGAACAG
>NW_006921837.1:1660726-1665399 GCF_000298275.1 Orycteropus afer afer
CATGAGACAAAGTATATGTGAACTGCTGTATGGAAAGTGAATTTGCTCTGTAAATCTTCACCCAAATCACAATAAAAAAAAAAAAATAATAATAATAAAAATGAGCTAAGGGAAACTGCTCCAGCCCAGGGCAAAGCTTCCCTTGGCCACCATGAGAGTCCCCAGCTGGCTTGACTGCAATCTGCCTAGACACCTAAGGGAAACCTCCTGGCACACCACCCACCAACTGACATATGGTTGTTAGTCACTCCTCCCATTCTGAGGCAAGATCTGCAGTGGAAACCAAGGGACAACTAGTGAAAACAAAGGAAATGTGAGAGTTACCAACACCAACCCATAGAATTCTGCATTTTAAAATATGAATGGACAAGCAAGAATTATCAGACATTTGCATGATAAAGATGAAAATAAACAAACTGATTCCAGGGAAAGAGATAATGCGGAGAACATAATACACACACACACACACACACACACAGAGCTATAATCTTCAGAGAGAGACTGCATTGGTAAAACCAAAATAGGCTCTTGTGAAAAGGGAGTAGCAAAAGAGTGAGAAGGAGCTCTGGTGGTACAGTGCTTATGGCGTTTGGCTGCTAAGCCAAAGGTCAGGGTTCGAACCTACCAGCTGCTCCATGGAAGAAAGATGAGGCCATCTACTTCCATAAAGATTTACAGCGTTGGAAACCTAATGGGGGTCGCTATGAGTCAAAATCAACTCAATGACAGTGGGTTTGGTTTAGTTTTTTGGTTTTCGGAGCATAAGAAAGGGTCCTTAGAAGTTAAAAACATGTAAAAATGTGCTGAAGGATTTTGTCTTATGAGGAAGATAGGTTTCAGATTCTAATTAAAACTGTATTTTCTAATCAATGATGAGAATTTAAATACTACACTTTGAAATCACTAGAAGAAGAAAAGGATACAGAACTTCTAAAACACCAAAGTTAAAAAAAAAAAAAAGAAAGAAAGAAAAGGAAAAGAAAACATTTTGAATCTAGCAATGAAGAAAAGGGGAACAGGGAGAGAAACAAGAAGAAGCACAGTAAACAGGAAATGCAAATAAATGGCAGGGATACGTCCAAACATACCAGCATTTGTAATAAATACAAATGGTTTAAATTCTTCTATTGAAAGCTAGACTTTCGGATGGGAAATGTGTATGCTACTTACAAAAAGACTTCAACTATAATGACAGGAAAGAGAACAGACTGATACATATTTAAGTGTTGTCAAGAAGCAAAAAATGCAGCATCAGTATCAGGCAAAAATAGAATTCAGGGCCCAAAATGGAGTATTTTATATTGATTAAAGATACAATCTAAACTAAACTAAACTCACTACCATTGAATCAATTCTGACTCATAGCGAATCTCACTGGGTTTCTGAGGCTGCAAATCTTTTCAGAAGTAGATCGCCCCGTCTTCCTTCCATGAAGTGGCTGGTGGATTTGAACCACTCACTTTCTTGTTAGCAGCCACATGCCTTATCCACTACACCATGAGAGCACCTTAAAGAAACAATCCACAAAAAAACCAAACCAAACTCACTGCCGTGGAGTCAGATCCGACTCATAGCAACCCCTCCTTGGGTTTCTGAAGTGGTATCACTACGGAAGTAGGTGGCTCAGTCTTCCTTCCGCAGAGTGGCTGGTGGGTTTGAACCAATCTTCTGGTTAGCAGTCAAAAGCCTTAGCACTATGCCACTAGATATCTAGAACATAATTAATAGTACAAATCTTTTTTCACAAGCATGGAACAACACAGTATGGAACAATGTAAAAAGTGTTAGAAATATAAGAAGCCAGTGAAAAACTCACAATCACAGTGGGAAACATTAGTACATCTTTCTCAGAAAGTCACAGGTCAAGTAGACCAAAAAAAAAAAAAAAAAAGAGTTAAGGATATATATGATTTAAACACAAAGTCATCAAGCTAGATGAATTTTATATTTAAACTTAGCTCCCAACTAACAGAAAACACAAATATTTAAAGGTTCATGGAATATTTATAAAAACTGACCAAGTATTTGGACACATAAAAATTCTCAATAAAATCCTTGAAAGAAAAATCGCATAGGCCTTTTGAAACTCTAATCCAGGAGTTATTTATAAAAGAAAATCAAAGCTGACATTAGGGACTTACAGCAATGAATGATAATGAGAGGACTCAAGTCAAAACCTGCAGCATGCATCAACAAGGACTCAGAGTTTGAAAGGCATTTGGAAAACAAGGATGACTGAAAATTCAGTAAACAACTTAAAAATTTAAAAAAAAGCTAAAGAAAGTAGAAGAAAATCAAAGATTAAAAACAGAAACTGATGAAACAGAAAATAACAAAAAAAGGACACTCGATCATTAAAGTCAAAAGATGTTCAAAAGACCAATAAAAGAGGCCAGTCTGACAAAAAAGTTAACAAGACAAATCAAGACAACATTATAAATTATAAAGAGGACATAATTACAGATAAGAGTTCAGTTTCAAAATTATTAGAGAATATAGATGCAGACAGCAATAAATTTGATGAAAGATATAAAATAACTTTCTAGGAACACATAAATTATTAAAATGACTCAAGAAGAGACCAAAAACCTTAAAAGAACAGTAACAGAACAGTAACTATAGGGGAAATTTTTTTTTTTTTTTTAAAGGTATTCAAAGATTCTGGCTCTTTCTATCCCCATCCTACAAACAACCAGGTCCCAGGCCCAGATGGTTTTACTATTTGACACTTTTTTCTTTTTAACTTTTAGCAACCTTTAAAGTTTAAAGTATATATAATTCCTGTGCTAGACTGTTATAGAACATAGAAAATATGTAAAATTCTCAATTCATTTTATAAAACTAGTATAACCTCGATTCCAAAAGTAGACAGGATGGCACTTAAATAGCAAACTGGAGGTCAACAACTCAAAATGCCCATAACAATCAGAGAGGCCATTTAACAGGAAGAAATAAGAAATTGAATATTTAATAGGAAATTTAATATTAATTTAATAGACTTACCAGAAGGCAGAGTGGAGAGTGTATGCCCCATCTGAAAGAAGTCATCAGCTTGGTATACAGTAGGCATCAACAGAAGCTGGGTGGGAGCCTTTCTTCTGCCACCTAGCAGTGATGAGGTGGTGCCCAACCTAACCCCCAACCCCTGCTGGAATGGTGTTAGAGAAGTTAAACAAAACAGTCAAATGCATTAAATGAAATTTGGAGTATCTAAACATAACACCCAACATGTCCAGGTTTCAAAAGAAAATCGTACCAAGACAGCCTGTTATACCAAGAAACAGGAAAAAACCTGTTTTGAATTAATAAAGACAATCAATAGATGCCAACACCAAGATGGCAGAGATGCTAGAATTATCTGACAAAGATTTTAAAGCAGCCATCATCAAATATGCTTCAATAAGCAATTATAAACATGCTTAAAACAAATGAAAAAATATAGAAAATCTTAGTAAAGAAACAGAAGATGTAAGAGGAACCAAATGGAAATATTAGAACTGCAAAGTAAATTAAATGCAATAAAAACTCAGTAGATGGGATCAACAGCAGCATGGAGGGAACAGTGGAAAGAATCAATGAAGCTGAAGACAAAGCAATAGAAATGATCAATCTGAACAGAGGAAAATCTGAAAACAGAGGACTAAAAAAAACCCAATTAACAGGGACTTAATGATCTGTAGGATTGTAACAAAAGATATTCATGTCATCAGAGTTCTGGAAGGAGAAAGAGGGCAGGGATGAAAAAGTAATCAAACAAATAATGGTTGAAAATGTTCCACAATTTGGTAAAAGATTTAAATGCACAGACTCGAGGCTGAGCAACCCCCGAGTATGATAAACCCAAAGTAATCCATGCCAAAACACATTATAGTCAAACGTATAAAAAGTAAAGACAAAAATCTCAAAAGCAGCAAGAGAGAAATAACACTACATGTTGTTATTGTTAGGTGCTGCTGAGTCATCTGCAACTCATAGTGACTCTGTGTACAACAGAACGAAACACTGCCTTGTCTTGTGCCAGCCTCACAATCCTTGCTATACCTGACCCCATTGTTGCAGCCACTGTGTCTGTCCCTCCTGTTGAGGGCCTTCCCCTTCTTTGTTGATCCTCCACTTTACCAAGCATTCTATCCTTCTACAGGGAATGGTCTCTTCTGATAACATGACCAAAGTAGGTGGAGATGAAGTCTGGTCATTCTCACTTCCAAGAAGCATTCTGGCTGCACTTCCTCCAGAACAGATTTGTTAGTCCTTTTAACAGACCACAGTACTCTTAGCATTCTTCTCCAACACCACAACTCGAAAGCATCAACTCTTTTTCAGTCTTCCTTATTCACTGTCCAGCTCTCACATGCATAAGAGGCAACTGAAAATACCATGGCTTGGGTTAGGTGCACCTTGGTCTTCAAGGAGACATCTTTGCTCTTCATCACTTGAAAGAGGTCTTTTGCAGCAGATTTGCCCAATGCAATACGTTGTCTGATGTTCTGACTGCTACTTCCATTGGTGTTGATTGTAGAACCAAGTAATATGAAATCCTTGACAACTTCAATCTTTTCTCCATCTACCGTGAAGCTGTTTATTGGACCAGTTGTGAGGAGTTTTGTTTTCTTTATATTGAGGTGTAATCCATACTGCAGACTGTAGTCTTTAATCTTCATCAGTAAGTGCTT
>NW_006921837.1:1673936-1756889 GCF_000298275.1 Orycteropus afer afer
TTTGCTGGTTTTTGTGTTTCTCTAGAGAACCCTATCCAACACACCAAGTGAGTGCTTCCAGTGGGGCATCTGTTTGTTGAAACATCTCAGTAGTATTCCGTCAATTCCTCAAGCCTTATTCTTTGCCAATTCCTTCAGTGCAGCTTTGCCTTCTTCCTTTAATACCGTTGGTTCTTGAACATATGCCACCTCCTGAAATGGATGAAGACTGACCAATTCTTTTTGGTATAGTGACTCTGTGCATTCCCTCTATTTTCTTTTGATGCTTCCTGCATCATTCAGTATTTTGCCCATACAATCTTTCAATGTTGCAACTTAAGGCTTAAATTTTTTCCTCAGTTCTTTCAGCTTGAGGAATGCTGAGTGTGTTCTTCCCTTTTGGTTTTCTAACTCCAGGTCTTTGCACATTTCATTATAGTAACTGGCTTTGTCTGCTCGAGCTGCTCTTTGAAATAATCTGTCCAGCTCTTTCATCTTGTCATTTCTTCCATTTGCTTTAGCTACTCTCCTCTCAAGGACAAGTTTCAGAATTTCTTGTAACGTACATTTTGGTCTTTTTTTCTTTTCTTGTCTTTTTAATGACCTCTTGCTTTCTTCATGGATGATGTTCTTGATGCCATCCCACAATTCCTCTGGTTTTCGGTCATTGGTGTTCAATGCATCAAATCTATTCTTTAAATGGTCTCTAAATTCAGGAGGGATATTATCAAGGTCGTATTTTGGCTCTTGTGGGCTTGATTTAATTGTCTGTAACTTCAACTTGAATGTGCATATGAACAATTGATGGTCTGCTCCACAATCAGTCCCTGGCCTTGTTCTGGCCGAAGATACTGAACTTCTCCATCACCTCTTGTCACAGACATAGTCAATCTGATTCCTGTGTATTCCACCTGGTGAAGTCAATGTGTATAGTCATCACTAATTTTGCTGGAAAAAAGGTATTTGCAATGATTAAGTCATTGGTCTTGCAAAATTCTATCACATAATCTCCAGTGTTATATCTATCACCAAGGCCATATTTTTCAACTACTGGTAAGTCTTCTTTGTTTCCAACTTTTTCATTCCAGTCACCAGTGACAATCAATACATCTTAATTGCATGTTCAGTCAATTTCAGACGGCAGAAGTTGGTAGAAATCTTCAATTTCCTCATCTTTGGTTTTGGTGGTGCATAAATTTGAAGAATAGTAGTATTAACTGGTCTTCCTTATAGGTGTATGGATATTATCCTATCACTGACAGCGTTGTACTTCAGGACAGATCTTGAAACAGTCTTTGGGACAATGAATGCCACACCATTCCTCTTCAATTTGTCATTCCCGGCATAATGGATCAAATGGTTGTCTGATTCAAAATGGCCAATACCAGTCCATTTCAGCTCACTAATGCCTAGCACATTGATCTTTATGAGTTCCATTTCATTTTTGCTATCTTCCAATTTTCCTAGATCCATACTTTGTACATTCCATGTTCCAATTATTAACGGATGTTTGCAGCTATTTCTACTCATTTTGAATCATGACATATCAGCCAATGGAGGCCCCAAAAGCTTTACTCTATCCATATCATTAAGGTTGTCTCTATTCTGAGGAGTGAGCTCTTCCCCAGTCAAATTTTGAGTGACTTCGGACCTGATAGGCTCATCTTCCAGCACTACGTTGGACAATGTTTCAGGGCTGTTCATGAAGTTTTCAAGTAATGTATCAGACAGTGTTTCACTGCTATTCATAAGGTTTTCACTGGCCAATTGTCTGAGAAGTGGATGGCCCCTTCCTTCTTCTGAGTCTGGAAGCTCCACTAAAACCTGTCCACCATGGGTAACCCTGCTGGCAATTTGCGACACGGTGGCATAGCCTCCAGTCTCACAGCAACACGTAAGCCATCACAGGAGGACAAACTGACAGATAAGTTCATCTCCCTTAGCTGTTCCTAACCCTTCTGCACCTGCCTTCCTCGGGCAACGGCCTTAAAATAAAGCCTCCCACAAGTGAAAAGCGGTCCCTGAACCCCAGCCCACCTACCTCAGGTGCTGACCTTAATGAACACTTTACATAGGAAAAACAATGTGAATGACAGTGGATTTGTCATCAGAAATCATGGAGGCCAAAAGGAAGTGTCACAACATCTTTCAAGTGCTTTTCAAAAAAAGAACCATCAATTCAGAATTCTTTACTCATTGCAAATATTCTTCAGGAATGCAATGAAAAATCAAAGCATTCTCAGATGATGGAAGAAAATGAAGACAATTTGTTGCCAGCAGACCTAGCTCTAAGAATTTCTCTAAATACAAAGGAAATGAACAAAGAAGGAATCTTAGAACATCAGGAAGGATGAATGAAAATGGAAGAGTAAAATTATAGGTAAATGTATCTCATATCTCTTGAATTTTACAAATTGTTTGATTGTTGAAGCAAAAATTTTAACATTATACAAAGTAATTAAAAACATACGTGGAGGAACTAAGTATATAATCAACAGAGGAGGACAAAAGGATATAAAGTGAGATAAAAACCAAAAACCAAATGCACTGCTGTCAAATCGGATCTGACACATGGTGACCCATCCTTGAGTTTCCAAGGCAGTATCACTACGGAAGTAGACTGCCTTCTGAGGAGTGGCTGTGGGTTTAAACCGCCAGCCTTCTGGTTAGCAGTCAAATGCCTTAGGCACTATGCCACCAGAGCTCCTTAAAGGGAGATAAAAGTTCCTAAAGTTTCCTCAAAGTAATTAAGTGTCAATACTAGTTGTAGAAATATAATGTAATACCCAAGATAAACTACAAAAAAAAAAACCAAACTACACAAAGAGTTACACTGAAAAACAGTACAGATAAATCAGTATGGAATTCTACATTCTAGTAACCCATACAAAGGCAGGAAAAAAAAAAAAGTAACAACACACACACAGAGTGAGCAAGCATGAAAGAGAGACAGAATACAAAACAAAAATAAAATGGTACATTTACCAAGTAACCAAACCAGTTGCTATTGAGTTGATTCTGACTCATGATGACCACACGTATGTCAAAATAGAACTGTGCTCCATATTTTTGGAAGCCTATTACCATAAGCATATTACCATATGCTAATATTACATATTAGCAGTGAGTGTATTAACTGTTTAGACCACGTAGGGACTCCTATGAGGAGCTCTGGTAGCCTAGTGCCTAAGGCACTTGACTGCTAACCAGAAGGCTGGCGGTTCAAACCCACCAGCGACTCCTCAGAAGGAAGGTTGGGCAATTCACTTCCTTAGTGATACTGCCCTGGAAACCCAAGGAGGGATCACTAAGAGTCGGGTCCAACGTGATGGCACATAACAACAAACAACAGGGACTCCTATGGCACACTTAAGCCTTAACATATCAATAATTACATTAAGTATAAATGGTCAAACTATACCAATTAAAAGACAAATTAGTTAAGTGGATAAAAAAAAATCAAGACCCAAATATATTCTGTCTACATGAAACTCATATCAAATATAATAATAAAGATATATTGAAAGCAAAAGGATGGAAAAAGATATTCCATGCAATTAATTAATCAAAAGATATCAGGGATGGGTCTACTGATATTAAATAGATTTCACAGTAAAAATAATTACCAGCAACAAAATGGTATATTACATAATGAAAGAAGTGTCAATTCACCATAAACACTAACAATCCTAAATGTGTATACACCAAACATAAGAGCTAGAAAGCATATGAATCAATAACTGATAAAACAGAAAGAAGAAAATAGACAAATCCATAATTATAATTGGAGACATCAATGTTCCTATCTCAAAAATGACAGAATTAGATAGAAAATAAGCAAGGATATAGAAGAACTCAATAATCTGATTAACCAACAAGACTGAATTGATATTTATAGAACACTCCACCAACAACAGTAGAGTACACATTCTTTCCAGGGTACTTGGAGCATATACCAAGAAAGACAGTATCTTGAGCCATAAAATAAACCTCAACAAACTGAAAAGAATTGAAACCATACAGAATGTGCTCTCTAGCCCCAATGGAATCAAACTAGAAATCAATAACAGGAATATAACAGGAAATTCTCCAAAGACTTGGAAACTAAACAACATATTTCTAAGTAATCCACAAGTCAAAGAGAAATTCTCAAGAGAAATAAGAAAATATACAGAAATGGACGAAAATAAAATATATCAAAATTTATGAGACATCCCAGGTTTCAGCACCCCGTCAAAAAAAAAAAAAAAATTGTGAGACACAACTAAAGCAATGCCAAAAGGGAAATTTATACCACCAAATGCTTATATTGGGAAAAAATAGAAAGCCTTAAATCAATAATCTAAGCTCTCACACTTCAAGAACCTAGAAAAAGAAGAGCAAAATAAACCCAAAGCAAGCAGAAGAAGGGAAATAATAAAAAACAGAAACCAGTAAAATTGAGAACAAAACCAAAAACCAAATTCACTGCCATTGAGTCAATTCTGACTCATAGTGACCCCCTTTGGGTTTCTGAGGCAGTAAACTTTATGGAAATAGATTGCTCAGTCTTCCTTCTGCAGAGGGGCTGGTGGGTTTAAACCACCAACCTTCTGGTTAGCAGTCAAGGCAAATAAAAATAAATGATTCTTTGAAAAAAGATCAAGAAAACTGACAATTCTCTAATAAGGTGGACAAAGGAAAAAAAGAAAGAAGACACAAATTATCAATACCAAGAATTAAACAGAGAATATCACTAGAGGCCCTGAAGGATACAAGGGAATACTATGGACAATTCTACACACATAAATTTGACAAATTAAATGGACCAATTCTTGAAAAAAGCACAAATGACCACAACTCACCCACTATAAAATAGTTAATATGAATAAAGATGTTTACCTGTGTTTTATTGACTGTGCAAAGCCATTCAACTGTGTGGATCATAACAAATTATTGATAACATTGCAAAGAACGGGAATTCCGGAACATTTAATTGTGCTCATGAGGAACCTGTACATAGACCAAGAAGCTGTCATTGAAACAGAAGAAGGGCACACTGCATGGTTTAAAATCAGAAAAGGTAGGTATCAGGGTTGCATACTTTCACCATGTCTATTCTACTTCTGTAGTGATACTGCCTTGGAAACCCAAGAAGGGGTCGCTATGAGTTGGGACCAACTCAACAGCAGTGAGTTTGGTTTTTTGGTTTATTCAATTTGTAATAGCTGAGCAAATAATCCAAGAAGCTGGACTGCAAGAAGAAGAACACAGCATCAGGACTGGAGGAAGACTTATTGACAACCTGCAATGTGTAGATGACACAAACTTGCTTGTTGAAAGCGAAGATAACGTGAAGCACTTACTGATGAACAGTAAGACTTACTATAGTCTTCAATATGGACTACATCTCAACATAAAGAAAACAAAAATCCTCACAACTGAACCAATAAGCAACATCATGATAAACGGAGAAAAGACTGAAGTTGTCAGGAATTTTATTTTAGTTGGATCCTCAGTCAAGAAATCAGATGTTGTATTGCAATGGGCAAATCTGCTGTGAAAGATGACTTAAAAAAAAATTAAAAGACCACTTTAAAGTGTTAAGGAGCAAATATGTCTCTTTGAAGACTAAGATGCGCCTAACCCAAGCCATGGTATTTCCAATAGCCTCATATGCACAGGAAAGCTGATAATTGATAAAGATACTGAAGAAGAGTTGATGTCTTTGAATTGTGTTGGTGAATACTGAAAATACCATGGACTGCCCAAAGAATTAACAGATCTGTCCCAGAAGGACTGTAGGAATGCTCCTTGGAAGTAAGAATGGCCAGACTTTGTCTCATCTACTTTGGTCATGTTGTCAGAAGAGCTCATTTCCTGGAGAAGGATAACCTGCTTTGTAAAGTAGAAGGTCAGCAAAAAAGGAGAAGACTCTCAATGAGATAGATTGTCACAGTGGCTGCAATGATGGGCTCAGGCATAGCAAGGATTGTGAGGATGGCACATGACCAGGCAGTGTTTCCTTCGGTTGTACACAGGGTCACTATGAGTCAGAGTGGACTTGATGATACCTAATGACAACGACAACATAACCTACTATATTAACAGGCTAAATTAGAAAAATCACATGATAGTATTTATTGGTCCAGAGAAATGTTTGACAAAATTCAGTCATTTATGATAAAAACTCAGAAAAACAGGAATGGAGGAGAACTTACTCAATTTACAAAACTCTAAAAATGCTCTGGAATTAATATTATGCTTTATGGTAGAAGACTGAATGCCTTTCTCCTAAGACTGGGACGAGAAAAGGATGTTTCTTTCACACCACTCTTACTTAACATAGTACTAGAAGTTCTAGCCAATGCAGTAAGACAAGGGAAAAAAAAAAAAAAAAGGCATATATATCAGAAAGCAAGAAATAAAATTCCATGTTACCATTCAGTTGGAGTTGTCTTGAAAGCAATGGGTTATTTGCAAATGACATATTTTTCTATGCAGAAAATCTCAAGGAAGCTACAAAAACAATCAAACAAACCAAACAAATAGGGAGGAAAAAAAAACCTAGAAATGGTGAGTTCATCGAGATTGCAAGATACAAGATCAAAACACACACACACACACACACACAAAATCAACTATTTTTCATGCTAGCAATGAATACAAGGGTATAAAATTTAAAACTACAACTTACAATTGCTGAAAAAATAACTGTAAATCTGACAAAATTTGTACAGAAATGATTAAATGATTGTACAAGATGATTAAAACTATAAAATGCTGATGAAAGAAATCAAAGATCTAAATAAATAGAGACATACCATGTTCACAGACTGGAAGGCTCAATACAGCAATTTACGCCAAGCTGATATATAGATTTAAAAGGATTTTTATTAAAGGCCCAAGAAAATATTTTATACAGACAAAATTATTCTAAAACCTGTATGCAAAGGAACTCGATAGCTAAAACAATTTGGAGAGGAAAAAAAAAAAAATAAAGTGGGAGGAATCACTTTATCATATATTAAGGCTTACCATAAGGAGCTCTGGTGGCATAGTGCCTAAGGCATTTGACTGCTAACCAGAAGGCTGGCTGTTCAAACCCACCAGCTACTCCATGGAAGGAAGATGGGGCAATCTACTTTCATAAAGACTTACCACCTAGGAAACCCAATGAGGGCCACTATGAGTTGGAATCACCTTGATGGCAGTAGGTGATATAGCTACAGTAATGAAGGTAGTAGTATGGTACTGGTGAAAGGACAGACACACCGGTCAATGGAACAGAATAAAGAATGCAGGCATAAATCCACAAAAAAAAAAAAAAAGAAAAGCGGCCTAATAGTATGTAGGGAAAGGAGAGCATATGAGAAATCTCTGTATTTCTGTATGATTTTCTGCAAACCAAAATTCCTGTAAAAACAGTCTAATGAAATTCTTTTTCCAAAAAATATTCTAACTGATTTTTGACAAAAATGCAAAAGCAGTTCAATAAAAGAAGAATAGACTGTTCAACAAATCATGCTGGAACAATGAGACATCTGTAGACTGACAAAAACTGAACCTCAACTTAAACTTCACAATTAAAAAAAATTAACTCTAAAGTGATGATACACTTAAATGTAATAAAACTTTTAGAAAGGAAACATAGGAGAGAAAAATATTAGGGACTTAGGGGCTAGGCAAAGAGTTCTTAGATAAGATATAACATGACAGAAGGAAAAAAACCTTAAATTTGACTTCAAAAAATAAAGTCTTTTACTCTGTGAAAGACCCTGTTAAAAGGATAAATAGATAAGCTACAGAGTATAAGATTATATCTCCAAACCAGATATCTGACAAAATACTACAATCTTAAAACTCTCAAACCTTGACCGTAAAATAACAGATAATCCAACAGAAAAATGGGCAAAACGAACAGGCATTTCAGTGAAGAGGACATATGAATAGTACCTAAGGTACCTGACTGCTAACCAGAAGACTGGCAGTTCAAACCCACCAGCCACTCCTCGGAAGGAAGATGGGGCAATCTACTTCTGTAGTGATACTGCCTTGGAAACCCAAGGAGGGGTCGCTATGAGTTGGGGCCGACTCGACAGTACATAAAAACAACAGTAACAACATCCACTAAGGAAATGCAAATTGAGGCTACAGTGAAATGTCAACACACACCTATTACTATAGCTAAAATAAAAAACAGTGATGATACCAAATGCCAGTGAGGATGTAGAGAAACTACATCTCTCATAAAATGGTCATTTGAAAAAATAGTTTGGCAATAACTAAATATACACTTACAGTTTGACTCAGCAATTGTACTCCTAGGCATTTGTTCCAGAAAAATTAAAACTATGTCCACACAAAAACATGTACACAATATGCCCAGCCTCAAACTGGAGAAAACCAAACTGTTCCCCACTGGACACTAGTTAAACAAACTCCGTGCATCCATACTATGAAATACCACTTGGCAATAGGAAGGAACTATTGATATACCCAACAACTTGTATATATCTCAAGGACATTATGAGTGAAAAAAGCCAATTAATTGATGTCAATAATTTACATACCTGTAAAAAGTTGAATTGGTAAAAGTAGTATAATTACTAGTAGATAATTACTAGTTCCAGCAACAATAACAACAACAGAAAGAACAGCTGCTGAGGCTGCTTATGTACAACCAAACACCTCATGGAATTTAGTTTCTTGGTTTGGAAGTTATCTTCATGGTATTATGGGACATCCCAGTTAACTGGCCTAATATTGTGTTCAGGGCTTCTGTTCTACCTAATTCATTGCATAGTGCTTGAGGTCTTAAAAGCTTGCCATCAAAGGCACAACAATTGGTCTCCATTTGCTTAGCGCAATGGAAGAAGGAGAGTCAGGAATAGGAAGAAGAAATGGAACGTATGGGCTAACTGCCTCCATGAACAACTGCCTCCTTTGCCATGAGACCAGAAAAACTTCATGGTGTCCAATTATAATTACTGAAAGTTTGTTTAAAAGATTCTATAAAAGAGTTCTGATCAAAAGGAGAAAAATGCAGAACAGAATTTCAAATTCTCATAGATTCTAGACTTTCTAGAGTCATTCAGGCTAGATGAACCCCCAAAACTACTGCCACGAAATAATCTTTGAACCTTAAACTACAAATATCTGCTTAAGTCTTCTTAAAACTAAACAATAGCTTAGCTTAACTAGTAAAGAGTATCTTCCTTGAGCATTGTGTTCTTTTAAGATCTATATGGGATCAAACTGACAACAACTTGAAAGATTAGATAGGAAATTTAGGGGGTACTGAGTTTAGAATGTAATTAATGTCACTTATTTGATGTAAATATTGTTTAATTGGTGTATGTTCTATTGTGTATATTTTCAACAACAACAAAAAAAGGTCACATACTATATGATTCCACTATATAACATTCTAGAAATGACAAAACTGTAGAGACAGCAAACAGGTTAGTGGTTGCCAGGGTTAGGATGGTGAGGAAGTGGAATAGGTGGGGCTATAAAGGGCTAGCAGTAAGAAGATCTTTGTGGTGATAGAATCTTGATTGTAGTCTGATTACATGAATCTACACACGTGATGATATTACACGGAACTATACAAACACACCGTACCAGCGTCAATTTGCTGGTTTTGATATTACAGTATCATCATTTAAGATGATACCAGTTGGGGTAATCAGATAAAAATACACTGGGTCCTCTCTGTACTATCTTTGCAACTTCATGTGAATCTGTAATTATTTCAAAATAAAGTTTCTTAAAAAGTTACTAAACATTAGAAGACAAGCTGAGACCAGGAACCTTGCCTACTCTTCAGTGTTATACCCTTAGTACCTAAAGAGTGCCTGACACATAGTAGGTGCTTTAACATTTGGTATTGGATGAATACATATATACCATACAGTCTCATTTTTGGTTTTTGTTCTTAAATGCTGATGATTATTAAGTGGAAAATGTGTGCAATCATAAACACTATATGGTTAACAATGGTTATTTTCAGGGATGAGACAGAGATGGGGAGATGAAGTTGGCAGGAGGGGAAGAAAGGGAGAACTTATAACTAACTTAGAAATACAAAGTAGAAGGCTAATGTTTTCACTCATTTATACCTCCATCATTTCACGAGAGGATCTTTCTCATCTTAATGATTTTTTAAAATGAGTACATACTTATCCTTATAAAAAAAAAAGGATACATATGCATAGGAGGGAATACCCGCTGTGTCTTCATTCTACTCTCTTGAAAGATGACAAGTACAAGAGTCTTGTGGCATAAACACATCAACAGTGATGATGGTGATTGCATTTTGTTCTTTCTGCTTCACATAGCACCCCAACTTTACACCTGTTCTCGTGAAAAGAAAATTAAAAAAAATTAAAGATTAACGATCACTACTCTAATAATTTAGAGACCCCAACATTCTAGTTGTGAAAGGGCTTAACCCACTTTTTTTTCTGCATGTACAATTTATTAACATTGATGACATCCTTTTAGTAGTACAAACGTTCTCACCCTCCTTTTCTGAGATGTTTGTTCCTCTCTCATTAACATAAACTCACTGCCCCCTAAACTTCCTATCTAGTCTTTCAAGTAGGTATTGTCAATTCGATACTCCATAGATAGTTCTTAAAACAGCATAATGCTTAAGGCACATCTTTTTCACTAGTTAAGTTAATTATGGTTTGTTAACCCACTTTCTAAAGAAACATTGCTGGAAGAAGTCTAGAATAAAGAAATCTTCTGGTCCCAAAGGCAGAAGTCATCCTTAGGTGGTTTTTTTTTTTTTTTTTAAATGATAATCTTTTAAAAAGCAAAACTAAAACAGATCTTTGCTTTTAGAAAAAAACAAAACAAAAACAACAAAACCTGGTCAAGTGCAACAAAATAACTACAAAGAAATTTTGAAGTTTTGTTAGCATTGTTAAAAGACAGCAGATCATCACACAAAAAGCACAAGCTCACATGCAGTTTAAAGCTACAAACCACCTTCTTGTTGAGAAATAAAACTATTCAAAGCTGTGCCTGGATGGCTGTGTGTGTGGGGGGCAGTGGAGCCACAAAGTGCAATTTTTTTTTTTTAATCAATGGTTAAAGTAATGTTGAAAACAGTGACCTGGGGACCCTATTAAATAAAAGGGGACTAGAATTCAGGCAGGTATTATTGTAAATACAATCTTCTCCAGTGCTACCTCAGAAGGTCTTTGAGATCAGTCATTCTCAAATTTGGCTGCACAGACAATGGAACCTTGTGTGCTGTTTTAAAAAATACTGATGTCTGCATCCCACTCCCAGAGTCAATGTAGTTGGTCTTGGTTGCACTTGGGAAGAGGGTCTTTAAAGGCCCACTCAGGTGACTGTATCTGGCAGCAAGGTGTGAGCACCTCTGAGCCCTAGATACTACATACAGATCAGGGGATGCTCTCCTCACTTTCTGCCTCTCCACCCTCTACCTCTGTCCACCTTATGCCTGACCTTCATGTTACTGCAAACCTGGGGACTGTGGATCTATGAATACGTGGTAGCAGGTGGGCTAGCCCTCCCACTTTTGCAGGTAAAACCCTATGTGAAGCATCTTGGGGGCGGATGCCATGCACATTTCCAGCTGCGAGGGGTTCATCATGCCTCCTGCATCTCAGGGTTATAGATCAACAATCCCGAGGAAAAGCAGAAAACATAAGGTGCTCTCTCTCTGTCTCATGGAGGCTGGCTGCATGGTAGGAATGGTACAGAAAGCGGGACCCTCCTGATCTCTTTTTTAAACTTTTTCAGGCCTTTTAATTTTATTTTTCAAGAAAAAAAGAAAATGTTTGTTGCTAAGGGTTAGCCATTCCCCATCACCCTGTCTGAATTTGGGAAAACCAGCCTTGTAATTAATTAGCAGACAGCAACATTTTTCCACAATGACCTGGCAAAAACAATTCCAACATCATCGCTTAGAAACCTTCCTTTTAAAAACCAACTGATGAAGATTAAGGGAGGGAAGGATCCCTTTGCTCTTGGTACCACTGTGAAGGAATTCTGACTCTCTGGTCAAAGCAGCAAAATATTACACATGTCATCACCAAATAAGATACAGTTTGCTGAGTGGAGCTGGAAAGAGACTTGGAGGAAGGCAGTAACAGTATCACAGTTACTCACATAAGGAAAACAGTCACCCTTGGAGGAGGGATATTATGGATTGAATCGTGTTCCTCCAAAATACATGTAAGTGCTCTGCTGCTAACCTTCCTGCTTCAAACCCACCCAGTAGTTTTGTGGGAGAAAGACCTGCCAACCTGCTCCTGTAAAGACTACAACCTATGTGGCAGGTCTACTCTATCATATGGTGTTGCTGAGTTGGAACTGACTGGATTGCACTTAACTACAGCAACATACCTATGGATGTGATCCTGTTAAAGAACAGGGTTTTCTCTGTCATGTTAATAAGGCCATATTAGTGTAGTGTGTGTCCTTCACCTAATGACTTCTGAGTTATGAGGAACAGCAGAGACACAGAGACAAGCAAGCACAGACAGGGGAAGACAGATGCCTCGTGAAGATCATCAAAGAACTGAGAAATGCTGGAAGAAATACAGATCTTCCCCCAGAGCAGGCAGGCAGACAGACAGACAGAGGAAGCTTTCCCCATGTCTGGTGCGCTGAATTCAGACTTTGAGCCTGTGAGAAAATAAACTTCTGTTCCTTAAAGCTACCCATGTGTGGTAAAGTCACCTACATGTGGTATTTCCCTTACAGCAGCGCCTAGAAGACTAGGACAGGGGGATAAACCTCAAACTTCTCAGGCCTGGCCTAAAGGGAGCGAGAGGTTGGAGGCCAGGGACAGGCTCCACCAAGAGCTCTGTGGAACCGCCTGAGACCAACATTATCTGACTCAATTATCAACAAGGGAGAAATTAAGCTTTGATGAGCACCTTCAAATAAAAAGGCAGAAATCACTAAAGCTTTCATCTCTCTTATGCCTTCTTTATTCTCTGGCAGTCCAGAAACATACAATTAAGAAACAGCCACAGCCACAATCCTCACGGTCCGCGTTTGGGCCAGTGACTTGGGAGCTGCCCTCAAGTTCTGATTGGCTTCAGCCCCATGCAGACCTCCAAAACTTGCCTTGCATCAAGAAAAAGACGTGTGCACTTCACCACAGCTTATTTTTCCTCTTCCAATTATTACTGTTGTCGTTTTCCCCTTGATGCATTATTCAATGAACATTAATCCCCTTAAAACTGGTCTTTGCAGGGCAACTTTGCTTTGCAGAAATCAGTCCTGCATTTAATAAAGGGAGCTGGTCTTGGCTTTGCTGATGGCCAAGCAACCTCACAACGGCAAAGCGCCGGGCGTCCCTGCTCCTCGCCGCTTGCACTGCCAGCCTCGGCTCTGCCACTGGGTGAAAGACATTTTCTGCCTCTCTCGGCTAATAGACTCTCTTCAAAAATGGGAGTTAATCCTTTGGCAACAGAATATTAAACCACCCGAGGAAGAATTAAATATTTCAGCAGAGAGCATGGTAAAAAATAGTAACTGCTATTTTAGAGTCTTTGCAAATTTAAGGGGATGAGCAAAAAATAGAAAGCGGTTTGTACTTGGTACAGTGGATCTAAGTTCACTTTTGTGAAAGTCTTAATAACATGCAGGGAGACAAGGAAAACAGCAACATGCTTGAACACAAAGCGTTGCTACTGCTGGTGCTAGTACACACAGGGGACCTGGTTGTTCCAATTGGGAGGGAGTGTGGGCTTGAATTTGTAGGGCATAGAGACGCTCTGAATCCCTTAGGTGTGAAAAACAAATGCATTTGAAAAATGAAAGTTCACCTGCTTCCCTTCTCTTCACAGACAGTAATAGGAAAGCAAAACCTTCACCACTGGCAGCAGGCTCTGAAGTCTGATGCCCTGGGTTGGGGTCCTGGCTTCCGTGATGACCTGGTATCACCTCTGGCTCATCTAGAAAAGGAGATACAGCTATAGCCTGCCTGGAGGAGGAGGTGTGGGGGTCAGACGTGATGCCGTGTGTCTCCCACAAGCAGTGAGCAATCAATACTTGCTAGATTATGATGATAAAATAATGAAACGGACTTAACCTGGATACATTTCCACTCCAGAAGTATAGAGAGAAAGCTCTCTCTGCTATGCAGGCTGAGGAAAAGGAGGTAATTGTAAAAATGCTGCAATCAGTTTTCTATCCTGTGCTGTTACAATCCAATTTATTGTTTTGCTCCTCACAGCTGCTTTCCAGAGCCCTTCCAGAGCCCGCCAATTGCGGTTAAAATGTATTAGCTGGAATCGGAGTACCATGTTAGAGTATTTATATATTTATGGCTTGCCTCACAGAGGCTCAAGTGATGGGACTTCAATTGTTTTAATTTGCTGTGCCTTGTTCCTCCTCACTCGGGACGCTGTGAAGGGACAGGAGCTTCCTGGGCAGCGGGACTCTGCACGCTTGCATCTGTATCTGGGCGTAGAGCATGGGCTATGGGGGGTGAGCCAAACCCACGACACCGGCCAGAGGCGGCCTGCCCTCCCTGCAGCTGCTTGCATATTCTCAGTGCCCCTCTCCACAGTGTGGCTGTTCTTTCGCCCTAGAGGCTCATACTTCCCCAGGCAGGGGCCTGTGTGGCTCTGGAAGGCGTCTCCATCTCCTGCACTGTGCAGGCTGGGGGTTTAGTGGCTGGCCAGGTCTGCACTAATCTCTGTGTGTCCCAGTCTCCTTCTCTGTGACATAGAAAGTGAATGTCTACCTTACAGAGGTGCTGGCACAGTAAGTAATGAGCTACTGAATGTAGTGTGTGTGGCATACAGTGAGTGTTCAATGGCGTTCACTACTGTTAGAATAAGGTCCCTGTGGTGTAAAGGATCCTGTGTGGACTACTAACCTAAAGGCTGGCAGTTCAAACCCATCCAGCCGCACCATGGAAGAAAGGCTGGCTGATCTGCTTCCATCGAGATCACAGCCAAGAAGACTCTATGGAACAGTTCTACCTTGGAACACATGGGACCTCCATGAGTTGGACTCAACAGCAATAGGTTTTTGGTTATAATGCTGCTGTGGATGCTGTCATTCCAGCCTCTGTGTAGGGGACAACGCAGGTGGTGCGCTTTGTCCAATTCCACCTAGAGTAAATCAAGTCTTAATAATCTAGCATGAGCCCAAGACTATTGTCGAACTCGTTTCACTTGGTAAGTTTAAGGGGGTGAGAGGAAGGAGAGAAGACAACTGGACCCAGGTGTTTCCACACCATGTGGGCTACGAATGCCTCAATCTGCTTTTAAGGAGAAAGTTTAAGAAGGGGCAGAGGACAGGGTTGGGCGTGGGGCTCGAGGGAAGAGATTGGATGGTGTTTGGTCACACCATAGATCTTAATTTGCAAAATAAACTGTTTCCTGATAGTAATGGCATCTCCAGCTCTTGGCTGCTCACCCAAAGATTGTTGTTGTTATTGTTAGGTGCCATCAAGTCAGCTCCAACTCGTGTTGACCCTGTTTACAACAGAATGAAACACTTGGCCCAGTCCTACACCATCAATGTTTCTTGGCTATTCATAAAGTTTTTCAGTTAATATATAAAACAGTGTTTCACTGCTGTTTATAATGTTTTCAACAGCCTTTTTCTCAGAAGTGGATGGCCCTGTCCTCCTTCCAAGTCTGTCCTAGTCTGGAAGCTCCACTGAAACCTGTCCACCATGGGTGACCCTGCTGGTATTTGAAATACCAGTGGCATAGCCTCCAGCCTCACAGCAACACACAAGCCACCACAGTATGACAAACTGACAAAAAGATTAAAAGCTAAATAATAGTAAGTAACAAGTGAAAGAGGCTCCCTAGGTGGTGCAGTTAACATGCTCGATTAGGGGTTCCAGTCTGCCCAGAGGGGCCTCGGAAGAAAGATCTGGTTTCTGAAACCTGAGCCACTAAAAATCCTATGGAGTACAGTTAATACTGATGCACATGGGGTTGTCATCTAGTCAGAGCCGACTCAGTGGCAACTGGTAAGGTAAGGTGACAAGTGAAAGGAGGCCCTAGCTGACAACCCTCAGGAGAGGAGCAGCCAGAGGACACTCACTGTCCTCCCTTTGGCTTTACTCTTAGCTGAGAAGGCCTGAAGTAGGGGTCTGACAACTCATCATCCTCAAATGCCCAGTGCTTTTCAAACCCAGTAATACTGTCACAACCCTCTGCAGTTAATGAGTGAAACAGATGCTGGGGACTGGCCTGTCTTAAAATGTACTGGAAACAGTCAGGGGCAAGGAGGCCAGCTTTGCAGTTAGTGATGTTGAGGAGGCATTTGCAGAACTACTGAGATATCTGCTCCCATCCCTGGACTCAAATCACCCCCAAGAAGTTGAAGAAAACCACTGTGTGTGTGTGTGTGTGTGTATATATATATATATATACACATGTGTGTGGGGGGGGCAATATCTGGGTACGAACTAGAGAACTATTTCAGGAAGACAGAAATCAGCAAACCACAGGGCTGGAGGAGGTGCCACAAGATGACTGAGGCCAATCTGTTTCTGATGCCACTGCCAGTTACAGGTAATTACAGTGTGTGTGAAAGGTCAGCTTCCAGCAGCATCTGTGTTTCACTGTGTTAGCGTGTACCAGTGGAGAGCATCTCCTGGACACACGGGGCTTATGGCAGTGGGGGAGAGGTGTGTTCATTGCCATGTGATGTGTTTTTCATTTAGATACTCACTTTGGATCATCTAGCCTCTTGTTCTCTTGTTATCCTTTTCATCAGAAAAGGGTCTAGCACCTTGCTGTTCACAGTGGCTCCAAAGAACGGCACCATCTCACAGGGGAGAGCTGGTTCGAAATTCAGATTCTTGTCTCCACCCTAGACCTGCTGGATCTAGAATCTGTACTTTAGCCAGATCCCGAAGTCAATCGTGAGTGCATGAACATGTGGGGGCCCTGCTCTGGAGCAAATCTTGCTAAGATGCAGAGTCTGATTAATTGAAGAGAAATGGGAAAGGTGCCACTTCACACTTGGTTGGAGTTCCTGGTGCATATAGATGGAGGACTGAGTCCACCCAGAGTCACCTCAGAAGTAACGCTTGGAGATCTAACTTCTGAAAATCAGCCTTTGAAAACTCTATGGTGCAGAGTTCTGCTCTGACACCCATGGGGGCACCATGAGTCGGAGTCCACTCAACTGAAATTGGTTTCTTACCATGTCAGTTACTTCTTATAAGAAACTATTTTCAAGCACCAGTTGGGTCAGACTTTCAGGAAACAGAAACAAAGTGGGGAGTAAAAAGTTTGGAAATTCTGGCTTCTGCTAATTTCATAAAATCAGAAGGAGCTCTGGTGGCATAATACCTAAGGCATCTGACTGCTAACCAAAAGGTTGGTGGTTCAAACCCACCAGCCACTTTGCAGAAGGAAGACTGGGCAATCTACTTCTGTAAAGATTTACTGCCTTAGAAATCCAAAGGGGGTCACTATGAGTAGGAATTGACTAGATGGCAGTGAGTTTGGTTTTTTATTTTTTGAGGACAGAAAGGCTTTTTTTATTTTTTGAGGACAGAAAGGCTCATAAACTGCTGGGAGCTTGCTTTGTGTTTCTCTTTATTATGACTCTGTTTTCATGGGTTCACTCACTCACTCACTGCTGTCAAGTCAAATCCAACTCATAGCAACCCCTCCTGGGGTTTCTGAGGTAGTATCTCTATGGAAGTAGATTGCCCAGTCTTCCTTCTGAAAAGTGGCTAGTGGATTTGAACCACTAGCCTTCTCATTAGCAGTCAAATGCCTTAGGCACTATGCCACCAGAGCCTAAAGTAGATATGCTTTTTTTTCCCACCCTGGCAGGAAGACTGACCTGTGACATATCTGTGTGTTTGGTCATTGAAGGCTCACATCTACCCCTTCTCATCTTGGTTGCTCTCCAGCCATTGTCCTCTCCCTTGACCACAGGCATTCCAGCTGTGCACCTCTCCTCCAACTGTCACCTGCTCAGGCTGCCCACAGCCCAGCCCTACCCTTGTCACCATCTCCACTAACCTGGACCTGCATCCACAGTAGCATCTGTGTTCCTCAGCCTGCCATAGCTGCCAGTATGTGTGTCTATCACTTATCCTCTCGGACCCCTCTCCCTCCCACCTCTGGGCTCTAGGAGGCTAACACTTGGTGGGGGATTCCTTAGTAGCTCCCTCCCTCATGGTGGGAGGTGAGTGAGGTTGGGATATTGATCCCCTGGGCTCTCTCTCTTGCCCATCCTTCTCTGCACTGCCTCAGCATTCCATTACAGCTCCCTCCTGCCAGTCCCAGGTACTGCACCATTCTGTGGCTCCCTATACCAGGTCCATACCTTTGGTCCACCCCCCTCCCACCTTTGTGCACAAACCCTTTATTAAAATTGCATGACTCAATTTGAGTGGGCCACCTGTCTCCTCCTGGGTCCCTGACCACTGACACACAGCTCTTCTGCCCCTCATGCCTTACATTCCTGATGGTCCCCAATGGATTTCTAAAAGTCCAGTGGCCTTTTCTTTGGCTTTCATTTTCTTTGTCTTTTCTGTTGCATCTAATAGATGAGGCATCCAGATTCAGCACGTCTGAACTAATTCATTTTGCTCCCTAATGTGCTCCCTGTGCCCCTGGTCAGGGCCAGTCCCAATTGCCTCACCCAGCCTTCTATGCTGCCATCATCTCCCCTCACCCCACCCCTTGTTGGAGTCTCAGAACTGTCAAGCCGGGAGACCAGACAACACCACTGAAGCCATGTGAGTTACCTGCCCAAGGTCCCTCCATGGGTTATCAGAGTATAAAGTCATGCTCTTTCCATCACATCTGCCCCATTCCTGGAATGGTACTTTTTAGGGAAGTCCACATCTGTCCCTTCCTTACCACTCCCAGGGCCATTTCAAGCCCCCCTTGATGGCTTCTCCATTCCAATCTCTCCTGCCCAGTCATCCCATCCATGCGACACATAAACCACTCTCAGTCACCTGTCTTCTCAAAACTGGTCTTAGCTTCCTGGTCTGCACAAGCACATTTCTTAGCATGCAGTTTTGGTACTCACCATCCTACCAGCCCTGTGGCTGGCTGCCTGCACCTTCCTCTCACCTACTTGTTGCCTCCCCGCCCACCACATCCTTCACTACTCCTCCTCTGGTCCAAGCTGTTGAGGATCTGGCCCATTCCCTTCCTTTCCCCTGCCCCAATCTCTGGCTTCCTTCTACAGTCCAGATTCAGCTCAGGAAACCCTAAGGGGCTCTGCCTTTCTCTCATTTCCTAGTCCCTATTTTCTGTCCCATTTATCATCACACAATTAATCATGTCCTACTTTGCGACTTCTCTTCTCTGGCTGCCTTTAATGGCTACTTACACTCAAATATTTAACTCTTCAGCAGCCCCTTCCCAACTTCCCTAACCAGATCCAAAGCTCTCTGGAAGCACGACCCCTTATTTTTTATATCACTGTATCTCTCAGCATCAAAGGGTGTTACAAACAAAAGGTGCAAGAAACACAGTGTATGACCCTCCATTTTGCAAAAGAGACATCAATGAATATAAGATGGCAAACTGGGCCTCTGTGGGGTCTCTCAGTGCCCTGTAAACTATAAAAGGGGCAGGGGCAGTGCAAGGACAACCCCTGTCCTCCTCCAAACCACCTAAAATGAGGTTTCCAATTTCTGGCCTCTGTTTTCTATATAAGATCAGCCTCATTACAACTGATTAAGTATGTTGCAAGTTCTATTTAAATATAGGTTAGGACTTAGAGATGTTTTTCTTCAAAGATTCTGAGGTGTTTCTAGATCCTGACCTTCATGTGACACAACTGACACCACCCCCACACAGCTGCAAGCCACTCCATCACATCTTGCCCAGAAAGTCACAGTCATTTCCCAAACCGCCAATCCTCTTACCCTCACCTGGTCTAACCCACTCTCCCATTAGAGCAAAATGGCTAAAAAAAAATGCAAAGTTGATCATGTCATTCTCTACCACCTTGACCTTTAAGTTCCTCTCAGCACCCCCAAATCTGCTCTCCTGTCCCCTCAGCCAAGGTGGCTCACCCCTCTCCCTAGTTTCCTTCCAATAGCAGCCTCTGTTTTGGTTCTCTAGTGCTGCTCTAACAGAAAATACCACAAGTGGATGACTTTAACAAACACGGATTTATTCTCTTACAGTTTGTTGTTGTTGTTGTTATGTGCCGTCGAGTCGGCCCCGACTCATAGCGACCCCTCCTTGGGTTTCCGAGGCAGTTATCACTACGGAAGTAGGATTGCCCAACCTTCCTTCCGAGGAGTGGCTGGTGGGTTTGAACCGCCAGCCGTCTGGTTAGCAGGCAAGTGTCTTAGCCACTATGCTACGAGAGCTCTTACAGTTTAGGAGGCTAGAAGTCTGAGTTCAAAGTGCTAGGCTCTAGGAGCTGGGTGAAGATCCCTTGACCTTGGGCTTCAGCTCTGCCACTTGCTCCTGGCCCACTGGAGCTGAAGGCATCTCTTCACTTAAGGCAGCTGCTGGTTGCTGAAGCTGACAAACCCAAGGTCGACAAGTAAGATGACACAGCCCCAAGATTATTATGCAATATGGCAGGCCACTAGTTCAAGTCCAGAAACCAGTCCCAAGATCAGCAGACAACATGGTAGGCCACTGAGATGAAGACTGTTGTTGTTGTTGTTATGTGCCATCAAGTCAGACGCGACTACATAAAGGGTCAGTAAGTAAGTAAATAAATAAAAAAATAACACCCAAACTCACTGTCATCAAGTTGATTCCGACTCAGAGTGACCTCCATCGGGTTTTGGAGGCTGTAAATCTCTAAAGAAGTAGACTGCCCCATCTTCCTTCCACAGAGTGGGCTGGTGGGTTTGAACCACTGACCTTCTGGTTAGCAGCCAAGTACCTTAACCATATGCCAAAAAGCTCAGAGACTTTTCTCAATGCTTCTCCTTATATCCTGGAAGCAGACCACATCCCTAAGGCAGCTACTCAGCATGGAGTAGCTCCACCGTGGGCAACTCCACCACGGAGGTGATTACCAGTCTCGTCATGCGGAATAACTACTCCCAGTTGCCCACTCAAAACCAGGCCCAGCCAAGTTGACACATAATCCTAACTACCACAGCCTCCTTAACCCATCCTTCAGGTTTCTGCCTAAGTATCACTTAGTGCTTGTCCACACGTCTTCATGTTACAAACATAAACTGGGGTCTGACTTAGCACTGCATCTGGTGCAGAGCATAGCTCCCCCATAAAGTAGGTCTTCTAAGAGCTGGATTCAGTTTTTTTCTTTTTAAAATATTATATTGTGTTTTAGGTGAATGTTTACACAAAAAATTACGTACCTGTTTAAGTTAATTTTTACACAAATTGTTCCCTGACATTGGTTACAATGGTCACAATTTGTCAGCATTCTCATTATTTCCATCCTGTTTGTTTCTGTTTCTATAGATCTAGCTTCCCTTCCCTTCCTTGCTTTTGGCTAAATGTTGACCATTTGGTTTCATACAGTTGATTGTTTAAGGGACACAATACTTACAGGTGATAGATACTGTTTATTTTATAAGCCAGTCTATTATTTGGCTACAGATTTAGTTTTAACTGTAATAGAACGGAATTCAGAGTGAGGCTAGTCATTGAAGGGATTTATTCCCTGATATGCCCCCATACTTCACTCCTGTCAATCAATCTGACCTATCAGAAAGCCTTGCTCTGTCCCTGCTGTGGAACCCTGGGCTGTGGAGGGGGTGACTGAGCATCGGCTGCCAGCACCTGCAGAGGCCACCTGCCAGGCCTCACAGGAGAAACTAACCACTATGTAGCCTTGGATAAAGCCATCAGATGTTGGGCCTAGGCCTTCTCTCCTGTACAATGGGCTTAATCTTAATGCCTCAAAAGACCAAATGACTCTTGCCTAAACTAACTGTAGGAGGCACATCCATTTGCCCTCTCCATATCTACTGCCACCTACTGGGGCCACCCACAGCTTCTTGTCACCAGCCTGGAGTCTCTGCCTGAGAGGGTACCTGCAAGGGGGCAGGCTGGCAATGCTGGTGCAGCAACAGCCCCAGGAGCAGCTCCCAACCAAGGATAAAGGGAGTTGGTGGATGAATACCCTCTTCTGTTTCCTCACACACCTTCTCCCCAGCCACTAACCTCCCTTCACCACGCCCCTTCTTCCACTCCCCTGACCGGTGTTGCCTGAGACCATTTCCCACATAAGTTACTTGCACTTGATGCTTGTCACAGTGTCTGCTCTGGAGGAGTCCAAACTAAGATGGGAATAACAAACATCCAAACACACATAAATTCCTCCTACCAGTATGACACAGACACTGTGTGAGAGCAGCACCAACCTCACTGTGGGTAGAGGCAGTGATGGAGGAGATGGGGACACAATCATGGATTCTGCAGAATGAGAACTGACCCAAAGTAGCAGCAATGAACTCCTCCAAGGCAGAATGGGGATCCTGGCCAAAATGCTCTTAGAAAATGAGTTTTGGGGTGTGTGTGTGGGGGGGCCTTTCTGACCACTGGGCTTATGATGGCAATGGTGGCTTCCTGCTAAGGCAAACTAAGTCATTCTTCCAGCTAGTGCGGACCTCACACCAAGTAGTGTCCGGACCCCCAGTGAGAAGTCACCACAGTTCCAAGGCCGTGGCCTCTGGCAGAGATCTGAGGGATATTCAGGCACAAAGTGGTATCAAACTCCTGCAGAGACAATCTCCCTCCCTTCCTTCTATGGGGTCAGAAGAAGATGCTAAAAATGCACCAGCACCCTCCATGCTAATGCAAGGGCATGCCACTGTCCTACCCATGTTTAAGCATCCAGCTAGAGAAGCAAACCAGGGCAGTGTGTCGGTCCAGATCCAACACCAACTTGGCCAGGGCTGGCTGGCCCCTGCTTCAACTATCACAGGGACGGAACCTACTCACAGGACCTGTATAGAGGACCACAGTTTATTTCCCATCACCAAACCCCAGCCTTCTCTGGCTGACTTCCTTTCTTGTTTCTATAGTAAGGCTTGTTCTGCTTCACTAACCCTTCCCTGCAAATTACACAAGAGTCAATGACTTAGCCACACATTAGTTCTGGTAATATCAAAACGGCGAGAGCAAGAGAGTGGCACTTTTAAAAGAGCAAATGTCCTTAACACCCATCTGTGGAGTGGCCATTATTAGGTTAAGTTGATTTTATGTAGTTAATGGGGTCATGGACCGTGTTATTCTCTGTCCTGTTTCAGGGTCTCACGTTCACAGGATGACTGCTGTATACTGATTTGGCTGCAAACACTCAACTGTAACCTGCTGTGGTTACAGGGCTTGCAGGATGTTTTGTTTGTTTTAAGAAACTGAACCACTGAGGACAAAATGGAACCTACTAAATTCAACAAGAAGCGAGGACAGCAAGACATCATCTTGTTTACTTTGGACACATCATCAGAAAAGACCAATGACTAGAAAAGTAAATCATGGTTGGCCAAATTTGTTAAGGGCCATCGAGTTGGTTCTGACTCATAGTGACCCCAAGTACAACAGAACGAAACACTGTCTGGTCCTGTGCTGTCCTCAGAGTTGTTGCTATCCTTGAGTCTCTTGTTGCAGTCACTGTATCAATTCATCTTGCTGAAGGTCTTCCTCTTTTTCAGTGACCCTCCACTTTACCAATCATGATGTCCTTCTCCACAGACTGGTCTCTCCTGATAGCATGACCAAATCATGAGAGATGAAATTTCACCATCCTAGTTAGTTTCTAAGGAACAGTCTGGCTGTGTGCTTCTTCCAAGACAGATCGTTCATTCTTCTGGCAATTTACAGCATACTCAATACTCTCTGCCAGCCCCATAATCCTAATGAATCAATTCTTCTTTGGTCCTTCTCATTCACTGACCAGCTTTCACATGCATATGAGGCAACTGAAAATACCATGGCTTGGGTCAGGAGCACCTTAGTCTTCAAAGCAACATCAGTGTTCTTTAACACTTTGAAGAGGTGTTTTGCAGATTTGTCCAGTGCAATATGATGTCTGATTTCTTGACTATTGCTTTCATGAGTGTTGACTGTGGATCCAAGTGAAATCCCTGACAACGTCAATCTTTTCTCCATTTATCATGATGTTGCTCACTGGTCCAGTTGTGAGGATTTTTGTTTTCTTTATGTTGAGGTGTAATCCATACTGAAGACTGTAGTCTTTGATTTTCATCAGTAAGTGCTTCAAGTCCTCTTCACTTTCAGCAAGCAAGGTTGTGTCATCTGCTTATCACAGGTGGTTAATGAGTCTTCCTTTGATCCTGATGCCGCATTCTTCTTCATATAGTCCAGCTTCTCAGATTATTTGCTCAGCATACAGACTGAGTAAGTATGGTGAAAGAATACAACCCTGACACACACCTTTTCTGATTTTAAACTGTATAGTATTTCCTCGTTCTGTCTGAATGGCTGCCTCTTAGTCTATGAACAGGTTCCTCATGAGAATAATTCTGTAATTCCAATTCTTCACAATATTATCCATAATTTGTTATGATCCGCACAGTTGAATGCCTTTGCATAATCAATAAAACACAGGTAAACATCTTTCTGGTATTCTTTACTTTCAGCCAAAACCTACCTGATATCAGCAATGATATCCCTTGTTCCATGGCTCTTCTGAATCTGGCTTGAATTTCTAGCAGTTCCCTATTGATGTATTGCTGGAACTGTTTTTAATTATTTCCAGCAAAATTTTACTTGTGTGTGATATTAAGGATATTGTTTGATAATTTCTGCATTCTGTTGGATCATCTTTCTGGGCACAAAAATGGATCTATCCCAGTCAGTTTGTTAGGCAACTGTCTTCCATATCCCTTGGCATAAGGAAGTGAGCACTTCCAACACTTCACCTGTTTGCTGAAACATCTCATTTGGTATTCTGTCAATTCCTGAAGCCTTGTTTTTTTGCCAATGCCTGCAGTGCAGTTTAGACCTCTTCCTTCAATACTATCTATATCAATACTATCTATACAATAATATCTATACTGTACTGATCATATGCTACCTCCTAAAATGGTTGTAGAGGGTCAGCAAAATAAGGGAAACCCTCTTTGAGATGGATTGACACAAGAGCTGCAAAAATGGGTTCAAACATACCAGAGATTGTGAGGATTACAAAATGAGGCAATGTTTCCTTCTATTGCATATAAGGTCTCTGTGAATTGGAGCTGACTTGATGGCAACTAATAACAAACTCAACAAAACCAACGTCCACCTCTACTTTTTTTTGTTTGCTCACAACTTCTTCCATCCTGCCCACCTAGGCCAGGAGTAATATCCACTTACTCAAATATTCATTGAAAACCTAACCTCTGTGTTATGTGTTGGGCTAGAGACTGTGGGGAAGCTTGAGATAGGGGTTTGTCCACTAGGAGCCTCCAATCTAGTAACTGGTAGACTAGCACTGACCCAGGGATAACAGCAAGCATGAATAACATGTCAGCAGCTACTCTAAATGCCTCACACACATTAAATTGTTTAATCCTCTCAACAGCCCTTCAAGGAAAGGATTATTACTATCCCCACATTATGGAATGAGGGAACAATTGAATCCCACTGCCCCAGTTCACCCAAAAACACTAGACTATTAAATGTAGGCCAGGATCCCACCAGCTTGCCAGACTCCAACATCCATGCTGTTAACCACAGTGCCACCCAGACTCCCCAGATGCTTGTCTGAGGGGCCACATTTGCATTTTGCATGGTCATGTGCTTGGCATCTGTTGTTCCCCTTCCTGAGCCTCAGAGCTGGGCTGTCTCTCTGTCACGGGGAATCTACTCAGAAAAACAAGAGTCAGCTCACCTTTCTGAATAAGGCAAGCTCTGCTGACCCCTGTTCAGAGCAGTTGTGCATGAATAATGGGTAAAGTCAGGGTTTTCATGGAGGGAAGCAAACCACAGAAACCTCATGAAACGTTAATCAGGGTGTTGAAGGGCTCTGATTTTTGACAGAGGTTTTCCCTGTCACAGAGGGCAGCCCTTGGCAAAGGCCCTGCCATCTTGCTTCCACACTGCAATCACTTTAGCCCTGTCTCCTTTGCTCAAGTATTTTAAAGAGTGATGATCGCAATAGAGCATGGCATGTGTGCACAGAAATACCCATGTGTGCCTGCACACACACACACATCTCTTCCATTGGATCGTTTACACATAAAGAACCCACATCTCCCTGATCCTACTGAGGAAAAGGCACAGGGTGTCATGCCAGGCACTGTGCTGGGTACGAGGAAGGACACAAGGGAGAGTCAGGCTTAGCCTCTGCCATGAAGTCCTCTAGGTCTGATGGGAAAGAAAAACCACCAGAGAATTTGCTCTGTGATAGGAGCACTGGTTACAGAGAGAGAGGAGCCATCGACCCTGCTGAATGGGGTCGGGGTGGACTGGGAAGCAGAAAGTCTCCCAGAAGAGGAGCCTGTTAGCTGGGTCTTGAACACTAAATAGGAATAATTTATAGGGGGACAGAAAAAGGCACTCAAGAAAAAAAAAAATCGTGCATAGAAGAGGGGCATCTCCTAGTTGGAAAGGATAAGATGGGCTTAGGCATGGGCTTTTGAACTAGAAAGCCTAGATTTGAGCCCTCACTCACACTGGCTGGCCCTGTGATGTTGAGCAGTTACTTTATCTCAGAACCTCCTTCTTCTCTGCTGTAGAATGGTTATTGCCAAGCACTATCTCATTTGATTCACCCTACAAAGAACTTAAGGGAACTGGTGTCTCAGTGGTAGAATTTTCCCCTTCCATGTGGGAGGCCCAGGCTCATTCCTAGCCAACGCATCTCATGTGCAGCTATCACTTGACAGTCAGTGGAGGCCTGCATGTTGCTGTGATGTTAAACACACTTCTGCAGAGCTTCCAGACTAAGAAAAACTAGGAAGAAAAGCTTGGCAATCTACTTCTGAAAATCAGCAAATCAAAACTTCATGTATCACAATGATCAGAATCCCAAATGATCATGGGGATGGTGCAAGACCTTGCCAAGATTACGTTCAGTTACACTTGGAGTCACCCTAAGTCTTGCACTGACTCCAAAGCAGCTACCCGTAACAACACAAAGACCTTAGCCCACCAGTGCCTGCTGAATAAACTGCACATTAAAATGGCTCATGGACAGAACAGACACCTATTTTCTACCATGACGTCAGTTTGGTAGAAAAGCATAAGAAGTGCCCCAATCCAATGTTTCAGTTCTGCAGGGTCCATGGCTTTGAGCTAGGCCTTAAGACAGGAATGAAAAATGATCCTTTGGTTTTTATGCATAAACTGTCCATGCTTCTTGGTGAATATAAGGCGTACACCATTTTGTTGTGCTTCACCAATGCTGTGCTTTTTACAAATTGAAGGTCTGCGGCAATCCTGCACGAAGCAAGTCTATTGGTGCCATTTTCCCAACAGCACGTGTTCACTTCATGTCTGTGTCACATTTTGGTAATTCTCACAATAAGTTAAACTTTTTCATAATGCTATCACACACTTAATAGATTACAGTCTAGTGTAAACATTAACTTTTATATATACTGGAAAACCAAAAAAGTCATGTGATTCCCTATACTGCAATACTCACTTTATTGCGGAGACCTGTAATTTCTCTTAGGTGTCCGTGTACAAGAATAGGAAATTGCTGATGTGCTACCGTGGAGAGAGAGGAAAAATTCAGAAGGCTCAAAGTGAGCACAGGAAAAGCATACTTTCCATTAACGTTGTTGGTGTTGTGTGCTGTTAAGTCTATTCCAATGCATAGTGACTGGGACAGAGAAGAACTGCCCCATAGGGTAGTTTAGTCTGTACTCTTTACAGAAGCAGATCACCAGGTCTTTTCTACTGTGGAGTCATCAGTGGATTTGAACCATGGACCTTTTGGTTTGCAGCTAAGTGATTAACCACTGCTTATCAGGGCTCCTCCATTAGGCTTATGGGCCAATTATTTAAATGATTCTATCCTTTCAAGGAGATAAGGTGGGGTGCAATGAGTTTAGCTTGAGGGAGGAAGGAAATTTCCACCAAACTGACAGTTCACAGAGAGCCAAGAAGCAGAAGCCCTAGTTTCAGAAAATGATTCACAAACAAATTGCCAATCAACACAGCTTCAATTGCACAGCAAATTCCTCTTCAAAACAGTGAAGGAAAGGAGGGAGAGAAATTTATAATCTCTTTTTCCCGGGCCTGTATCAGCCTATATTTCTGACAAGTAGTAATGGAAAACAGGTTTCCTGCATGCTTCTATTTTCCTTGCTGTTGGCTCACTAACTTGCTTTCTGCCCCTCCCTGCTCCTGTAACATTCAATCTATTTTGTGATCCTGACATATCTAGTGACCCAGACTTGGATGAGGCTTGCTTAGAATTTTAACTACTGTTCTATTCTAGACTTTTCAGGGATTACAAGTTGCTCCAGTGTCCTGGGACCCTCATCCTTGGCATAAAAGAACGTGAGGCCTCTTTCCCTAGAATGCAGCACTAGGAATCAGGAGCCTTGGTGGCACAGTGGTTAAGCACTTGGCTGCTAACTGAAAGGTTGGTAATTCAAACCCACCAGTGGCTCCATGGGAAAAAGACCTGACAGTTCACGTCTGTAAAGATTATAGCCTAGAAAAGCCTATCAGGCAGTTCTACTCTAACAGGGTCACTATACTTTGGTCATGTCGTCAGAAGGGAACATTCCCCAGGGAATGATATCATGCTTGGTAAAGGGGAGGATCAGTGTAAAAGGGGAAGACCCTCAATGAAATGGATTAATACAGTGGCTGCAACGATGGGCTCAGGTACAGCAAGGAATGAGAGGATGGCGTGTGACTGGGCAGTGTTTTGTTCTATTGTACACAGGGTTGCTATGAGTTGGAGCCAACTTGATGGTATCTAACAACAACAACATGAGTTGGTTGTCATCAAGCCAATTCCAACTCATAGCAACCCTAGCAACCCCTAGGAATCAACAGTAATATTGACCATGAATGGACAAGGGACCTGAATGTCTTCAAGACAGGCTTTCACAAAAGGAATTAGGGAAAAATGACAGGGAAGATCCAATAGAAGAGCAGCAATTTTCAAAGGGACAGGATTTGAGACTCCCAGAAGGAACCTTGCTAAGGAGCTCTGATGTATACATTTGGCTGCTAACCAAAAGTTGATCGTTCAAACCCCCCAGTTGCTCTGTAGAAGCAAGTTAAATCAAAGTCAGAAATAGGTTAAGTCTAAAATCTGGGTCTGTGATTACTGGCCCAGTACCTTTTCAAAAGTATAAATAGCCACAGAGACTATAGGGAGAAGGGGTCACCAGCCCCTCCTAGTCAGCCCTGGGTAAGATTTTACATGGAGATGTCACTCAGGTTTGAACTCTAGTAAGTGACACGACAAGGAGCTCTGGTGGCATAGTGTCTAAGGCCTTGGATTGCTAACCAGTAGGTTGACTCAAACCTGCCAGCCACTCTGCACAAGGAAGACTGGGCAATCTACTTCTGTAAAGATTTACTGCCTTGGAAACCCAATGGGGATCACTATGAGTTGGAACTGACTTGATGGCAGCGAGTTTGTTTTTTGGTTTAAGTGACATGACAGGAGCTGTAGTGGTACCAGCTGCTAACAGAAAGGTTGGCAGTTCAAACCCACCCAGCAGCTCCTCAGGAGAAAGACCTGGTGATCTGCTCCTGTGAAGATAATAGTCAAGAAAACCCTACGGAGCATTCTACCCTGTCACATAGGGTCACTATGAGTGGGGATCAACTTGATGGCACCTAACAATAAGGGACAAGACTCGAAAGCTTAAAGCAGGTAATTAGAGTGCAGAGTAACTAATTTCTCCACACTGACCCTTTCATTTATTTTTTAAATTGTGGCTCTTGAAGGAACCAAAGAAGGCTGATTCCCATTGAGTATATTGCTCTTAAGTAAAAAGGAGAGTTGTCTCCTGTTCCTGTGGTCACAAAACAAGAAGGGTTCAGATTCCGGAGGAATGAGAACTTCCCATCTTAATAATGAGCGGGCATTTGTACAACATTCTTCAACGCCACCATGTTTTACTGATCTTGGTAACAAATAATAGTAAGATCAGCAGATATCACTTCATGGAATAGTTTGAGTGGCATTCCAAGTAGAGATGGGAAGGTAGGTGAAACGGCTTCCTCAAAGAGCTTGTCCTCCAGTTCCATCTCCAGTAGTGCTACTGAACTTGTAGTCAACTGAGCTTGCATTTAACTCATGAACCTGAACTTGCACTCAACTTCCCAGCTAATTCTCTAACGCCCAGGCAGTTTTAGGAACCAATAGATAGCTGAACTCTGAAACTGCCTTTCAGCCTGTGAGGGATGGTCTGGTCTATCCAAGAGAAACAAGGACAGAGACAACGCTGCTCATGTGCCACCTGGTGGCCAGGTGGATAAGGAAGCATCGAAGGAGGGAGAAACTGGGTCTCTTTTCAGAGTCAACAAGTGTAACTTAGCGAGACAGGGATGTTGCCCTGTCTCTGTTTAAAAAAAGAAAAGACCAAAGGCATTCCTGTAAGGAAGGTGGTCTGGATATTTTAGAATTTAAGAAATGAAGAAATGAGCAAACCTGAGGTGGTGATCTCAGAGTATGGATGGAGGCATTTCGGGGGGGGGCGGGAGGAATTCTTTTAAGAGCTTTTAAGAATTGAATGCAAAACATCTGACATAGGATAGTTTTCCTCTGAAAATGTGAACAGCTTGCTGGGTGGTGCTGGGTGAGAGCAAGGAGGGGCGGGTAAGGAAGGAGTTTCCACCAGATGAGCCATCAGGTAGGGGACATTATTAGCCCAATTCTTATCTCCTATCCTCACTTATTGCCATGTACATTTGTAGTGCCTCCCACTAAAAAGGGAAGCACAGCGTACTTCTCTGTTCCCTGACTTGGGTTTGCCTGGGTAAACTCACTTTGGAAGAAGGCATAGTGGTGGTGTGCCAGTCTTGAGCCTAGGTCTCAAGAAGCCTGAAGTGTTTCACTCGTCCTCTTGCTCCTCTGCTGTCAGCATCAGCAGAGGATACTGGCTACCTTGCTGGTCCATGGAGGATGAGAGACAGGAGAAGAGGGGCACCTAGCCAACCCACAGGCCTGTCTGGAAGATCAGAGCTGCCCAGGCACTAAAATCTGAAGTAGGAGGCCCAAATGAGCCCTGTCCTATCAGCTGAACCCCCTAGACCTATAGATATGGACAACACATGAATGCTACTTTAGCCACTGAGCTGTGGGGTGATGCAGCCATCAAGAACCAGCACAGGAGCTGTTTTCATTTTCTAGTGCCACTCTGGGAGCTCTGGTGGCATAGTGCCTAACTAAGGCATTTGAATGCTAACCAGAAGGCTGGTGGTTCAAACCCACCACTTCTCGGAAGAAAGATCGGGCAATCTACTTCTGTACTGATACTGCCTCGGAAATCCAAGGAGGGGTCGCTGTGAGTTAGATCTGACTCTACAGCAGTGCGTTTATTTAATTTTTTTGAGTGCTGCTCTAATAGAAATACCACAAGTGGGTAACTTTCAACAAACAGGGCTTTATTCTCTTATAGTTTAGGAGGCTAGGAGTCTGAGTTCAAAATGCCAGGTTCTAGGGGCTGGGTAAAGGCCCCTCTCATCTCTACCTCTTGCTCCTGGCCCATTGAAGTTGGAGGCATCTCTTCACTCAGGCAGCTGCTAGCTGCTGAGGCTGACAAACCCAAGGTTGACAAGTAAAATGTCACAGTTCCAAGATTATCAAGCAACATGGTAGGTTACTAGTTCAAGTCCAGAAACAGTCCCAAGATCGGCAGGCAATGTGGCAAGCCACTTAGATGAAGACTCGGGCTACGTGCAGGGTCTAAGCATGCCAAAAAGCTTCAGACCTTTCTCCAAGTGTCTTCTTACATACTGGAAGGAGACCACATTCCTAAGGCAGCTACTCAGCTTCTCATAGCAGAGTTCACGAGGGAGATGATGACCAGTCTCACCATGGTGAATAACTACATCCAGCTGCTCAGCCACTCAAAGCCAGGCCTAGCCAAGCTGACACACAACCTTAACTACCACAGAAGCCTTAGGGAAGAGGCCCCACCTAGTGTTCTGTTGAGAGCAACTCCCTTGCTCCAGAAGACAGATAACTGAGCTGCTCATTGATAACAGGATTAACTGTGGCAAGGGGTCATTATGGACTCCAATTGTGGAATACCTTCTGAATTTCAGCCCTTTACTCACATTCCAATGCATAATGAAAAGAGAATCTAGACTTCTAATTGTCACAGTTGACTGGAAAAGTGACACTTTCATAAACATATGGCCGTTAAGGCTTTACCATGTCACACGCCTCTTGCCCAGGTCCCTGGTGCTTCGTAAACACTTACTCATCATTTGGAGGCCCCAGGCTTCTGCTCAGTAGGCAGCAAAGAGAAGCAGCTAACCCCTGGCACAGAGGACCTTCCACAGGCTCCTGAGTTAATACAGTTTCCTCAGAGGGAAAGAAGACAAGGAATTACCCATGGCCTTGTTGGAGAAGCAAGGCGCTAGCTGTAAATAACTTCCTGTCAAACCAAGTGCTTGCCACGTCAGAGCGTGGCTTGGGACTGAATCTAGCTCAACTTCTTTCTGGCTGTGTATCTTAGGGGAATCAAACTTCCTGAGCTTCAGTTTCCTAAAGGGCTGCTGTCAGGGTTATAGATCATAGCTATGGAAGAAAAAATACAAGATTGCCATGCGAAAGTGTGTAAGTTCTTAACTGCACAAAGACTCCTGACCCATCCTGGGCTCCACAGGCCAAGTCTTACCTCCTGTGTGGCCTGTAGTTGCCTAGAGAGAAGAGTCCCTGTATCTAATTTGCACAAAGGGAATATCGCTGCCAGATTAAAGACAAATTTGTATTGAAACTTCTTTGAGAGAAAGTGAAAAATGATTACTTAACTCAGTAACACGCAAATAATTAAAACCAGTTGCCATGAACAGACTCAGGGAGACCCTATGTATGTCAGAGTACAATTGTGCTCTACAGGTTTTCAACGGCTGATTTTTCAGAAGTAGACTGCCAGGCCTTTTTTCCAAAGTGCCTCTGGATGGACTCAAATCTTCAGCCTTTTGGTTAGCAGCCAAGTACATTAACTGTTTGTACCACCCAGTGACTCCTGCAAATAACTACACAACTTTGAATCACCAAGAAAAGCCTGTTTTCTCTTCAGTCTGAGGACTCCAATTCAGCAGGTCTGAGGCTCTAAGGCCTAACCATCTGTACTTTTAATCACCATCCTAGGTGTTGTTCGTACACACCAAGAATGGAAAGCCACTGTGATGTTCTGGTCTCCTTGGCCCAGGCCTGGGCTCTGTGGAGCAAAAAACAGGTCAAACAAACAGATGAATGAACAAACCAGAAATAATCTCCAACAGTTCAAGTTTAAATCATAAGGTTACAAAATCAGAAATACCTCCTGTGTCTTGTTAACAACAGCTTCAGTCAACTGGGGCCTCCCAGTGGCTAGGCCAGGCAAGGGGCACAGGGCAGAGGGGCCAGCTCAGGAGATGCCTGGGTCTCTGACAAGTAGCCCCTGCTATGCACTAATGACAGGAAAGAGCCCAGCCACCAAAGGCAATTACGGAGGATGAGGCACTGTCATGAGCCAGCGAGCTATAGGGGAGTGCAGGGGGATCTTATTATCCCTCTGTCTTGCTTAATAGGAGTTAATAGTTGGAAGGGAATAAAAGAATGGTGTGTGAAGTTGAGTGCCAATACAGTCTAATGCGCATGCTATGTTTTTATTTCAAAGAGGATAAAGGCCCAAATTTTATACTGAAAACAAATGTTAAAAATTAATTATAAAGAAGACACCAGAGGGCCTGGAGCCTGTTCCCTGGGTGACTGATTAAATGCCTGCCTCATTTAGACTGGTATAAACCCAATCTCTTGGAAGAATGCCAAAACTATTTGCCAACGTCCACAGAGACTCTCCAAGAAAATGATCCTGGTGCCAGGAAAGAGAAAAACATACTCACCCCCGCTGCCCGGAGCCAGCCATTGCCACGGCGGGGAACCCAGTCACAGGCAGGAAGGCGGATGATTCTACAAGGTCAGAGAGGGTCAAGGGCATCCTTTATAACCTGGAACTGGTAATCCACACACCCATGCATGAGGTCGTGGGGCCTGTCATCAACGTGTGGCCTGAAGAGTCCCTTCTCTTGGCAGGGTTGGGGGAGTGAAGGCTTCCCCCTCTGGGTTTTGTTTGGTTTCAGAGAACCTTCCCAATTCTCAGACATTGCAGCCTCTAATAGAAGATTCTGGAGCTAGGAAGTAAGCCAATGATTCCATTTTCTTTTGAATTTTAAAATTACATTTTAATGGCAAGATAACATTCTTCTTGTTAAAATAAAACTGAAAGATTACCAAAAATGCTGACATCATCCTTCAATACTTCCTACCCTCAAACCCTCAGTCTTTCTTCTTGCCTCGAAGGAACCGCTCTTAGCAGTCTGGTGATGGGTCCTTCCATCCATAGAAAATGCACACAATTGTGGTGTGTAGTATTGTTCCATTGAGATACCACCCTGGGAATATTTCTCTGCAGCTCACATTTTTCATTAAATAACAGGACTTGGGAATCTATGTATGTTGTTGGTGCATATGTCAACTATGGCATATTATTCCAAAAGATGCAGACAATTATTTTATGTTCAACAACAAAAAAGTCTGTAATTCATTAATATTTAATGCTGTTCATAATAAAGTCTGAACTGATGTCTTCTACTTTCTTTCCCAATTTCCTTTTCCCCTCCGTGGAATCGATACCCAAACCAAGCAGAACCATTTGCAGTTTCCACAACACGGGCGTGGGCATTTCCATGGAGGACCGTCTCTGCATTCTCAGTTCTCATCTTTTCAGATCAGCCCCCAGCTGGCAGTCACTACACCTTCCTCAGGACTTGCAAATCAAACCAAAACCAGACTCACTGCTGTGGAGTTGGATCCGACTCATAGTGACCCCTCCTTGGGTTTCCGAGGCAGTATCACTACGGAAGTAGATTGCCCAACCTTCCTTCCGAGGTGTGGCTGTTAGATTTGAACCAACAGCCTTCTAGTTAGCAGTCAAGTATGCCCCTTGCATAGGGCCCTTACCACTTCTGCTGGACATTCAATTAATAGACTAGTCTCATCTTTTCTTTTTAGTACTGAGTTCCTTGAGGGTAGGAATACATAACAGGAAGACAGTAGGTGCTCAACAACTTTTTGTTTAATAATAATAATAATAAAAGAATGAAGTCTCTACACTGCTTACAGGGAGGAAGAGCAAAAGCTCAACTTAGAAAGGATGGACTGTGGCTATTAACATTTTCTTCCTTCCTTCCTTCCATTCATGTATCCTACTTTCTTTCCATCTGTGATGGACTGAATGTGTCCTCCCTCAAAAAAGATATTTTGAAGTCCTACCCCCTATACCAGGAGCTCTGGTAGCATAGTGCCTAAGGCACTTGACTGCTAACCAGAAGGCTGGTGGTTCAAACCCACCAGCCACTCCTCGGAAGGAAGATGGGGCAATCTACTTCTGTAGTGATACTGCCTCGGAAACCCAAGGAGGGGTCGCTAGGAGTCGGGTCCGACTTGACGGCACATAACAACAACAACAACCACCCCCTGTACCTACAAACGTGACCCTGGACATAGGGTCTTTGAAGGTATTATCAGTAAGGTCATGCTGGGGTAGGCAGGTCCTAACCCTAGATGACTAATGCCCTTATAAAAGAGAGGACAGACAGCGATGCAGAAGTAACAGCCATGGGAAGATGCACCTGCTAGCCAAGGAGCACCGCTTGTCACTAAAACTAGGGGAGAAGCATGGAATAGATTCACCCTCAGAAGCAATCAACATTGCCAACCAAAACCTGGATTTCAGACTCCGAGTCTCCAGAACTGTAAGACAATAAATTTCTGATCTTAGAAGCCACCCAGTCTGTGGTAGTTTGTTATAGCAGCCCTACGAAGAAGCTAATGTACCATCCATGCATCCTCTTTTGTGGTGGCTGAGCAACGGCGCCTCTCAGTTCCCTGACTGCAGGGAGCTCACTAACTGACAGCCCCAGCTGCAGTGCTCGCTCTCAAATCCATCTCTGCACTGGAGCTGAGGCCACACTCCCCACAGGCTGCTCCCCGCCAATGACTGAGCACAGCAGGGACAGTGAGGCGAGGACTCCCTGACAGTCTGGCCAAACTTCCCTGAGAACTGCAGTTCAGTCCAAGACACTTCTACTCAGCCTTGCTTTCTCGCCTCAGGATTAGACCCACAACGTCTGATTGCTCTCCCAGCCAGTCCCAGCTCCCTTCCTTTTTCTCCCAGAGTTTCTCCTAAGACATTTTTTCCATGTTTAATCCTGAGTGCTTCTGGGAAGACCTGGATGAACACATCCTTCCCTCCTCCTTCTGTGTATCCTTCCTTCCAAGCATCGTTTCCTCCTCCTAGTCTTCCAAGCATCTGCCCTTCCACCCAGTGTTTCTGGGGTGTTCCCTCTGTGCCAGACCCCGTGTTCAGGTCCTGAGGGGACTGGAAAGTCTGCACAGACAAATAGTGTTGTGTTAGGAGCACACTAGAGCACATAGTGGAGTATAAGGCTCCACTGTGGCTCTTCCACTTGGCGACTTTGGGTGAGTGACTTATCACGTGCCTGAGTTTCCCCACCTGAAAAATGGCACAAGCACAGCAAGCTGCATCCTGGGGCTGGGCTGAGTTCACTGCGTAAAGTATGAGACAGTGCCTGGCACAAAGGTTCTCAGCACCCCATCAGTCACTATGGACGTGTCAACAGCAGTTATAACAACGGCTCAGGTTTGCTGCAGCCCACCTCTGCACCGTGTACCAAGGGAGCACCATTTCCTAGTCATTCCCTCACAATGGCAGAGTGCCTTCTGACTTCCTTGGTGCTTTCATTTCACCCTACTACAATGTGAGATTTAAATAATTCCCATAATAAGGTTAAAGCAAATGACTGCATGGCAAGATCAGTGCTGTGTGTGAATGCGGATTCAGTCAGTGCCCACATGAGCCGTTGGTCACAGACCCCGACCTCCTGTAAGCTCCTCCAGCCTACTTAATTGAGGCCAAATGATATTTGCCAGTGAGAAGCTTCTTGAATAAAAAGGGTTCTGTGATTCCTTGGGCCTCTCTCTGGCTGCCTCTGTTTTTGGCCAGCAAGGAGCAACACGCCTGGTATGTGCTAAAAAAGTTTTTGTTTTGTTTTTTTAAAATCCAGACTATGTCATTCTGAAAAGACAGAGCCCTGCCCTGGTGGCATAATGGTTAAACACTTGGCTGCTAACCAAACGGTTGGCAGTTCAAACCCACCCAGCGGCTCTGTAGGGGAAAGACCTGGTGATATGCTTCCATAAAGATTACAGCCATGAAAATCCTGGGGGAGTTCTACTCTGTCACATGGGGTCACCATGGGTTGGAATCAACTAGACAGCACCCAACCCCACCACTCTCCTTTGGAGTCTTATCGATTCTGAGAGAGTCCACAGTCTGCTTGATATAATCCCTTTCAGTTTTAGACAAGATTTTATAGCCTCAGCTGCCTCCTTTCATCCTGTCTGTCTAAGGCTGACACTGCAGCAGCCTCTACCCCTTTCTCTGAGTGTCAGCTTGAACATGTCCCTGACCTCAAAGGCTGGATTTTTGCCTCTCCCCAAGTGCTCCGCCAGCTGCAAAGAACCCCCACTCCTCAGCACACTGAGCTGGAACCGCCTCCTTCCTCAAAGATCTGTCTCCCTGGAAGCAAGGGAGCTCCTGGAGGGCCAGAGGCAGGGACAGCACTGTGACAACATGGGCTAAAGGCAATGTGTGGTCTCTGCTTGGAAGCTGGGCTGCAGGTGCTCTGCGCTAAAGCAGCAGACTGGGCTGAATGAATGAACAACCCTCTGTGGCTCCCACTCCAATCCTCGGTGGGCCATTTTGCTCCCTTCTTCCCCCTTGTCTTCTGTGCCTCACAGAACCAGTCTTCTCTTCTCAGACAATGGTGGCTGCAGAGAGAACTTGTCTGGTATCCCATTTCTTAGTTTCTCCCACATTCACTCGTTGGAAACAGGCTTTTAACATTCCTGTTTATCAGCATCCTTATGGCCATTTTCTTGTCACTCTTTTTTTTTCCTAAACTAATTTCCACCCATTTTTTTTTTTTCCTAAACTAATTTCCACCCATCTCCTCTGTGTTAAGGGCTCATGTCCCCTTATGTGCCTCCAGTTCTACTTCTAATTCTTGTACTGCCTCCTGGGCATACCTCCCCTGTCCTGGACCCCTGTTTTCATTTTCTCAGCAAAGCTGGGCATCTTGTCTAAGTGGACAGGCCCTTATGCAGACCAGGGCTGTCTGTCTATCTCAGTTTCCTAGGACTGCTGTAACACAAATAGCATATGTAGGTGGCTTGAAAAACCACAAATTTAGTTTTTTAGAGCTCTATAGGCTAAAAGTACAAATCAAGGTCTTGGCCATGTTGACTTCATTTGTGGGCCTCTCTCCTAGTTTCCAGCATCTGTCAGCAATGCTTGGTGTTCCTTGTAGAGAGGCTTTCATGTGGCATCTGTCTTCTCCTTGTATGTGCCTGTGTCTTTTCTGTTCTGCATGTAAGACATCATTCAGAAGTGATCAGGTTTAGGATCCACCCTATTCTGGTATGGCTCATTAACATAATAAAAAACAAACCAAATCCACTGCCACTGAGTTGATTCCAACTCATAGTGGCTCTATAAGACAGAGAACAACTGCCCCATAAAGTTTTCAAGGCTGTAAATCTTTACAGAAACAGACGCCTATGGAGTAGCTGGTGGGTTCAAACCATTCGCCTTTTCGTTAGCAGCCAAATGCCTTAACCATTACGTCACCAGAGCTCTTTAACATTATAAAACGAAATTCATATTTTCAAACAGGGTCATATTTATAGGTACAGGGTTTGGACTTCATAACATTTTATGGGGGCACAAATTCATAACACAGTATGGATGCCCCCCTCCACTGGCCATGATGTATATGTGGAGCCACACAACTGCAAATCTGGGCTTACCTGGTCCCAAACACAGCTTAGGCCCCTGGCAATTTTTAAAATGTGACTGATTTTCAGGGATGCAGTCAACATACTTTGACGAACAAGTACTAGGGAGTCAGCTTGGGATTTATTGGGCAGAACCAATAGTTTGAAAGCGCTAAAACCAACACAGACAAGACTTACCTAAAGTTTTAGCTGACAGAACTGGCAAATAGACATGGTAGATAAGAAGAGAAAAAGGAATTTTTATCAGTTTTGTTTCTCACACAATGAATAAGCAATGGATACTGACAATGACAACAACAACAATACAAAAAGAATGAAGGTTAAACCAGTAAATTTGATTATTTATATGAGATAAATATTGAAAATATTCCTATACTTTAACGGTTAGAAATAAGTTAGAACCTAGGAGGAAATCTGAAAGTAAATAGCAATTTATAATGCTTTTCAAAGAAAAGGATAAAGTATTTTTTTTTTAATGCAAGTTTGTAATTTTCCAATAACCAAAACAAAGCCAAACTCACTGCCATCCAGTTGATTCTGATTCATTGCAACCTCTCCACTGGGTTTCCAAGATGGTAAACCTTTATGGAAGTAGACTGCCCCATCCTTCCATGGGGCATATGGTAGGTATGAACCGCCAACCTTTTGGTTAGCAGTCAAATGCCTTAGGCATGGTGCCACCAGAGCTCCTTTTGGTTTTTGGTTAACTTCCCCAAAGAGCTAATTAATTAAATATTCTAATTTTTATTTCAAGTATACAAAGGCACAGAAAAATGTTACTGTGATCTTAATGTGGAGAGGAAAACAAAAATTTTCAAGCTTATTTTTGGCTTTCACATTTTGCATACACCCCAAATAATTTATATACAGTATGTGGAGTCTGACACCTACCACCACACTAACACTCAGGAAAAGTCCAGCTTCCCCCTCCACCTTTGAGACTAAGACATAGTATGCTCCCCAGAGGAGCAGAAGGTAAGCTACATTTGGCTCTTGCCTTCTATCATTATAATTCCTAAAAGGCTGTATTTTAAATATAGTTTTGTCAGCTGAATAAGAACTCTAGTTCTTCCCTCTGAGAGATGAGGCTACCCTGAAGCATCACAAAACCTATTCCAGAAGCCTGTGCTGATATCAGGCTTAGCAGCCTTTGCCCTAGCCCTGGGGTGAGTCAGATCCAATAGGAGCTAAATCCTTCAATTCAAGTGCAAAAGCAAACCAATCAGCCTTTTAAAAGGTCAAGTATTGCATTAGTTAAGGTTGTGTGCCATCTTGGCTGGACCGTGGTTTGGCTGGGCAGCTGTGATGTAGTTACTTCCCCATGAAGAGACTGGATGTGGTGTAATCAACGTCCATGGTGGAATCTGCTGTGAGCAGCTAATTAGTTGCCTTTGGGGCATGGCCTACTTCTAGTATATGTGAGGAAGCTCTGTAGCTTTTGGAACATTCTGGATCCTGCATTTGGCTGAGTCTTCATCTCCAGTTCCTGGACTTGTACCAGTGACCTGCCGTGTTTTCTGCTGATCTTGAGACTGTGCCGTTTTACTTGCCAACTCTGGGTTCGTCAGCCTCAGCAGCCAGCAGCTGCCTGAGTTAGGAGATGCTTCTAGCTCCAGTGGACCTGGAACAGGTGGCAGAGCCGAAGCCCAAGACTGAGGGGCTTTCACCCAGCCCCTAGAGCTGGCACTCTGAATTCGGACTTCCTAAACTGTAAGAGAATAAATGCCTGTCTGTAAAGCCATTCACTTGTGCTATTTCTGTTATAGCAGCACTACAGAACCAAGGTAAGTACAGTCAAAGAATTCAGCCAGAGAGAGAAATGAAGCCCTGATACATGCCACCACATGGATGCACCTTCAAATGTTATGCTGAGTGAAGTACATCTACCACAAAAGGCCAAGTGTTATATGATACCATTTATATGAAATATCTAGGAGAGGCAAATGTATAGAGACCAAAGTTAATTAGTGGTTACCAGGGGTGGGACAGAGGAGAAAATCCTTAGCTTCAGGAGCACTGAGTTTCTGATTATGGCAGTGGAATAATTAGGAAACAGATAGTGGTGATGGCTGCACAACATAATGAAGGAAACCAACGTCACTGAATCATATGTGTAGAAAATACTGAACAGGCAAATATTTTGTTATAGATATTTTTACCATAGTAAAACAGCAGTAATAAAAAAGAGTCAAATACCATACTGATTGATTCAGGTGAGTTTAAATATCTCCTCTCCCCAACCTGCCAATTTTTGATATACTGTTCTTTCCATTTAAATGATCTCCAAATGACCCTCTGCCAAAGGCATTTCTACTAGTGTGTTTCTGGGCAGAAAGTGCCCCTTCCCTAAAACAGCATCCTATGAAACTACAGGCAAAGGGTTTCTAATACTACTTGATCCTTCATGAAGTAAAGAGTTTTAAGCGAGCACAGAACTTCCCTGATATGTACTCACAACTCTCCAACCTGCACATGTTTTTAGGGCTGAAACGCAAGCCATACAAAAGGTATCATGTTATTCCTGTTGTCCCATTAATCATATTTAATGCAAAAGTATATTTAATGCAAAAGCATAATAATGTTATCTTTGCTCCCAGTTCCACAAGCCTATAATTTCACCTCAGCACTTTTCCCTAAAGTGTGAATCAGGTTCATACGCTATCTCTCTCCACTTCCTTTGTGCTTCTAAATTAGAAGACCCAAATGTCACTTTTCACAGATATGAAACACTCTCAAGGTCATTGTAAAAGAATAGAGCAATTAACTTCCTGGGCAAACTGCAGTACAGTGGGGTTAAAAAAAAAAAAAAAAAAAACACCATACCTGAAAAAGTGGTTAAAAAGTAAAACCCTTTCTATGAACAAATCCCTTGTTTAAGACCAAAATGAGGAATGCAGTTCCTGACGCTCCTGTCTAATGAACAAAAAGGTACAGGAGTTTGCTTTCTCCTCCTCTTGCCAGCTGGCCGTAGGAATGAGTTGGTTTTTGCTGCTGGGCACAGGGATTGGCTGTTTTGAGAGGCAGATCTGTGGCTAATTTCTTTGCTTTCCTTTCTTTTCCTCCCTTTTTAATTCCTTCTTTCAAGTTTCCTAATAAAAACAAGTTCCATTTCTGAATTTCCAGAACAGCCACCATGGTCTAACTCTATGCACTGATTAAAATCCATTGCCGTTTTGTCACTGAGTCTAGTCATTATAAAGAAACAGACCCATAGGGAAACAACAAAAGGAGAGAAGCAAGATGCCAACCAGTTGCTGAAATTGTAACTTTTTTCCTAAGTTTGAGTAAAAACAAGGTTTAAAACTGCCTCCTTTGCCATGAGACCAGAAGAACTAACTGGATGGGTTAGTTATTATTAATAAATATTTTGAGCAAATATTCTATGAAGAATACTGATCAAAAGGGGGGACATGCAGAACAGAATTCAAACACTCATAGAATCCAGACTTTGTGGAGCCAATGAGGGTGAATGTGCTCCCAACCACAAACTACTGCCCTGAGACAATCTTTAAACTTTAAACCACAACTATCCTCTGAAGTTATCTTTACACCAAACAACAGTTTAGCTTAATTAGAAAGGAGTATCTGTCTTAAGCACTGTGCTCTTTTATTATCTGTATGTGATCAACTTGACACCAGCAAGTAGAAAAGTTAGATAGGAAGCTTAGCAGGCAGTGAGTTTATATTAATGGTAGAAGAACAATTTGGAAAAATATAATGAGAATGGTTGAACTTGAAGAATGTAATCAATGTCACTGAATTGCACATGTAGAAATTGATGAATTGGTGTACTTTTGCTGTGTGTATTTTTACCGGAAAAAAAAAAAAAGTTTAAAAAATGTGGTTTAAAATTTGCTGTCTCCTGCCTCTGCATAAATAAAAATGAGAGCACATTTTTATTTGCACATTTCTTTATAATAGTCAGCACTTTTTTTCCCAGTGAGGGAAAGGAACTTGGTTACCATATTTGCCTAAATTTCCAAACCACAACTTGATGGCATGGGAGGCCCACCCTAGAGCTCCCACAACCTTGGAAGGGTCAACAGTCTCCTTATTACCAAATTTCCTAAAACTGGTCCACAGGCACTTAGTGGTTCTCCTGCCTGAGAAGCGTGACCTCAGAATACAAAACAGCATGTGGGGTATGCCTATACCTGGTACACACACCCATGTGCTACTGAACACTGTCAGATTGTACTCCAAGGGCAGTTTTATATCAAGGAAGCATCCATTCTATCACCTTAACTCAACATGGCTTAAGCTATGGCTTAAGTAATGAGTAACCAAACCAGCTGCCATTGAGTCAATTCTGACTCATGGCCCCCCTAAGTGTCTCAGAGAAGAGTTGTGCTCCATAAAGTTTCAATGGCCAATTTTTAGAATGGGGATCATCACCACGCTTTCTCCCAGCATGCCTGTGGGTGGGTTAGCCTCCAACTTTTTAGTTGTAGCCAAGCACACTGACCATATGTACCCCCAAGGGACTTCAATAAAAAGAGTGGGGCATGCTTAACTGAAGGTTGGTGAGGCTGCTGTACTCCCTGTACCAGTACCCTATCTTCTTGGGTCTCGAGACAGCTACAAGTGTGTGTTCATACGGCTGGGGCCTGTGGCATGGAACTCCCACCCTAGAGCCCTGGAATCCCCCCTCAGTCAGGCCCTCTGAAGAACAAAGCGTAGGGTATAAGGAGGAGTACCCACAGAACATGGGCTTGGTCAGCAGCTCTCTTAGGCACCTCTGGTAAGTTCCAAAACTCTCCCCCAATACCTCGTACCCCCAATCCCTCATCAAGTCAGTCACGTTTTCTATGACTCCCCAGGCACGTCTCCCTCAGATATTTTGATGCCCCCCCTCGCCCTCACACACACCCACACATGACAAAGGTCTTTCCTTCTTTGAACCTTGCTGGTGGATACCAGTATTCCCTGAATCAGCTCTGAGCATTCTGGAAAGACCTCAAAAAGCAGCAGGCTCTGCAAAAATCACTGCCTTTTGCCAGTTACATCCCCATCCTCAGTTCCACAGATGACTGTGCATGTATCTCCTTCTTCATCCTCCTGGTGCAGACATCAGACCCGGAACCAAGGAGGGAGAGGTGGATGAGCTGGTATCAGGAAGGAGGGGCCGTATTATGTAGAGAGCAGTGAGAACAGGCCCTGCCCGGAGGGCTGCACATGAGGCCCACTCTTCCCTCAGATCCTCCATTGCACATCTTGTCAGGCGCATTGCAGGCATTTTTCTAGTCTCTCCAGCCTCGGTGGGGCCACACACCCCTGCTGTCTCTCTGTGCTATGAATGCAGCAGGGTGACAAACAGCCCTTCATGGCTCAGTCCCACCTGGCAAATAAAACCCTCAGACATCAGAGGAGTTCAGTGGGTACAGTGGGCTGGGGGCTCTGCGGGTGGTGGGGGCTCGTGGAAGAGGGAAGATCACACCCATTCCAGAGCCCCAGCTTAGCCTGAGGTGCCAGCTAGTGCGTGCCCAGGCACCGAGCTCTGCAGCCTGCTGTTCTCAAAGGCTCGTTCTCTGGTGACTCATCTGCCTCACTCCTAGGACTCTTTAATGCCTTTTATCTGCCACAAATGTTCTTGTCAGGGAGCTGGTAGGTGTTAGATGTTCAGCAGACTCAGGGGGTGTGGAGCACATACACACACCGTCTTTTCAAAAGCACATTGGTCTCACTCAAAAACAAACAAAAACAACACACCTGCCTGCTTTAAAGCACTGCCCCAGAATAAATACCTTGCTTCTGATGTCACAGCTCCTGGCTCACTGCCTGTCCCTGGATGGGGATTGTTTTCTGCAAAGGAAAGCAGTACCTTGTACCTGGATCTGAAGTCCCTCAGTCCCAGCATGTTGGCATCAGGAAGGAAGCCAAGACGAGTGGACAGACATTAGGATGGGACCATAGACTAGCTTGGCTGAGCTTGGCTCCTGGTGATGCTGCCATCCCCGGACACTGGCGGTGGTGGTGGGGGAAGCCTGGGGCAGGGCCTTGACAGATGAACGCATCACCAAAGGGAAAGAAATTGAGTGAAAAACAGGATGTGATTGGAAAACCAGTTCTCTCTATTCCTCGCCTCTCCTTTAATAGGTGGTAACATAAAGTTGTTTCCTGAAATTTCTAGTCACCCTGATCTAAGAATCCCAGTTATTCACTTTCCCAGCTCCAAGGTGTGAATCCACCCCAACTGGTCAGATCCAACTCCATTCCACATACATTGAAAGATGAACATTCAAAGCTGTTCCCCACAGGGAGGAAGGCAAGAATTTGCACAATAAGGGAAGGGATGTGAGGGTGGGACTGATGAAACACAATGCAAATGAACAATCAGGGAGAGCTGCATGGTGGAGGGAGCACTGAGGCCTTACAGCATGGTTGGGGAGAAGAGAAAGGAAGGGTGAGTGCAGGGGAGGCCCATCCAGGTATCTGGAATGGCAATGCAGGGCCAGGACCTGCAAGTATGGGGCACATCTAAGGACACCCACTGGCAAAGCAGGTGGTCACCGCAGGCTGGGAAGTGAGCTGGCATACCTTCCTGAGATTTTTCTCTTGAGGAGAGGGGTGACTAGGGGGAGGACACCAGTACCAACCAGCTGCCACTGAGTCAACTCCTGGCAACCCATGTATATCAGAGTACATTATTATGCTCCACAGGGTTTTTGATGGTTGAGTTTTTTGGAATTAGATTGCCAGCCCTTTCTTCTGAGGTGCCTCTGGGTGTCCCTGAACCTCCAACCTCTCTGACGCTTAACCATTTGCACCACCCATGCCACTCCTAGGGGAAGGCACTGAGGAGGAAAAGAGTGATCAGAAATGACAAAAATGTTCAGGACAGGCAGTGGAGAGAAGAAAGAGCACAACAGTGTGTCTGCTAGGGAGGGGTCATGATGTGGTGGACTGTAGGGGGAGGCAGGGGCAGATCCAGGGCAGGAGGCACAGAGAAAACATATTGGTGCAGAACTATGTCTTCCTGTGTCTGTGGCCACTTGGACCCACGGCGGCTGGTTTCTATGCCTGCCCAGTGTGCCTCAACATTGAGGCAAGGGTCATTCTGATAAGAGAGGCCTAACTCCAGCATGACAAACAACACAGCATCCACGTATGTTGTGGGGCTTAAAAACAGACCAAAGGTGAGCCTGAAACAAGGGTATATGTGGGAGTCAGAAATGAAATTGGGGCACAACGAGGCAATTCTAAAAGCAAAACAAAGCGGTGAACCCTGACTCACAATGCCGGTGCTTTACAACCAGATGGGAGGCAGTCCCAGCAAGGCAGGGAAACTGGTTTTCTCATCACCAGGGAGAAGAATCGGGGCTGTGCTGCTTGGGTCCTCAGAAAGCAGTAGGGTGGGTTAGGGAGGTAGGGTCTGTCTTCAGGGAGTATCAAGTACATTACAGACCTTATTTTTAGATTAATATGATGATCCTATTAATATCCCTGGGTCCTCAGCAAGAAAGGCACTTTGGAAATCAGGCATGTTCACTGTCTGTTCTCTCACCTCAGCCACGTACACTCCCCACCCCTTGAGCTACTTCTAGACATGGTCCTGAGTCCATTTTAAAGTTGAAGCTCAGGGAGGTCCTTCAGGGATCACACAAGTGGCCAGTGGATTCCTGGGCCTCGAGGCCTCATCTTTGCTGACCTCAGTCTCCCCGTGAGATGAGTCTATAGACTCTCCATAATGCACACAACCTTCACTGCAAGAAACCCCACGGCCACGACACTAGGTGACCTATACAAAATAAAATGGCCAACCTTTTTACCTCGAGTTATAAATTGTACTTTGAAAAGGGGCAAACACAAGAAATATTGCAAATATGCTATTCCTGGCACTGGCTGAGCTGTCAGCTGACTCAATCTGCTTGTCCCCTTTTTCAGAGAGTACAGGGAGGGAAAGGGTAACAGACCACAATTTCACTTTATAGAAAGAGACTTGCTTTTCTTACATAAACATGTACTTGTAAGTAGAAGGCTTCACCCATCTCATCAATGCCAAACAACTACAGGGTATTCTAACTTAGGTTACCGCAACTGGGTAAATACCACTTATTTTAAAGAATGAAAGGATTAGCTGAAAGAATGCCGAGATTCCATCCCAAGGTTACAGTTCATAGAACACTGATGTCGCAAAACTTAGCAGTTTTCGAAAAACTACCCATGTGTCAAATGTGAGAATAAAAAGTGTCATTTGGAGAAAGAAATTACTTACTCTTTGGGACTATTTGAAGGCTTTGTCAAAGGTTTAGATATGTAGCTTAATTTTGTTGATCCTTCAGGGACTTCTCTCTGTCTTCCTTTACCAAAAATACATTACTTTTTACGATTTTGAGGGAAACATCTAGCTACTTTCAAAACTTGTTAAACAACCAAACAAAAATAAAAGCAGAGAAACAGCATTTCACCAACATAAAAAGTACTCATCCAGTCCCAAACTAATGTCCACACTGAGAAACTAAACCCCATTCTGGTTTCATGTTAGATAGTCTGGCTTTACAATTAGGGTTTTCTTCTATAGCAATTAATTCTATTTCACATTCTCTCCCCTGAATTAGATGGTAAGAGATTTGCAGTATCAAGTGAATCTTTTCTTTTCTGCATTCTCCTATATCCTCGGCCTAGTGTCTTTCATAGAGGCAGCACACAGCCACTCTCTGGATGAATGAACAAATGATTCAATGAATGGCCAAATTCGTCTACTGCAGCATTAAGAGGAACAGCTATGCTTCTCTCTTTTGTACATTTATGATTATCTTTTGGGATCAGGGGTGGGGATGGATAGCAGGATCTGGAAGAGGTTGCTCAGGGAGGATGGCAAATGCCTGGCATTTGAGCCAGTCCTGCCCATTCCTAAGCCCTTGGCAGACATTGACAATCAATCACAGGACTTTCTTGGCTTGATTTAGGTCTTAGATTTTATCTCAGATGCCAAGCTGAATCCATCAGCAGTAGCTACCCTAAGTATCATGCAGAGAAGGATCCATTTGCCTTCTTTATGTTAAATGCAGATTTTTAAAAGCAACACTTAACTTTTTGGAAAAAGAAAAAAAAAAAAAAGCAGGGTTATTTCTCTTTAGTGTTGCCTCTTTTATTTTTAAATCCTTCCTTCCTGCACTGTTTTTCTCTCCCCTCCACCCCCCAACATTCTAAGTCATCCTGTTTACACGGAACTGTGTCTGATAACTTTCCTGTGGATACCCTTTTCCCTGCATGGGGCACATGGCCCCCTCCACGTGGGACATTACACAGGTGGTCACCACATCCCACATGTGGCAGAGTTCCAACAGCAGGGAGCTGCACTTTACAATGAGAGACGATGGGCTGTTTTCCTTGGCTTCTTCGGACAGCCTCAGACTACAAAAGCTCTAATTTGCCTTTAGAGCTCTTGCTAAAGTGCCCCAGGTTTGATCCATCCTCGGCATTCATCCCCTACATTTAATCCAGGGTTGGGTGGAGTGAGAGGTTCCCAGCTATACCCTTGGCCATTGCCATGTCTACAGTCACTCTGCAGTACTGCCTTCTATCCCTCTTTTTCCTCAGAAGGTGAACCCTGTCCAGGCAAATCGGGAGTAGTTCTTATAGGGACATAACCTGAAGCTTCCTGGGCTGCTCCTCACAGATATGGAAATTTCCAGGGCATGAGGAGGATGCAGATATGGGAGCTGTCAGTCACTGATGTATGTGAGACCCATTATGAGTGATGAGGAGACAGGGAGGAAAGAAAACAAGACCTAGTTCCTGCCCTCAAGAGGTTTATCATCTCAAGTGGCACATGAGGCAGTCCCATGCATTGGAATGATCCAACTAAAGTGTTAACTTGGCTGCCTTCTCTTGCCAGCAGGATCAAATAAGCATGAGAGGGGGTGTCCTCATTCCCTTCTCACCGTCAAGCTGGGGAGTGAAGGCCTGATGCTTCCTTACATCTGAAGAAAGGAGATTTTTTTGATGTTGTATTTTCAAAACCAAGAGACAAAGAGCTAGATGTGACAGGGAGGTGAGTATCTCAAAAGGCTTGAACAAGGGAAACAGAGTTGGGAGAAGGATTGCATAATGAGAGGTGGCATGGGTTCTCCTCTCTAGTGCTAATGGAGGTACTCTGGGGAGGAGAGACTGAACTCTAGGGGTTGTTTCCACAAGAACTGCAGGGCAGGTCTAGGGACTTAGCCAGGTGCGGAGGGAGAGGATGGCAGTGGTGGATGATGCTAAAGTGCATCTCTGGGCTGACAGCTTAAGGTGGTATGTATCACAGCAGTGACCATAACAGCCCCTCCTCAGATAGTATGGCCTGCCCTCCAGGACTTGTGGGACTCCTTCAGTGAGGGGGAGCCCCTTCCCTAATGACATACTGGGCATCCTGACTTATCTGCCAGCAGGAGTACAAAGTCAGACTTATTTTGTTTTTCTAATTGGCCCATTCATGATCTTTTGTGAGCCTCTCATTGAAGGCCCTCTTTATTATATTATTTAATAATTAACAAGCACCCATGTGTTTAATGTAGAAAAACAAGATAACATATTTCTCACACACGGAGCAAATTCAGCTTGGTCCAAGTAGACACACAACAAACAAGGACCTGAAGCTCTACTGCAAGGGGTGGGGGAGGGGCAGAATGTCCTGGTCAAGAATGTTAGGTGAAGCAAACTTCGTAAAAGGCGAGTTTTTCACTCCTTGGTTTTCAGATACACTACTTTTGGCCCAGATTCTCTAGGCAACGACTTCTTACCAGTATCATGTTTTTGCTCACAGAAAAATACTGATTTCTTGATTAAAATGAATTGAAGTATTCTTTTAAGTAGAAGTCCTGATATTGAAATATGGGGCTGGGGGGAGATGGCTACCATTCTTGAGTACAAACTACATGCAGAACATGTATTTATTGTTCTACTTATTATCTCTGAACCTGTGCAGAGAAATACTACTGCTCACCTTTGACATATAAGGAAATGGGCTCAGAGAAGTTAAAAAGAAAATTTGTCCACAGCCCAGGAGAACCTAGTGTCAGGATGCAAACCCAGCTTGTCTGGGCTCCAGGTTTCTCCTTTCCACCTTACCACACCTTCTAAATGACTCCAAAATTGGATGTTGGTGGAAGGGTCTTTGGGGGCAGGGTTTCTTTGTTCTGAAGAACACCTGTCCTGTGCGGAAGGGGTCTGTGGATCAGAGGGGGTCCGTGCCCTGGAATCAGTCCTGATTTCTACTCCTACCCTCTGTGTAATGGAGACTTGACCTCTTGGAGGGGGCTTTCTCAGCAGTAAGGCATGAAGGAAACTCACCTCTAGAGTGGCTGGGAGGAAGAAGAGCCTTGGGCCAAGCACTGGAACATACTAAACACATATTAAAAAAAAAAAAGGCTGTTGGAATTAGGAATACTTTTATTTGTGCAATTAAAATACATCTATAGTAACAGCTGCCTTTTTATAAATTTGGAGTCTTTGGGTGGTGCAAATGGTAATTGAATGAATTGACGGCTAACTGAAAGGCTGAAGGTTCAAGTCCATCCAGGGGCACTTCAGAAGAAAGGCCTGGTGATCTACTTCTGAAAAATCAGCCACTGAAAACTCTGTGGGGGGCCGTTCTAATCAGACACACATCAGGGCACCATGAATTGGAGTTGACTTGATGACAATCATTCCCCGCCTTCCCTTTCTTATTAATTTAAGATCCTCTCTGTGTTGTAAGTGGAACTGTATTTGTTTTCCTTTTAGAAATATAGAGACTACATGAAGTAATGCTATTGCTAGCTCTGATGCAAGGGTGCATTTCTGTGTGTGGATGGGGTGTGTGTCCATGTTTAAGCAGTTGCCCAGGCAGTGGTAGTGGAGTGGAGACCCTCAAGGGCCTCAGGAAAGATGGTAACTCAAACCCTGCCCTGGCTGCAGTAGCTCACAGGAGGGCTGGATTCCAGAAGCTGTCCACATACGTGTTCTACTAGACTGAAGGACTGACTTCAGGAATGTTCTCAAGTGGTAAGTCATCCTTCAAAGAGGAGGGCTGGGAAGTGACAGTTAATGACATTGGTGAGAGAGTTCTCATGCTAAAAGGTCCTCCCTGCAACAATGAGCTGTGGGCTGATGATACCATCCCACCAGCTCGGGGGTGACCATGGGGTTTTCCTTGGAGGAAGTACAACTTCCAACTGTCTGAGCTGGATGCAGAAAGTAAGGACTCAAAGGGTGGGTCTCAGGCATAGGGAGGTTTGCCCCTCCAGAGGCTTGTCACCTCTGAAGATGAAGGAGACAGACACACTCCACCTCCTGGGAGGGTAGGAGCTGGCCAAGGGGCCCTGGGCATTGTGTCTGTGGAGGGATCAGACCTGCGTCCAGTGTCTGCTTTTCTGACTCAGTTAGTTACAAGTCAGTTACAAGTCACTTCTTTTAAACAACCGCACTGCTGATCTGCATCTTGGAGGGGCAGGCTGGTCTCTGCTATACTGGGGAATGGGGTCTGTGTAAGAGCAGGACCATCAGCCTCTGCCTTCCCCACAGGTTGCCCGGTGGCAGCAGCATCACTGCTGAGGAGGCTGGTAGTCCTGACCCCAAGGGAGACATGCCAGTGACAGGGATAGTCAGGGCAGAGCAATCAGCACAAACCAGGCAGGCTGAGTCTGCAAACAGCCTGATCAAATGGGGCAGGGGTAGTATTAGAAGAAGGTCTTGTGTTTTTCCCCATGGCGGGTGGGGCTGTAAGCCCTTCCTTGCTAGACAGACATTGCTCTGGGTGCGGGAAAGAAGGCCTGAGGGGTAGCTACTTGGAGCCCTTGGAGCCCACCCTAAATTGGGAGCTTTCACTGGCCCCAATCACCCTAAACCGCAAATGCTAAAGTTTTTAGCCTGAAAGCATTTAATTGCAGACTAAACTCATTAAGATAAACAGAAGTCTCCAGTTTCTCCCTCTCTGGGTGTTCTGTGGTCACTGTCTCCCCTGCTCTCTCTAGGATATCAGGAACTCACACTGATAAATTAACCCCAAGGGTTCTCATCAGTGGAGTCCTGGGGCAGGGGAGGCCAGTGCAGCCCTGTGTGGGCCTCTTCCCAGTCCTTGCAGCCTTTTCTTAAACCAGTGCAGGGAACTCTAGACACTCAACTTCTCTCAACCTCAACATAGCCTGGCACTCCTAAGCCTGAAGGCTCCCCTACCTCCTCTGAGTCCTCAAAGCAAAAAAAATAAATAAAAAGAAAAAAGAAAATCACCCAATGAACAATTTTAAATGCATTATCAATGGGGTCCAGTTTGCATTTCCTTATTTATTTATTTTTTGAAACTCAGAAAACACACGGCCTTTACCCTAAAAAAAAAAGAAACCAAACCCTAATTTTATTTTGGATCATGCTTGTGTTTGCTTCTTTGTAAAGTGAGGGTAGGGATCAGGCAGGCAAGTCTAGAAGATACAGTTTTAAAACTGATTTTAGACCTCACACATTGCAGAGGCTTATTAATACAAATATATGGAAGAAGACCTAAAGCTAGAGATGAAGATGCCATCTACAGCTGCAGATGCATGGAATCCTCAGCATCTCACAGACAGTGAGGGGTCTGTTGGGGGAAGCTCTATCAGACCCTGACCAGGGCCTACTGGACACTGTCCTTTGTGCCAGCGACAGGGCAGATGTGTTGACTGGCGAGGGTGGGGTGAGCTGCCCCGTCAGTACTGGAGATGTGTGAGGACGTCTAATGACTGATTCAGTGCCATCCATGGCTCAATGGAAAGCCCTTTGTGATGGTCCCATTCCCTGGGGCAGGGACAGAAGAACCAGGGATGAAGGACCCATTTCAATACAACAAAAAACGTTATTGAGGTCCCACCAGGTGCAAGACACTCAGAGACAGACAGACGATGGTCAGTGGTGTCAGGACTGCAGCTCAAAAGAGTCTGAGTCAGCCGAGCCCCTGGCATCCCCACAGTGCTGAGGGAACAGTGGGCTTCTTTGCAAAGCACTGTCTCTGTCAGTCAAACTCTGGGATGCTCAAGTCAGAGGAGCTGTGACTGAGAGTCACTGAGGAACAAATGGATATACTTTTACTTTCTGCTCAGATGGTCTGTTGTGCACCTTCTTGCAGTGGCTCAATGTGGATGCTGCAGAAATGTACCAGACCCCACAGGATGCCAGTGTTTCCACCAAATGCTCTCTTCCATATTTGGCTTCTGAGTTCCTAGGACTCCAGTCATCTCTAAGTAGCATGGTCCACGGAGTGCAGCCATTCAACACTCTTACCATCAGGCCTTGTATTTTCACACATTAATCTCTTTGGAGTAAAGGTATGTTGAGTTCACGGTAAAACTAAAATTGATTTTTTGACATTGGATTAAGCAGTCTGACACTTCAGAGTTAAATCATCTGTAAATGTGAAGGCTGGAAAATGATATCTAAGGGAGCTCTAGTGGCACAGTGCCTAAGGCACTTGACTGCTAACCAGAACGCTGGTGATTCAAACCCACCAGCCACTCCTTGGGAGGAAGACTAGGCAATCTACTTCCATAGTGATACTAACTCGGAAACCCAAGGAGGGGTCTCTTTGAGTAGGATCTTACTTGATGGCAGTGAGTTTAGAGTTTAGATGAGTTTGTAGATAAAATCCCTTTAAAAGGAAAGTCTTTCTTACATGAATCAAGAAGGCCTTTATAAGATGAGGTATAAAAATACCCTTGGCAAAGGAGTAAACCAAAAATTTAACTAAATATCTACTTAGTTAATTAAAGGACACCCAAAGTGCTAATTTAAAAAAAAAAAAATTGTGCAAAGGCACAAATGAGCCAAAATCACAAATGAAATTTTATCCCCAAATCAAATCCTGCTACAAAAACTATTACCAGGAGATCTTTGTTTAAGATCTCTAAGCTGCAGACAAAATTTTGATGCCATCATATTCCAGTATAAGTGAAGAACCTAGACAGTCACCTGGAGTTTACTGCTGTGGGGTTTTATCTATATTAAAAGTTCTTATCACACTGAGAGAGAGAGAGATTTGTGAGGGAAGCCTAGATCAAATGCAACAGCTCTACCTCCAGAACAGAAATTATTAGCTCAAATGCCTGTATCTGGCAGCTAGTTCACAGAACCACAGCTTTTGCTCTACTGAAAAGATCTTGAAAATGCAGGATGAACAGACTTCATGGTTATAAAAAAAAAAAAAAAAAGTCACCTTTCATTTGGGAAAGAAGAACATGCTTTGGTCAGACATTGCTCAGAATTCAGAGGGTGGCTCTAAGTGATCTTAAGTTCAAGCCCACTGGCATCGGGTCAATTCCAATACATAGTGACCCTTTAGGATAGAGCAGAACTGCCCCACAGGGTTATGGAAGCAGACTGCCTCCCCTTCCTCCCACAGATTGGCTGGTGGGTTCAAACCACTGACCTTTTGGTTAGCAGCTGAATACTTTAACCACTGTGCCACCAGAGCACCTTGAGCTTAAGTTAAGTCCTTCACTAATAGCTCTCACTGAAGTGATGTGAAAACCCTAATGGCTGTCTTCAAGGGTTGGTGGAGCAAAACCTTATACTGGTAAGTTTGCTTTGGGGTGACAGATTGATAGCAGGCTACCACTTCCCTGCCTGTGCCATGGCTCCTTTTTGGAGTAGCCCTGATGGTGCACTGGTTAAAGAGCTTGGCTGCTAACCAAAAGGTTAGCAGTTTGAACCCACCAGCAGGAAGAAGATGTGGCAGTATGCTTCCATAAAGGTTATAGCCTTGGAAACCCTATGGGGCAGTTCTACCTTGTCCTATAGGGTCACCATGAATCAGAAATGACTCAGTAACAGTTGGGTTTTTTTTTTTGGACCACAAGCCTAGAATCACTGCTAAAGGTTTGTGTTTTTAATGGTAGAATTCAGGTATCTACCAGTGGTCATATTTAGAATTTCAAGAATGGGCTGGTATAAAGAAAACTGGCTCAACGAAATTTGGTAAAAAATAGCAACTAAGTTCAATAATACACTGGGCCCTTTGTTTACTGGGCTGTTCACAGAGAATTGTTCTAATTCAGAAGTAATTACAAAGGGCTGAAATGACCATTCACCAAAGACCTCTTGCATAGCTCTGAGCTGATTAGCAATGGAGGCTGGCCCCTAGAGAGAGGTGATCAAATCTGAATTATATGGAAGCTAGAACCTTCCCATCAAACTTCACTCCACAATTATCTAAAGAACTCACACAGGGTGTTATCTTTACACTCAAGTGAAGCCCGAAGTCAAGTGTGTCTTTAACTGCTTACATGTTGGCTGGGCCACTCCCTCAACACCATCACAAGTCTCCATTGGTTAATAATGGTGGAACACAGTCTCTGAAGACTGCCTAACTCGCTACTCCTTTATTTCTGGGACCATAATGCTTAAGAAAGGGATACTAATCTGTGGCTTTCTGCAATCATGCCTACAATTCTTAACTGAATGGTGCACTGGAAAGGTGGATACTAAAGACAATTTTGGACCCTGATTGGCTGCAAAAATCCAATGAGGTTCCTTCAATTCCTAAACCTTCCTACCTATGGAGGTGGAACAGGTTACACTGCTCAAAGATAATAAGCAGTGGGCACGGGGGACCAGAAGGGATTATCCACAACCAGATTTCTGATGTGTGGTGCAGGATCATGCAGTAACTTGAAACTAGTAAGAGTTAATATAGTGTCAAAATTTTTAGGTTTTTTTTTTTTTAAATGTTTTAAAAATACTATTGTCAAGCCTAGGAGCTCTGGTAGCATAGTGCCTCAGGCACTTGACTGCTAACCAGAAGGCTGGCGGTTCAAACCCACCAGCTACTCCTCAGAAGGAAGGTTGGGCAATCTACTTCCGTAGTGATACCGCCTCAGAAACCCAAGGAGGGGTCGCTATGAGTCAGGGCTGACTTGACGGCACGTAACAACAACAACAACAAAAAATTGTTGAGCCTATCCATATAATCACATTCCTTGCATTCTGATGAGTTTGCTGGAGCAGGAAAAAAGGTGGTACTTTTGATGACTGCCAAGGGACTGCTCATAGCTCCCAACCTGCTTTGTCTAGCCCTGGCCTTGAATGAGTACCTTTTAATCTTGTCCAGTTAATAGTGGTGGCGATTACTAAATACACTGGTGCCAACAAACATTTTTGTTGTTTTGATGGAAAATAAGGATACCCAGGAGAAAACCCAGGGTGATGCAAATGGTTATACGTTTGGCTACTAACTGCAAAGTTGGAAGTTCCAGTCCACTCAGAAATGTCTTGGAAGAAAGGCCTGGTTATAAACTGGTGAAGAACCAGTCACTGAAAACCCTATGGAGCAGAGTTCTATTTTGACAAAAATGGAGTCACCATGAGTCAAAGCTGACTTGATGGAAACTGGTTATGTTTGGCCAAGGAAATCCATGGAAGATTTCACATGTCACTATTGGCTAATGCTTGAGCCTAGGATGGAGGCAGAGAAATGACAACATTCTCTGAAGCAGTCAGAAGTCTTCTGATAGAGAACTTGTAGCTGGAAGAGGCAGGTCACTGTTTGGAACAGCTGGTTACAACTAAGCCTGGAGGAACTCCAGGTTCAGGTCAAGTCTATGCATCTTCTAAAGTCTTCTCATCTCAGTACAGTTTTCCAAAGTGTTTTTAGTACTAGGAAGAGAAAACATACCCTGGCCTCCCTGAATCCCAGTATGTGGAGGCTGTATTTCTCAGTGCAAAGTACTGGATAAGTTTTGGATTTATAAGAAAGTGTAAGCACAAAAGGCAAGTTTTCCAGGGCTCAGTTCTCAGAACCAAAAAAAGCCAAACTACCAAAAATGACCTTCATTATCTTGTTCTCCCCCTTTATGACAAGGAAACATATACATTGAGTGAAAAAACTGTGGTTACAAAACACTGTTCAACATAATCATAAATTTGGTAAACCAAAAATGGCATTTGTTGTATTACTGCCTTTTCTAGAAGGTTTCTGATTCTGTTTTGCACAGAGGCTAACTATAGATAACGCTTCATTTCTGCAGGAAATAAAGCAAGTGCTATTAAGTCCACACCAACATATCATATGATGCAATGAGGAAAATTACCAAACATGATTTACCCAACTGATGCTCAGTTTTAAGTCTCTTAGCATTTCCATCCATTCAACTGAAAACTGACTTTCTCTGTTCTAGATTAGTAACAACTGGCTAATGCAACAGCATCCAAACTTTGAGCACATAATCACAATAATAGAAGTTGTGGCTAAACCACCAATATATGCATATTTACAAATGAGACTCTCTGTGGTGCAAATGATTAACATGCTCAGCTGCTAACTAAAAGGATGGCTATTCAAGTCTACCCAGAGGCACATTGGGAGACAGTCCTGGCAATTTTCTTCCAAAAAATTAGCCCTTAAAAATTTCTGGGGCACAATTCTACTCTGACACACATCGGTTTGCCATGAATTGCAGTCAACTCAACAGCAACTGGTATTTATAAATCAGGTGCATGCACTGCATATCATCAAATGTCTGAGAAGAGAACTGTTCTAGTCTAACGTATTAGAATCATCTGTATTTTTCCTGCACTACAATGGGTTAAAGTTTAAAGAGCTGAGAGAGGGAAGTGGTCAACATGACCTGGCTCATGTTAACTGACTACCTGGGAGGGAAATCCAGAAACCCCCAACACTCGCTCCTTCAAGGTGAGTGCAGGAGGGCTTTGCCAGCAAGCACCCTAGACACCCCTGTCAAGTCAATCAGATAGACTCAATCACTGCACTTGGCAGGTCACCAGGAACACATTCTTCCCTGGGTTGGAAGTCCCTCCCCACGGCCATGCTGAGGGAGAGATGGCTGAGGACCTCAACACAGCTGGCTAAGGTCCAAGGAACCTCAGCATGAAACACTTCCCTATTTTTTTCAGATGACTTGCCTAGAAGATAATTAAGTAGAGGAACTTTAGTAATTCTTGTGCTTGGAAATCTAGAAATATTAGATAGACACCTGTCAGGTGAGTAATATCATAGACTTCTGAATGCTTCTACAAAAATCTGGTATCAAATAGGACAACAAAGGTCAAAAACACCTTGGTGTAATATCACCTTCAAGTTTGTCTTTAAAACAGTCTGTAAAATTATCTGTGTCGTTTTCTGAGCTCCTCCAAACAAGTTCCGAATGACATGGAAGAACTCATGCAAACCGGGGAAGGGATGGAGAGTAAATAACCATAAATTATATTATGAACCAAAAACTATCTTTACTAGGTGGAAGACATACTGCACAGTCTTTGCAATTCCCATCACCTAGTCTACCATCCCAGAATTAGTGCAAAGGCATGCCTCTGTTGAAGAATGAAAGAATGAACAACTGAGGGATCACTTAGTATCCTAAAGTACATCACTGAGGTACAGATAAAGGCATGCATTCTTCAGGAACTTTATTTACTTATTTATTAACATTTTATTATGTATTTGGGAAAAGTTTACATAGCAAATTAAATTCCCACTTAACAATTACTACACAAATTGTTCAGTAGCAGTGGTTACATTTTTTACAATGTATCAACATTCTTCTTAATTTCATTCTGGATGTTTTATTTCCAGTAATCTGATTTCCTTTCCCTTGCCCTTTCATCTTTGCTTCAGAGTAACTGTTGACTATTTAGTCTCAGATGGATTGTTTTTTAAAGGTATGCAGTATTCACAGGTACGATTCTTTATGAGCTACTCTGTTATTTAGCTAAAAGGTGACCTCAAGAGGTAGTTCTGGTTCAAGATTTATGAAGTACCTCAGGGTGATAGTCTCGAGGAGCCCTCCGTCTCAACCAGTCCAATAAGTCTGAACTTTTTAAGAATCTGAGGTTCTGTTACACATTCTCTTCCCCTTCTTTAAGGATCCATCTATTGTAGCCCTGATCAAAACTGTCCTTAGTGGTAGCCAGGCACTATCTAGTTCTTCTGATCTCAGGGTAGGTAAGGCTGTGGTCCATGTAGACTGTTAGTCTCTGAGTCTCCTTCTTTCTTATTTGCCCAGGAGCTTGCTAGAACCACAGAGGAAAAAAGATTCTTGCCCTCGAAGAGTTCACAGAAAAGTCAGGAATAAAGGTAGCCAAACAATGTGAATTCAGGGTGCTCTGATGAGAGTCTGAGTGAGCTGTGAGACATCAAGGACCAGCCCTTCAACTGGGTGATGGTGGGGGATGGCAACCTGTAATAGGGAGGGTGGAGGTGGAGGAGGGACAACTGCAGCACAGGAAGCAGCTTGTGGGTGGGGCAAAGGGCACAGTGTGAGTGGGGAAGGGTGACAAGTTCAAAATGCTCAGGCCTAGAGGAGCAAGCTGAGTGCCTGGGAAGCCCCTTGCAGGCCAAGGGGTTTTTCTTATATCCTATAGATTATGAGAAAACAGAAGTTGATTTTTAAGCAGGACACAGACTTCTTCTCCTGTAAGTTTTAGAAATATGACTAGATTTAAAAATCAAACTTTAACAATGTGAAAATAGGGAACATCCAAAAATAATCTACCAGCTAAGATATGTTAAAATATCATTTTTGTTCTATATTAAGATGCCAAATTCCAAATCATTAATAATGGGGCAGAGTCGCTTTTGACTGATTAGAAGGAGGCCTGCTCCATAAAGCAGTGTTCGGGGAGGCTCACTTTGTGATGTCTGTTGGGCTGAATACAATGAGTTTAAGATTTGGGTAGGGGCAAGTTAAAGAGGCTCTGGTTTTTATAAGTATTGTAACTTAAACCCCACAGTGAGATAGGATGGGTGCCTTGAAAGGTGTGCTGCATAGTGTTTCAGTGGAAACAAATGAAAGCAAATAATGACTGAGAGTTCTCAAGAAGGATACACGGTATCTTATCAAGACAAGCCTTGCAATGTTGAAATCAGGGAACTATTAATAAAGAAAACCATGTATCTCCATGAAATACATTAAAAATGACTTCTCTGGTTGTTTCTGTTCCTGACCAAGAAAAGGCAGAGAACTCCTCAGAGAAGAGTCTGCTTAGTACAGAAATACCTCAGCCTCTTGGTTGGAATGAATTGTCATCTGTTTTGGTGACACCAACAGAGGATATTTGTGTGTTGGTTACAGGCCAGGTAAGGTTCACAGGTGGGGTTCAACTGGAATTCCCTATGTGGTATAGTCTTTAAAAAGATAATAAGTGGATTCTTTGCAGAAGTGTTCTCCAAGCTGGCAGAAAGGGTGCATCATTATGCCAAGAGAAGAACATTACGCCAAGGGAGGTAAGGAGGCAGGGATTACCCTTGGCAAAGAAAGCAGAGATCATCTGATGCCGATCATTTAATGTGCTGTGGGCACATGGTCGCAGAGGAGAAAAGGGGACAGCAGGGCTCTGCCCTCCACTGGCCCCCCTTCTGGGTACCTATGAACACTGGAATTGTCTACCCAATCTGGGACAGTTCCTCTCCCACCACCTCCAACACTCTGCAAGCACCAGCCAGCCGACTTTCACAACCTGCATTTCGCCTGTCTGGATGTTAATGAGGAAGACACCAGGTGGGTTTTTATATAATCCTCCAAATTTTGACACCATGGAGGTCAACAGATGAAAGTCTGTTATTAAAAGAAGACCCGGGTGGACATATTAGATATCACAAATCAACTACTCTTTTTATGAAATGGAAACTTCTTTGGTTTGCCCAACCCCTTTCGTCATTAGAATCAAAGTCGATATTGATAACAGTTCAATGAAAGACACATGGTACTTGTAGAGCAGTGAGGTAACCTCTGTCTACAAATGGTTATGAAGTCAACTTGACAAGGTGGGAACAATCATGGCACCCCCCACTCAGGATGCTTCATGGTCTCTGCTCGCCAGAGTCCTCTGTACCCCTGGCCCATCAGAGGTGAGTGAGGAAAGACAAAAGACCACCAGAATTCCTCATCCCCTCGACTAATCTCAGGATATACCCTCCTCCACCTCAAAGATTCTGATGCCGACCTGCAACTGCACAAGGCCGTGCTGTCTCTGTATGTTTTTGATTATTAACACATGGTCAGTCATGAATATGACTGTGTTCATTACTAAAAGGTGCTCTTTGAATAAGTGATGTTGATCTGAATGAACAGAGACATGTGGCTGAGAACGACCTTCCTCGGGAGCTCTGGTGGAATAATGCCTAAGGCACTTGACTGCTAACCAGAAGGCTGGCAGTTCAAACCCACCAGCCACTCCTCGGAAGGAAGACGGGGCAATCTACTTCTGTAGTGATACTGCCTCGGAAACCCAAGGAGAGGTCGCTATGAGTCAGGTCCGACTCCATGGCACATAACAACAACAACATTCCCTTCTTGGTTGCCATACCTGGCTTTCTTCAACTTCTTAAATTTTTTGGCTTTCTTCAGCTTTTGCTTGTGATATGGGTAACTGATGACTTGCTGCTCTGACAAAGAACACTGGCTCTGAAGTCAGGCTTTGCCTTTATAGGGCTGCTTTGAAAACAAATAAAGGTCTACTCTATGTCTGGAACCAGAAGCTCCAGTCTGTACCCTGTAAGGAGCAACTCAGAGCAGGGAGGGAGGGCTGCCACGAGCAGCAGTGCTGCCTCCTTCTGAAGAACTCAAGACGGGAGAAAGGTCAGATCCAGTATAATCTTCAGTAGTGATTCAAATCTGTCCAGAGAGGTGGACTCAAGTCAGAGATGGTCTTATCCAGTGATCACAAGGTAGAAACAAGAGATAGGAAGCAGGGATATGAGGGAGGAGTATGAGGGACTTTGGAAGGGAGGCAGAAGGGAGGAGAAGGGGAGACTTAAACCTCTGGTGGGCCAAGAACAGACCATGATTCCTCAATTCTGATCAGAGAAGTACACAAAGTGCCACTACTGGAAAGCCTCTTACATAGAATCATGCACCTCTTTCATTTTACAGAGAGGCAAGGTGCCTTTGTCTCTGGGCCTCAGTTTCCCTAGTGAGACACCACAAACAAGTGACTGGGGCAGAGCAGTGGGGACAAGAATCTCGAGCATCCTGCTTGTTGAGTAATTCTTATTATCAACCCACCAAGCTGCTTCCAGATATGGATACTCACTTTTTTTTTTTTTTTTCACCTCCTGGCTCAGAGATTGCCTTTAAAACAGATTCAAATCTTATGCAGTTGAAAAGCTTCATGACAAGAACTCTTATTTTGGCAAGAGATATGAATAGACAGTTCATAGAAGAGAACATTCAAATGGCCAATCAACACAAGGAAGGGTGCCCAATCTTAGAAGTTGTCAGGGAAACGCAAATCACAGTAACAATGAGCTTCACTTATCACTCTTTTTCATTTTTACCAACCTGATGGTGAGAAATCTTTGTGCTGGGTGGGTCAGGCTCAATGTCATCGGTGGAAAGGTAAATTAATTCAACCTTTTCAGAAAGCAATCTGACAACAGAGATTTCAATTTAGAATACACATTTCCTTGCACTCAAATCTCACTTGACAATTTTTTTCCTTGTCAATACTGTTGGGTTGCTTTCTACTTAGCATTTACTTGCTCTTTCCTCTTTTCAATGGAATATTAGTTTTCCTCAGGTATCTCCTGTATAACTCCCTTCAAGAGCCTGGTTGGTTTAAAAGTAACCCCACCTCCATTGCCTGTGATTGGCTCAGGACTGGACCTGGAACCTACTCTAGACCAATGGGACTGAAGCAAAAAGTTCTCTAGGAGTTTCCGAGAGAGATGGCTCTTCATTGTTATGAGAGATCCTGGAAGCCTCTCTCTTCCTTTAGCTATGTACCCACTGTGCTTTCAGTTTGGGAATGAAACACAAATATGGAGAACAGGGGCATGCTTGAGCCACATCAGAACATCACTCTGCCATTGACCTTTCTTGCCAATGGATCCCTTTTGCTGGTTTTCTTTGTAATTTATCAAGTATTTTAAACACAGAGAAAAGTACAGAGATTAAAGGAAAAAATATCCATGTGCCCACAACTCACATTTCACAAATGTTAACATTTTGCCATATGCTTCAGTTCTGTGTGTTAAATCAAACTTTACAGACACATTTGAAGCTCCCTTTGTAGGTTTTCCTGACTGTTCCTCTCCTTCCCTCTCCAAAAGCAATCACCATCCTGGAGTTGCCAGCTTTCCTTTCCAGCCCCCTTTTAATACTTTTGTTATTTATGTATTACAATGAGTCATATGAATTGGCCAATATTATCTGTCTTTTACCTCTAACAAAGTAATTTTGTATAGTTTAACCTAATATATGTATATGTTTGTGTGCTTACACATATTTCTTCATAAATGATATCAATGTATATGTAATTTAGCAACTCTAGACTCTGTGGGTAAAGCAAATAGTTACCATGCTTGGCTACTAACGGCAAGGGTATCGTGATTGACTTCTAAAAAACCAGCCAATGAAAACCTACGGAGCACAGTTCCACACATTCGGGTTCTCCCTTAGTCAGAACTGACTCAATGGCAACTGGTTTATATGAAAAACCAGTCATTGCAGCACAGCAAATTTGACTTGGACCCCTCCTCTTCCTGATTTATGATGTCACCTCTGCAATAGGACTCTGACATACACTGAGCCAACGGGAAGACAAAAACCTGTATTAGTTTAGTGACTGCATCTTTACGAAAAAACTTATCATGAAAAACCACCTTCTTTATTCTTTGTCTTTGATTTTCCTGGCCCTTTACTCTTCCGTATGAATTTCAGGATCAGCTTATTAAATTCTGTAGAAAACTTTATCAAAGCTTTTATTGAAATGGTACTTACTTATTAATTTGCCAACTTATTGTATTAGTTTCTCTCTCCATTTAGATAAGCTTTCTTGCCCTCCAATGAAAATTTAAAATCATCTCTATGTATATCTCACTTTCTAAAAATTAGATTTATTTTGGGGTTTCTTCATTTCTGTAGCTAATGTTAATGGAATCTTCTAAATTTCCTTTTTCCACGTAGAAGTTGCAAGTACTTAGGAATGATATTGAGCTTGTATCCAGCAAACTTTCTGATTTTGCTTAATTGTTCAATAGTGCATATTACCTTGGATTTTTTAAGTTGACTACTCTGGTAGCCTATACTTAAGCCTATACTTAAGGCTACCAGAGTAGTCAACTTAAAAAATCCAAGGTAATATGCACTATTGAACAATTAAGCAAAATCAGAAAGTTTGCTGGATACAAGCTCAATATCATTCCTAAGTACTTGCAACTTCTACGTGGAAAAAGGAAATTTAGAAGATTCCATTAACATTAGCTACAGAAATGAAGAAACCCCAAAATAAATCTAATTTTTAGAAAGTGAGATATACATAGAGATGATTTTAAATTTTCATTGGAGGGCAAGAAAGCTTATCTAAATGGAGAGAGAAACTAATACAATAAGTTGGCAAATTAATAAGTAAGTACCATTTCAATAAAAGCTTTGATAAAGTTTTCTACAGAATTTAATAAGCTGATCCTGAAATTCATACGGAAGAGTAAAGGGCCAGGAAAATCAAAGACAAAGAATAAAGAAGGTGGTTTTTCATGATAAGTTTTTTCGTAAAGTATGGATTACATCTCAACATAAAGAAAACAAAAATCCTCACAACTGGACCAATGAGCAGCATCACAATCAATGGAGAGAAGATTGAGGTTGTCAAGGAATTCACATTGCTTGGTTCTACAATCGATGCCAACGGAAGCAGCAGTCAGGACATTAGACGTCGTGTAGCATTGGGAAAGTCAACTGCGAAGGAACTGTTTCAAGTGCTGAGGAGCAAGGATATCTCCTTGAGGACTAAGGTGCGCCTGACACAAGCCATGATATTTCCAATCACCTTGTATGCATGTGAGAGCTGGACAATGAATAGGGAAGACCGAAGAAGAGTTGATGCTTTTGAGTTGTGGTGCTGGCGAAGAATGCTGAAAGTACCATGGACTGCTAAAAGAACTAACAGATCTGTCCTGGAGGAAGTGCAGCCAGAATGCTCCTTGGAAGCAAGAATGGCCAGACTTCGTCTCACCTATTTTGGTCATGTTGTAAGAAGGGACCATTCCCTGGAGAAGGATGTCATGCTTGGTAGGGTGGAGGGTCGACGAAAGAGGGGGAGGCCTTCAACGAGATGGATTGATACAGTGGCTGCGATGATGGGCTCGAGTATAGCAGGGATTGTGGGGCTGGTGCGGGATCGGGCAGTGTTTCGTTCTGCTGTGCATGGGGTCGCTATGAGTCGGAAACGACTCGACGGCACTTAACAACAACAACAACAACTCTGGTAGCATAGTGCCCAAAGCACTTGACTGCTAACCAGAAGGCTGGCAGTTCAAACCCACAGCCACTCCTCAGAAGGAAGATGGGCAATCTACTTGCGTAGTGATACTGCCTGGGAAACCCAAGGAGGGGTTGCTATGCGTCAGATCCGACTCAATGGCACATAACACCACCACCACCACCACCACCACCACCATAATGGGTTTCAAAAATGTGATAAATTCTTTCCTTTTTCAATCCTTATTCCTCTTATTTCCCTGCTGCACTGCATTGGCAAGGACTGACTGTACAGTGTCAGAGAAGTGGTGCAACTGGGTATCTTTGCTTCATTTCTGCATGTGATGTTTTACCATGAAGCACAATGGATGTCTATCAGGTCCTCTAGTCACGGTGGCCAATACCTTTTGTAAAATCCAGAATACATGTATATTTTTTATTAAAAATATTTTTATGGGCTGGTTATACACTTTTTCTCCTTTGTCTCCTTTACCAGTAATTGTGGTAAATTCCACTAAGTTTTTAGTGGAAAGCTACCTATGCTTGCATTTTCTCATCATGGTATATTCCTTACTGATGTGTTGCTGGGTCCACTTAAATATATATTATTTAAGATTTTTATCTTACAGTTTATTAAGCGTTTATGAAGATTTATTTATCACACTTTAAAGCTAGCGTGAGCTGGATCTTCTCTGTCGCAAAAGTGGCAAAAGCCTGTTGGAATAAAAGTAACTTCCGGAATGCATGCGCCCTTGTGTGTCTGCCACGGCAAGGTTTGCTTTCACAATAAAATGGCAACTGAAGGGAATACCCTCAAAGAAAACATCCATTCCACAGATTACACTGTTGTTGTTAGCTGCCTTGAAGCCAGCTCGCAATGATCCCATGCACACAGGATCTGACTGACTGGATCCACAAGGTTTTCACTGGCTGATTTTTAGAAACAAATTGCCAGGCCTTTCTTCTTAGTCCATGTTAGTCTGGAAGCCCCACTAAAGCCTGTGCAGCACCACACAAACCTCCACTAACAGATGGGTGGTGGCTATGCATGGGTATACTGGCTGGGATTCGAACCTGGGTCTTCCACATGGAAGGTGAGAATTCTAACACTGAACCACTGAGGAGAATGGATTGCAGCGAGGTCTGACTCAGCCTTTTTTCAGTAGCTTCAGAGTCCACACTGACCTCACAGTACCCCCAGATCCTTTATTATAGCAGCCAGTGAAACAAGTAAGAAATGCTTAAGTTCTGTCCACTTCTCAGAGAGGACACAAACCAAATCGGAAAAGCCATGAGGCTGGTTTCTCACCACCTCCAAGCCCTGGGTGGAAAAAGAAAACAGATGTCTTCCATGGACTGTTTTGGTTCTGACATCCTCTCCTTGCCTTCACAGCAAAGAGGACACAGAAGAAGAAGAAGAATGTAAAAGAACATTTTTTATCCCCCTCATCTGGACCAGAGGAAAGTGACTTGCCTTTAGAAAAGGATATCAGCAGCAAAATAATGCAAGTGAAAGACTACTGCTGGGAATGGGGCCACAAGGGTCTCTGTGGATTTCCCGAGGAATGAGGAATGTCCACCGAGTACCCTCTCTCCCTCGGGATGTTTTGTAAGGAAAACTATTTACTCAGCAGACATTTGCTAGCACTTGCTCAGTGCCAGAATCTTCACTAAACACTGGGGATCTGGTGGCCCCAGCCTTCTAGAAGTGTAATGAGAGACTCCAACATTTAAACCAGGGCTTGTTCTGGTGGCACAACAGTTACGTGCTCTGCTGCAAACCAAGAGGTCAGCAGTTCAAACCTACCCAGGAGTTAGTTCCACAAAAGACGTAGTGATCTCTTCCCATAAAGACAGCAACCTAGAAAACCCTGTGGGGCAGTTCTACTCGTCACATGGGGTCACTATGAGCCAAAATCAACTTGGAGGCATCTAACAACAATAGAAAAATGTATATGGAAAAACACAGGGGAACAAAAGGAGAAAGCTTATTTCTAAGTAAGATAAAACAGTATGAATTTCACAGAGCAACATGGTTTAAATCTTCTGCCAAGAACACTGGCACAGAAGTCTAATACTGTGGAAGGTTGTCAGGGAGAGAGAAAGAAGGAAAAAATGGGCTGTCAAAAAATTAAGGGTCAGAAATGGTGAGGAAGGGGCGGAAAGAAGCAATAGTTATCACCCACTGAGTTGGGTACCTCCACAGTAAATACCTTATATTCATTAACATACTTAATTCTCAGAGTCTTCTGAGCTCATATCATCACCCTTATTACCTCACAGAGAAGACAAGGGGCTAGCTGAGAAGCACAGAAGCTCAGTGACCAGCCAGAGCCCAGCCTTAAGCCCCAGATCAACTGCCCCTGAAAGGACCAAACCACCCTGAGAAAGCAACATCATCCTGGGCACACATGGGCCTTCGGTTGCAATGAGAGGGCTGGTGTAGAAGCAGGAGCACAAAAAAGTGTCTGTGCATCCAGGGCAGACTGGGTCATGCCAGTGCTCTGGGTAAGTTAATGATGCGCCACCTGTTTAAAACTGAGGCTTTAAATACTGCTCAGCCTTTTTGTAGAAGCTAGGTTCCCTGATGTACGGCAGGAGTCTTGTGGAGGGCACTGGTAGCAGGGCTCAGCATCACCTCCAGGGTCCTGGGATGCAGCAGCAGCACTGTCATCAGTAGCAGCAGTGATCCTTACATGACTGAGCACTTTCCCTGTGCCAAGCACCGTGAGGAGCATTTCTCACTCACCCACTCATTGCACTTGGAGTGAGTACAACTCTTATTCTTACTTTATAGATGAGGCCTCAAGAGGTGAAGCAACTTGCCCAGACTTATGTACCTACAACTGGCAGAACCAGGAATCAGACTGCTGCTGTATCTGAAAGTACCACATGTAAATGACTCTGTGGCTATGCAGCTTAGCCCCAAACTCGCATACCTACAAAGTCAGCCAGAGCTCTGGAATTAATTGGATCACCTTTGATGGCAGTTCATCAATGATCTGTTATGAATCGAGCCTGCTCCTTGGATGGTAGCCCTACCTCCTCATCCTACATCAAATGACTTATTCAAGAATTCCTTCCAACCATCAGAGTGAGGAGTCCTGGGAAAGACGAACATCTCCATTGTGTTAAATTTCTCAATGGTGGGAATACACTTGGGACCCCTCAGCTTGATCACCCTTCATCTGACTGTGTCCTCAAGAGGAGAGAGCCACCCCGTCCTCACCATCTGCCCCACACAGGTCCACTGACCCTGATGAGATGTGCCCTGTGCTGGGAGGCTGACAACTCTTGGGGATCAGTGTCATCTTTGTAAACTGGGTGGGTTACACAAGATGGACTGGAAATTTCTCTGATTTCCCAAATCTAAATTGTGCACCTTAACCGAGGTTTTCTCTCTCCATCCATTGGCAACCAAGCACGAGACAACTTGTTAACTGGTTGTCACAAAGCTTCTGTCTTCAAAACTGCTCCTGTTCTTAAGAACACACTGGAGAAAGCCCAAGTCAGTGGGAGGGGCGTCAGTGGGTGGGCATGTCTTTAATTCAGATGACAGCCACAGCGCTTTCTAGTCCTGAGCAAAACTATAGCAAAACGTGACCAAACACAGAGAGAAGCAATGACAGCCCTTTGTCGATTTTAAAAGTAAGCAATAAGCAGCAGAGTGAGTGTGGCCAGTTACTGATCCTCAAAGTCAGTTTTAAAGGAAAAACAAAACAAAATCCAATGGTGCTCTGTTATATCAAAGACAGTGACAGCTTTTATTAATTATGCCAAGGCTCCAGGAACAGGCAAAACTGGGTTCTAAGTCTCACTCCACCCTGACTTGCTAGGTGACTTTGAACAACCTACTTTACATGCTTGGAATCTCAATTTTTTCAACTAGAAAGTTAGAACAGCAGCATCTCCATCATCGGGTGCCCACAAGCATTAAATGAGATCATAAATGAAAAGTCCCGGGTAACTGTTTTTGTCTGGATACTTAGACCCAACCAACCTAATGCAAAATTAATTCACAGGGACATCTAAAAGGAGCCTTTAAATGTGACAGAACACACGGTGTATCTACATGTAAAAATGTATACTAAAGATCTGTGTGTTTTATTGTATGTATAATATATCTCAATTTTAAAAATTATATGAGCTTACAAGAAAACCTGTAAGGAGCAAAATATCCAAATGTGAAATACACACAGACTGCATAGTGCTGTGCCAGGTGGAGACTGGGGTAAAGGGGAAATGTGCACTCCTAGGCACATGTTTTTGCATATTTTTCAATGGTTAATTTCTTCTAGAGTCTATTTTGAAAATATAATTGATGAGTTTTAAAAAAAAAACAAACTTAACAAGCTGCCATCGAGTCAATTCCAACTCAGGGTGGCCTCATGTGTGTCAGAGCAGAACTGCTCCATAAGGTTTTCAATGGCTGATTTTTCAGAAGTAGACTGTCAGGCCTTTCTTCTGAGAAGCCTCTGGGGGGACTCCAACCTCCAACCTTTCCATCAGCAGCCTACTGCTGTGTGCATTAAACATGTTCACCACCCAGGGATGCCATTCATGCTTTTAGCTTCCATTAAAATGAGGAAAAGTAAAATGTCAGTAAATCTGGTTTTGGTATTTAAAAAAAAAATGTATTTAAACTTAAAATAATGTGAATGTTAACGTATTTGGTTTTTAATATGTTTCCAACTACTTTACTATGCTGGGTAAAAGCACATTCTAGGTAGTCAATAAATATTTGTTTAATGAATGAACAAAAAATTACAGGAGTAAGCTATCTAACCTCTGTGCCTCAGAAATACACGTTCTGAGACACACATAAAATAACAAAATAACATTTATACAAACACTACTCAGTCAGGTGAAAACTGGAGAAACTTAAACATCCACCAGTTGTGTGATTAAATACATTCAGACCCTTCCACACAGAATACTGTTTAGCTATTGAAATCATGTTTTCAGAGAGTATGCTCAAAATAAAATGAAAAGTGGGGAGAAAACAGACTATGAAACTGTGTGTAAAGAATTTTTCCAATTTAGGAGCTCTTCTTTGCCTTGGTAATAGACATGATGCTGGAGACTGCATGGTAGAAATTTGCAAGACCAACAATTTATTCATTGCAAATACTTTTTTTTTCCAACATGAATGGTGACTATACATGTGTACCTCACTAGATGGAATACAAAGGCATCAAATCAACTATATCTTTGGAAAGAAATGATGAGGAAGCTCAACATTATCAGAGAGAACAAGACCAGGGGCCGACTGGAACAGACCATCAATTGCTCATGTGCGAAGCTCAAACTGAAGCTGAAGAAAATTATACGACGTCCACAAGAGTCAATTATAACCTTGAGTATATTCCACCTGAATTTAGAGACCATCTAAAGAATAGACTTGACACATTGAAAACGAATGACCAAAGACCAGATGAGTTGTGGGAGGACATCATATATGAAAAGAGCAAAAGGTCATTAAAAAGACTGGAAAGAAAGAAAAGACTAAAATGGATGTCAGAAGAGACTCAAACTTGCTCTTGAATGTAGAATAGGCAAAATGAATGGAAGAAATGATGATGTAAAAGAGATTTCAAAAGGTGGCTAGAGAAGAAAAATTACAATAAATTTGCAAAGACATGGAGTTAGAAAACCAAAAGGGAAAAAAACACACTCAACATTCTCAAGCTGAAAGAACTGAAGAAAAAAAATTCAATCCTCAAGTGGCAAAACTGAAGGGTTCTATGGACAACATATTGAATGATGCAGGAAGCATCAAAGATAGAAGGAATATACAGAGTCCCTGTGTATTGGTCCATGTTCGATCATTTCAGGAGGCAGCATATGATTAAGACCAATGGTATGAAATGAAGAAACTCAAACTTCACTTAAGACATTGGTGAAAAACAAGGCTCCGCGAATTGACAGAATACCAATTGAGATGTTTCAAAAAATGGATGAAGCACTGAAAGTACTGACTCATCTATGACAAGAAATTTGGAAGACAAATTTGGCTAAATGAACTGGAGGAGATCCATATTTGTGACATGCCCAAAGAAAGGTGATCCAGAAGAATGCTGAAATTATCAAACATCACGTATCATATATCAAACATCACATACATCAAACATCGAAATATCATAAACATCACACACAAGTAAAATTTTTCTAAAGACAATTCAAAACAGTTGCAGCAGTACATCAAGAGGGAACTGGCAGAAATTCAAGCTGGATTCAGAAGAGGACGTAGAATGAGGGACATCATTGTTGATATCAAATGGCACTTGGCTGAAAGCAGAGAATACCAGAAAGATATTTATCTGTGTTTTATAGATGATGCAAAGGCATTCAACTGTGTGGATCATAACAAATTATGGATAACATTGCAAAGAATGAGAATTGCAGAACCCTTAAATGTGCTCATGCAGAACCTATACATAGATGAAGAGGCAGTCATTTGCACAGAACAAGGGGATAGTGAGTGGTTCACAATGAGGGAAGGTATGCATCAGGGTTGTATCCTTTCACCATACTTATTCAATCTATGTGCTGTGCAAAATAATCCCAGAAGGTAGACTATATGAACAACAGAGCGTCAAGAATGGAGGAAGACTCATTAATGACCTGTGAGATGCAGGCGACACAACCTTGTTTGGTGAAATCAAAGAGAACTTGAAGCACTTACTGATGAAGATTAAAGACTATAATCTTTAATACGGATTATACCTCAATATAAAGAAAACAGAAATCCTCACAACTGTACCAATAAGCAACAAACATCTCCATTTATGAAGAAAAAGCTGAAGTTGTCAAATATTTCAGTTTATTTGGATCCACAATCAACACCCATGAAAGCAGCAGTCAAGAAATCAAACAGCATATTGCATTGGGCAAATCTGCTGCAAAAGACCTCTAAAAAGTGCTAAAAAGCAAAGATACTAAGGTATGCCTGACCCAAGCCAATGTATTTTCAGTATCCACATATGCATGTGAGAAATGGACAATGAATAAGGAAGACTGAAGAACTGATGCCTTTGATTATGGTGTTGGCAAAGAATACTGAATAATATACCATAGACTGTCAGAAGAACAAATGTGTCTTGGAAGAAGTACAGCCATAATGTTCCTTAGAAGCAAGGAGGTGAGTCTTTGGACATGTTATCAGGAGGAAGGACATCATGGTTGGTAAAGCAGAGCATAAACAAAAAAGAGGAAGACCCTCAATGAGATGGATTGACACAGTTGCTGCAACAATGAGTTCAAACACAGCAATGACGGTGCAGAGCAAAGCAGAGTGTTTTGCTCTGTTGTACACAGGGTCACTATGAGTTGTAATCAACTCGGTGGCACCTAACAACAATAACAAAATCTACAGAGAACAAAAATTAGATGGAGGTGCTTTCAGTTGTTATTTCTGGGGTCTACAAATGAGGGTAGTGGTTACTTTTCCTTTTCTGTATTTTCCAAATTATCTAAAATGAACATCTATAACTTTTAATATTAAAGAAAAACACAGTAAAAAATAAAGGCATGCCATGTAGCATTCACAAGAAGTGGTGGTATTATGAAAAAGAAGCACACACTAGGGACTACACTTCCAAAATGGTGTAGAAGTTATAGAACAGAAAAGCTGCTTGCAACTCAACACCAGAGAAGACAGAGGCTTTAAACCTAACCCCAAGACAAAAAGCTAGATATCACATTTTAACACTATCAAAATGCCTAGCTACCATTACTGAATGTTTTGATTGAAGATTCTAAAGAAGAATTCTAATCAAAAGGGAGAAAATGCAGAACAGAATTTCAGATTGTCATGGAATCCAGAGTTCTGGAGCCATGGAGGCTAGATGAACCCATCAAAACTATTGCCCTGAGAGAATCTTTAAACATTAAAGCAAAAATAGCCCCCAAAGTCTTCTTTAAACCAAAATACAGTTTAGCTTAATTATTAAAGACTGTCTGCCTTGAGCACTGTGCTCTTTTTAAAAAAGAACTGTCTATATGGGATCAAGCTTACAACAGGAACTTGAAAAGTTTTTTTTTTTTTTTTTCCTCCCCCAATTCCTTTGGTGCAGCTCAGACTTCTTCCTTCAATACCATCAGTTCTTGGTCATTGCCACCTCTTAAAATGGTTGAACATCAACTAATTCTTTCTGGTACAGTGACTCTGAGTATTCTTTCCATCTTTTTCTGATGTTTCCTGCATTGTTCAATATTTTGCCCATAGAATCCTTCAATACTGTAAGTCGTCTGTCACCACTTTCTGTCAGGTTGTTATAGTTTGGTGGCTTATGCATTGCTGTGATGCTGGAACCTATGCCACTGGTATTTCAAATACCAGCAGGGTCACCCATGGTGGACAGGTTTCAGCAGAGCTTCCAGACTAAGACAGACGAGGAAGAAGGATGTGGCCAGGTCCACTTCTGAAAAAATTGGCCACTAAAAACTTTATGAATAGCAGGAATACAAAGTCTGATACTGTGCCAGACAATGAGCCCCTCATGTTGAGAGTCACTCAAAATATGACTGGGAAAGAGCTGCCTCCTCAAATTAGAGTCAACCTTAACGACATGGAGTAGTAAAGCTTTTAGGACCTTCATTTACTGATGTGGCATGACTCAAAGTGAGAAGAAACCGCTACAAACATCCATTAATAATCAGAATGTGGAATGTCTGAAACATCCATTAAGATTGCAGTCAAGAAAACCCTATGGGATAGTTCTACTCTGAACACACGGGGTCACCATGAGTCAGAATAAACGTGATGGCAACTAACAACAACATTATTCTAGGCACAGTTCCAGTAAGTTAAAATAATTTGGGGATTTTTTTACCAGGAGCTGGTGCTGGTTGTGATGACAGTGTTTTAGAAGATGGATGAGGGAGACAAGATGAATTCACCATCTATGAGTTCATTTGCAGGCAGTACATGGCAGGACTCTCTATTGGCCTTTGTGGGAGCCAGGACAGGCAGGTGCTACACGTTGCAATCAGGGAAAGCACATTCTTGCTACATGCTGGGTTAGATGGGCTCTCAGCCACCAGTCATCCCTTAGGAAGTGTTTTCAGGACGAACTGTAGACTTTTCTGGCCAATATGATCTCTTTTTTTTTGCCAATACCATCTTAAAAGTTATATGAAAATGGCAGAAATCAGACAGACATTATTCCATATTTGGACCAAAGCACACTGCATCTCCACCTGGGTCAAGTAAGATAGGAACACATGTCTGATGTGTCCCAAGCACTGGGCCCTCATATATATATATATATATATATATATATATATATATATGAAGAAAGGAAGGAAGGAAGGGAGGAAGCGTGTGTGTGTGTGTGTTAGGGGGCTGAAAGGCCTTTCTTGCCATTTTGATGTGGGCAGATGAAGACTGAGAATGAGATCTTACTGGAAATGGAATATTTTTTCCAACTGTGTGTAAAGCCTACCTAGTTTGGGAGGAGTAGAACATCCTATAGAAAAACCAAGAAAACCAAACTCACTGCTATTGCATTGATTTGACTCATAGTGACCCCTCCTTAATTTTCTGAGATGGTTTCTCTACAGAAGGAGATTGCCCAACTTTCTTCTGAGGAGTGGCTGATGGGTTAGAACTGCCAGCCTTCTGCTTAGCAGTTAAATGCCTTAGGCACTACGACACCAAGAATTAAAAACTCACTAACTCAGCAAGGCCTACTCTGCCTCACTTCACAGTTCCCAGGGCCCTTTCCTACATATTCTTTTAGTTCATGCCATCAATTCTTTGAAATAAATGTTATTACTCTCTTCTTAAGGATGTTGAAACTGAAGCTAACAGAAGCACCCAAACCAGACTGCTAGGTGCAGTCACTAGAGTGGTTGCTGAAAGGCAGAATCCAAGCCCCACTTTCATGTCTACTGAATCAAAAACTCATATTTGGGGAGGGGTGGTCCAAGGATCTGGATTAAAAATAATTGTCCCACAGGCATATGAGTTGAACATGTACCTAAGACAGACACACTCCTTGAAGAGAACAATCATGGGAGAAAGAAGGGCTGTTTATGAACAGAAAGACAGCTCAGGGGGCAGAAGTGCATGGAGGGATGGACACAGGGAAGAGGTGACTGTTGGGAGGAAGTGGGAAGGGCACTGTTGCATTGGGGTAAATTGTAGTCAACGTCATGAGACAAAGTGTATGTGAACTGCTGTATGGAAAGTGAATTTGTTCTGGAAATTTTCACCCAAATCACAATAAAAAATAATAATAATAATCGTGCCAGGTGATCTGTTACACCTGTATTTAGGAATCACTAGGTCCCTGGGTGCTTAAGTCCCACCTGATATTCTCCTCATATTTAACATCTCTTCCTATTTATCCATTTATCTCCCAGTGACCTGCCCTTGATTGATCACAAACTCTTCTGCATCTGGTAACTCTCTACCTAGGCCAGATTTAAACTCACCACCTAGGGAGCCAGTCAGACAGATGTACTCACAGGGTCTGTATGGGGCAACCTGAGCCAGCCTGCTTTGTTTCTTTCCATGGTAATGCAAGTTAGTAAGGTATTACATTCACATTATAATGATGTCAATATGAATTTTGAAAAGATAAGCAAGAGGAATGGATGGATTCCAGAATGGTACTGTGCATGGACAAAAAAAATCTAAGAGGGGCAAGGAAGTCAACCATTTCACATACAAAGTGGCTCTCCACAGTGCACAATCAATTCAATCCTGCTGAAAGTGAACAAGGCATCATAAAGAAGGCATTTGAATAAGCTATGTGTGGCAGTCATGATTCTGGATATTTACACTTACACACCCACTAGCTGCTCCATGGACGAAAGATAGGACAGTCTGCTTCGTAAAGATTTACAGCCTTGGAAACCCAATGAGGGTTGCTATGAGTTGGAACCGACTCAATGGCAATGAGTTTGGTTTATTAGGTAACTGGGTATTTTGCATTTCTAATCTGGTAATGAAAGTGCTCTGGTGGTGCTGTCGTAAGGCATTCAGCTACTAATCAAAAGGTCGGCAGTTTGAACCCACCAGCTGCTCCATGGGAGAAATATGAGGCAATCTGCCTCTATAAAGATTTACAGCCTTGGAAACCCTATGAGAGTTGCTATGAGTTGGAACTGACTTGATGGCAGTGGGTTTTGTAATCTGATGATGAGCACATGGCTTCACTTTTCCATATTCCTGCTTTGCCTTCTCACTTCCAGGTTTTCAGAAATATGAAAACAGTTTTAAGAAATAAACAAAGCAAAAGACCTAAGACATTTGACTGAGTTCTTGCTTGGGGTTTGAAAACACAAGGACATTTCTTCTAGTAAGACAGAAGATGGAGTCACAAATAAATTGGCACAATAAAGCCTAGGAAAGACAGGGAGTTGGCAAGCTCGAGGAAACACCTTCAGATTACACACAGATTTGTGGCTCAGAAGATATTGCTCCCTTTGCCCTCCAGCTGTCAGCAGAAACCCATACAGCACAGTACAGTGATGTGTGTGCTTCTGCAGAAAAGAGGAAGATGGAGAAACAAAATTCACTTTTGAAAAACCTGATGTGATGTGCTAATGAGTAAGAGTGTAAAGGAATCATGAAAAAGATGTGAAAGATAATATTAAAGAAAAAAAGCTTCAGAACATAATCAGCAAATTCCTCTAAATGCCAGGTCATGGGCTATCTGTTGTTAGGTGCTGCCAAGTCGGCTCTGACTCATAGCAACCCTATGTACAATAGAACAAAGAATTTAATGAGGCTCAAGTGAAAAAAAAAAGTTAATCTAGTGTACTATTCCCTGGGCAGAATGGTATACCTAGAAGAAAAATGGCCCTTCTGGTCGCTTATATTCAATAAAGAAATTTGGAACACCGATTCTGGATGTCTGAGTTTGTGTTGCATTAGAAATCCAAAGTAACTAGTGTAGTGCCTAAGGCACTGACTGCTAACCAGAAGGCTGGTGGTTCAAACTCACCAGCCGCTCCTCAGAAGGAAGACTGGACAATCTACTTCCGTAGTGATACTGCCTCGGAAACCCAAGAAAGGGTCACTATGAGTTGGATCTGACTCAACAGCAATGAGTAGTAAGGCTTATTGGTATCCACTGGCCTATTCAAAGGTTCTACCTTTTCCATAGTAAGGTCTGGCAAGAAAAGATATTTTATTTTCAGTATCAGTTATTTTGCCCAATGATTTGCTGTTGTTGATGTTTCTTGGTTTTGTAAACACCATTAACAGCATAAAATTTAAAGCTGCATCTGAAATGCCCTTTACTCCTCTGACCAAGGCATCAGTGCTGTGTGTGTGGATGGGAAAAGCACTATCTGTCAAGTTAAAAGTCCTATGCACTGCAAGGAACTGGCAGTCTGCATAAATGAAATGCTGAAGTGTGTCAATCTGTCAGAACTATCGGCCGTGTAGCTCACCTGCTACTCAGAGTGTCCCGGGGCAAGAGTAACCACTTCAACTCTTCTCAGAGCTAATATGCAACTTCTGGTTCCTCGTATGACTGGGGATGCACGACACTCTCAGCACAGAAAACAATGAAACGATCCAGTACTCTATTACTTCTAATCACGAAGCATGCCCAAAACACACCCATGTATATGTAGGGGCTGCGAAGGAAACATTTAAGTGTACTTTGTTGGGGTTTGGTGCCAATTTTCACCCCTACAGATGGGAAGGAGGTAAATCTGAGTGACTCTTGGTCCAGGAAGCCTGCCAACCATGGGTGCCAAGGTCCCTGTGGAGGAGGAATCAGAAGGCCTGGAGATACCCTGGGAGAGCAATCCAGCCTGGCCATACCCTGCCCTCTCCCCTCTGTCCAGAAGTGGAGGTTCCGGAGGGGCTCCCCAGACTCTTCCTCTACCAACTGAGGAATGAGGCACCTGGCTTAGTGCATCTCATTGCCCTGGCTTCTTCTAGAGGCCAGGCAGGTCTGCCCATGCAGATACCAGGGCCCCCTACAGACATCATCCATGCTTCCCCTCACCAAGACCACTGTCCTGTAAGAAGAAACAGGCTCATAGCCAGAATAAAAGGAAACCATTGCAGCGGGGGCGGTGGGGGGCTGTTGAAAAACAATTACCGCCAGGTTGATTCCAACTCATGGCGATCGTGTGTGTGTCACAGCAGAACTGCGCTCCACAGGGTTTTCAATGGTTGATTGGTCAGATATAGATTACCAGGCTTTCTTTGGGGGAGGAGTATGGGGTTAAGGAGAAGGAAAGACGATGGCCATCTCCAGTCTCTTTCCCTCCTATGCATCCACCTTCTATGACTTTTAGAGGTGAGGGAAAGCCAGAATGGTGCTTCTCCTCTGCTCAAAGGTACAACTGTGAAGACATGGCCCTGCTCTGGATCTGTCCAATCTCAAACCCTGTCCTCACTCATAACAACCATCATAAAAGGAACGATCACAGATGACATCTACTGAGTGCTTACTGGAGCCGGTGTTCTCAGAATTTTACAAATGTTTCATGTAATCCTTAAAACATCTCTGAGAGGGAGGTACTGTGATGACAGATGAGGAAAGGGGCTGAGAGAGGAACAGTGATGCTGGTCCCAGTTCCCAGGGCAGGACGGGGCAGTGCAGTTCAAGGGACCCCTCAAAATCCTTACGGCTGCACTGAACTACAAAAGCAAAAGTCTAAGGACTAAAAGACTCTCCAACGAGCCCTAGTTACACAATGGTTAAAGCACTCAGCTGTTAGCTGGAATGCTGGTGGCTCGAACTCACCAACCTGTCTGAAGGAGAAAGATATGGCAGTCTGCTTCTGTAAAGATGGCAGCCTTGGAAACCCTATAGGGTAGTTCTACTCTGTCTTATAGCCTAACTATGAGCTGGAATCGACTTGACAGCACACAACAACAAACAATCTCCACACAACTGGTCTGAATGTTGGATTGGACCCTGCTTCTATAGGTTCCTGCCCACTCCCTTACAGGTTAACACCTGTAATAAACAGAACAAAATAAATTATTATTAATACCTGGTCAGGGGCTTCTCAAAGGTGCTCTGGTAGTGTAGTGCCTAAGGCATTTGACTGTGAACCAGAAGACTGGCGGCTCAAACCCACCAGCCACTCTGCAGAAAGAAGACTGGGCAATCTACTTCTGTAAAGATTTACCACCTCAGAAACCCAAAGGGGGTCACTATGAATTGGAATTGACTCCATGGCAGTGAGTCTGGTTTTTGTATGGGCTTCTTGTAACCCTAAGTGACCATGCCACTTTGGGAGACTTAAGAACTCAGGGAAAGAGAAAAACAGGGATAAAGGGGCTCTGTGGAGGGACTGAGGCTGTCTGCAAAAGCCCAGTGGAGAGCAAGGAGTGTGTGGCCACACAGGGCGGTTGGAAGAGCTGGCTCTGGATGTAGTTTACCTGTACTTAGCTCTGCCACCAGGAGCTCTGGTGGTTCAAACCCACCAGCCACTCCTTGGAAGGAAGACTGGGCAATCTACCTCTGTAGAGATACTGCCTTGGAAACCCAAGGAGGGGTTGCTATGAGTTGGGACTTACTCCACAGCAGTGAGTTTGGTTTTCTTGGGTTTAGCTCTGCCACTAACTGCTATGTGACCTTGAGCCAGTCACTCAGTATCACTGTGCCTCAGTTTCCTCTTCTATTCAATGCAGATGATACCACATAAGGTTGCTGTGAGGATTAACTGTAAAAACTTTAAGCAGTATATCCTTATTAACTATTAACTGTTCCCAAATTGACTTGGTAGTATAGCAGTGCATTGAAAAAAAAGATCATGAAACCTACTGTACCTACCTTGCCTCGGATATAGCATTTATCTCATTCATTGGCTGGGGTTTCCCCCAAGGATGGATCCTGTGATAGGGCCTGCAGGCAGGCAGTTTAGCAAAAGTTGGGACAGGACAGTGTGATGGGGAGGAGGTCAGACCAGCCTAGGGTAGAGCACTACAGACAACTGGGGGATCTTGAAAGGACAATCTGAAGAGCCTTATGAAATGGGGTTCAGAACTGTGGTCCTTGGACAAGTTGGGGGAAGCAGATCTCTACTGGTTCCCACCCACCACTGGTGAGGGGGTCCTACCCTAGAGTGATGACAGTCTCAGGGTGGGAAGTGAGTGGTGGGATGTGGCTGTAGGATGCTGCCTTGTTGTGGATCTCTGCAGTGGCTGCAGGCCGAGAGGTAGGTCTGTCTGAGGAGTTGGAATTTTGAGTTGAGGCTTGAATAACAAGGACAAGCGCAAAGATCAAAGATCGTATAGCACAAAAGAGCTGGTGAGTTCTAGGAATGGCTGGGAAGCCGGTGCAGGAGGAACAGAAAGAGCTGTAGCAGAACAGATATGGAGAGCAGGGCAGGCAGAGGCCAGGTCCTGAAGGGCCTCCAAGGAGGCCGAGGCAAAAAGCCTGGATTTTCATCTAAGTGCACTGAGAAGCCAGCAGAACATTTTTAGGCAGGGGAATTACATGAGCTAGTTGTTGTGCGAGGAAGTAGAGCAGGATTAGAAATGAGTTACTGATGCTTTTGTAGGTCAGAAATGAACAGTGGCAATTTCATAGGGTTTAACCTGATTCCTGTCCTGTTGGACTGTCAGTGCCTTTAGACCAAAAGTAATGTCTTTGTAGTGACTGTGGTGTCTGAAATCACCATGGCACCTTCAAACAGAGAAACACTGAACACTGGAGGACAATATGAACCCCCCAGATGGAAGCATGGCGGGAAGTGCCTTACCACGCACCCATGTCTCCCAGAAAATGATGTCTCAGTAATTGTTTCCCTTCCACCAGCTTCCTGAATGGCAAGTGCTGGGTTACTCATACTCTGCCAACATGCACCAAATCCCCACCATCCAACCTGACAACACCACACGTATCTGCTTTACCAGACACAACACGTGGAGGAGAACCATCAGCAATGCCACTTTCCTCCCCTGCTCTCATTCCTCCCAGTCCCCTGGAAGAAGAGACATTCTTCAGGGCAGGAGAGAAGGGTCTGTGTAAGAGGTAAGCATGGCATTTGGTCAATGTATCTATTTCACACAGTGATAACCCCCCATGTGCACCTTGGCAGACCTTGTCTTAGGGACACTGTGGTTAAGAAAATGCAGGCAAATCAAATGCCAAGCCCAATTTAACACTCAGACCAGATTAGCACAAATTTGTATTTTTCTACCCATCCATATTTCACTTATTTGCATAAAATACTCAATTCTACAATGGTATAAAGGTTATGCTTTAAAATATGTATGAAAATATGTCATAAAAATTAATCTCTGGGCTATGCAACCATATCCAGTATCTACTGTTTTCCACACATTTTTAGCTAGTCCACAAGTCTACTAATATTTCACTCTTTTTAAAGATAATTTTATTCCTGGGGCTCAGGATCATAGTCTCTGGGGACCTCAAGGTCAAATGGCATAATGTAGTCCAAAAAGGCAGTGTTCTACATACAACTCTGATGAGTAGCAACTAGGGTTTTAAAAGTTTGTGAGTAGTCATCTAAGGTGCAACTATTGGTCTCTCCTCATCCAGAGCAAAGAAGAGTGAAGAAAATAAAAAATGCAAGGAAACAATCAGTCTGAAGGACAAATGGACGACACAAATGCACTCCAGCCTCCACAACCATCAGACTAAGAACTAGATGGTGCCTGGCTACCAACGTTGACCGCTCTGAAAGGGAACACAAAAGAAGGTCCTGGACAGAGTGGAATAAAAATGTGGAACAAAACTAAAAACAATGAAAAAGACCAGGCTTACTGGTCTGATATTGACTGGTAGAACGCCTAAGACTATGGCCCTCAGTCACCCTTCAAACCTGGAACTGAGCTCACCCTTGTGGCTCAACTTTCAGCCAAATAACAGACAAGCCTCTAAGTTAAAGAATAACACCAAGGCGGTATGCACTCCTTAGAACAATCAATCATACAAGATCAAAAGGGCAGCATTTGCCCTGAGACAAAGCTCAGAAGGTAGTAAGGGATAGAAAACAAAGAAAAACTGGAAAGGGAAAACACAGGAAGTGGGAAGAGTGCTTTTACATTGTGGGGATTGCAATCAATGTCACAAAATGTATATGAACTGTTGAATGGAAAATCAATTTGCTCTATAAACTCTTACCCACATTACAATAAAAAATTACTAACAATAATAATTTTATTGTGTTAAAATACGTGTAACAAAAAAACTGCCATTCTGACCAGACAATTCAGTGATGATAATTACACTCACTATGTTGTACAATCATCACTACTATTTCCAGAAGTTTTTCATCACCCCAAACAGAAACCTGGTACCCCCTTAAGCAGTAACTCCCCAACTACTGTTGTAGTTGTTGTTATTTGCCATTGAGTCAGCTCCGACTCATAGCAACCCTTCCTTGGGTTTCCAAGTACTAGCATTCCTAATTTCAAAGACCATAATCTGTGTAACAATGAAATAATACCTTGGTGCTACCATGTATTTTGGTTTTCATGTTGGCATCTTTGAAGCAGAGGGAAATGACTGTTTAACCCCTCAGCCACTTGGATACTGCTTGGCAGAAATCTTACCGGGGTAGAGACAATGAGCCTTCCTAGTAAATCAAATCCCACATGAGTGGCTATTGATTATCAGCCAGGAGAGCACTGTCTTTAGGATAAATTTTGAAGAAAGGGTAAGAGCCTTTCTTGGGTTGAATCTGTTAGAAACTAGTTACTGAGGGCCTCTGGGGCTTCCCAGAGTGGTTCTTAATTTATTTTTTCTAAGATACACTGGGTTTGTTAACATTGGTCAATCAGCTAGAGTAGCAAAACAGGTCACTGGCCTGAAATAAAGTGCTTAAAATATACAAATTATATAAAGATGAAATCACTAAGGTGTTCTACTGTCCCTCTGGAACTGAGTTCTACAAACTATGCCAAAACCAAGTCCTTTTC
>NW_006921837.1:1757397-1808973 GCF_000298275.1 Orycteropus afer afer
GGTTTGAACCGCCAGCTGTCTAGTTAGCAGGCAAGTGTCTTAGCCACTATGCTACCAGAGCTCCCCCATTCCCAGTATCACCCTTGATACAAAAAGAGATGATCAATAATGCCTACAAAGTGGAAAGGGCTCTTGCCTGCTTCTTAATTCATCTATGACAAACCAAGATAGAATATAACTTTACACAGGCACAGGCTTTTATATTAAACAGTTCCCTTCCTTTATTCACCAATATGGGGAAAATACTGTTTTTTGTTTTGTTTTGTTTTTAATGAATCCTTGAAACAGTAAAATAGGATTTTTGTCTAAAATGCTTCTAATACTGAGGGATATTCTACTTTGTTATTCTTTTTTAGGACAGAGATCTAAGCAATCGATCAAACAAACAAACGAAAACCCTTTTTAATGATCAAGAGTTTCTTGTAGAGAAAAGGTCACTTTCTAGGTTAAAAAAAATCACAATAGTGATCTGAAGGGTCATGGTTTGGAGCAGTGTTTTAAAAATTCCCTCACAGCCTTTTAAATGAATTTAAAGAGGACTGCAAGAACACATGCTCACACAGGTCACTATTTAATGACAGTGTTTTGTGCGTGTGTGTTTGTGTATTTCGTGGGCACACAATAGAACTCAGACCATTAGTAAAAGATTATACACCCATTATCCTCCCCAGGGATTTAGTGTCAACTCCACAATAAACAAAAGACCACGTAGAAACAGTGCCACTAAATGGGGGGGGGGAGGAGACTTTTGCGTCTGCTCACTCAAAAAAAGCATATTCAAGCATAATATTCCTGTGTTCAGGGGAGAATGAGTGAGGGATCACTTACAATTCTTTCTTCCCTTCCATTCTCTGTGATAAGTTTCTGCTATCTACAAGACCTCAGGAAGATCTATGTACTGCTTACTATGCTAAATGCGTTATTGCTGTGTTAAGTTGTTACACATTTCTTGCGTATGCGATACATCAGTGCTGTGGATACATCAGTGCTATGATCGCAGACAAAGGTAATGTACTTCCTATAAAACAGGCACAAAGACATGCCACATATACTCCATGTCCACACACCAGATTTTTTTACACAATCACATTCCAATTCAGATCTACTATCATTGCTCTTAAAACCTATCCTCATGCCAGTTTCAAATATCAAGTCTGTGATTACTTTTCGATAGAGGATAAAAGCTTTTTAAAAATGTTTGTAGTAAATAAACAAAATAGAAACAACATATTGCCTAGTTAGTGTTCACTCTGTTTTTACTTGGTCACTCCAACATGAAACCTTGTCATGCCATCAGGAAAAGCTTGAATTAAAGCAAAAGAAAAGGTTTTTGGTCCCTTTTCATGTTGGTGACTTACAAGTTATTGATCTGGGATGGATTCTCTCTCCCTCTTTCTCACAGAAGCAGACACTATGTTATTCTCACCCTAATGGCTGTCATTTTCTACCCATGGAATAAAGATAAGATTAAATCACCTATGCTATCTATGCAGATTATGTTCATCTATTTTATATATATATATGTATCCAAAATGACAAGTATATGAAAAATTTAGTGGATCGTTTTTAAAAGTGATGGAGGCATATCAAATACACAGTAACTTTCAGAAAACATAAACCCAAAACAAATGCTGTTATACTTTAGTTATGCATTCATTCCCCCTAAAATATAATAAATATGTACTTATTTCTAAAGTTTAAATTCAGAGTAATAATTTATATGGCAAAATTTCTACTATTGTTAGGTCAATTATCATCCATAAAGGAAATTTATAATGATTTAATCATTAACCATATAAATACTTTTCTTGGAAGCACATTTTACATTGATTAGAACTGACTGGGTTGAACAGCCTTATTAAATACTGAACCTAAAAATAGGTCTATCAGAATCTGTAAAGATAGTTTTGCTCAGTGTTCACTGGCCTAAAAATATCTTTTAAAAATAATTTAGATAATTTGGCTGAGGAGTTCTTATGCAAATATCAACCTGTAGGCTGTCATTTCCTGTATGACAATAACCTTCCAAATCAGTAACACAATCCAGGTCAAATTTATAGATGTGATAGAGTTACTAGAAAATATAAATGGCTCTGTGGGAATATTTTTTTTTTCTTTTTAAAATGATGGGGTTGTGGATGATTGTGTAGAGGGATAAGGAGCATGGGAAGATAAAAATCACAGTTGAATAAAATAAAGGTACAGAAAATACACATGAAGTGACGTGATGTTTCCCTATTCTTTGCAGTTTCCTTTGTAATGAAAAGGCAGTATTTATTTTCATGCACCTTGATTGGAACTTGCCAGTGACTGGTCCACAGAAGTAACATCTAGCCTAGAATCATCCCTAAACTGAAACAGACACATCACACTGTCCAATCTTTACAACACACCCCAAGAGTAGTTACTTGTTAGATGTTAGTTTTTAAATAGCTCTGTGCTTTATAAGCACTAATATTTGTTCAATGATTCCTCTGTGAAGAAAAAAAAAAATGTTATTCCTATTTAGCTTTCCATGAAACAACGAAAGTCAATGATCACTAGCTAGAAAATGAAAGGGGGTGAGGGAACATGACAATCATTGTTTTTTGTCCCTAGCAATGAGCATGCCTGGGCAGTGCAGCCCGATCCCATGAATTCAGGATTGCCTAATTACCAAATGAACACACTTTATTCATAAATCAATGAATCAGCCTGCAATGGCAAGACAGGCAGCTGGTTACCAGGCAAAATGAATATGCATGGGCATCACCTCCTAGGAGAGTCTCTGTGCCTGGGCCAGATCACAAAATCCTAAAGGACAGTCCCAGGAAGGTAGCCCGGCAATGCCCGGTGTGAAATGACAGGCAATTCACCTGCAAAAGGAAAGCCATGCAAAGAAGTCGGGGGAGGGGGCAAGCTTAGCCGGCAGAAGCTCTGGTGTGAGGACAACTCCTTACCTTGAGGAAGGGGAAGAACAGGCGGTGGGCAACCAACAGCTCCAAGCAGGACCATCGCTCCCGGTGCCCCACGCCCGGCCAGTACGCACCTGGCCCAGAGCTCACCCGGGCAGCCCATTGCCGGAGCCTGGCCAGAGGACCAGGCAGCCCAGCAGCTGAGGGAGGGCCCCCACAGAGCGCAACTCTGCTACTTACCCCGTCTGCGTTATTAATAGATGTTAATGGCTCCGCTAGATCAAGAAGAAGGCTCTTTCTTTTTGTCATATGGAAATTCCAAGTTAAAAAAAAAAAAAATCGCGGAGCAGCAGTGGGCTCCGTGGTGCAGTGGCTGCGAGTCCGCTCTCCGCCCCCAGCCACCTCCACACTCCTGCCAGCCCCCAACTTCCTGCAGCGGGGGCCAAAAATCAATCCGATGCCGAGAGCAATCGGGCGCGCAAGCAGACAAAGACTTCCTACCCGGGCAGGGCCAGAGACTGGCTCCGCTTTGAAAGCAGTAACCCGCAAGTGGCATCAGGAGAAAAGGGTCCTACACATTGTTTTTCTCCAGGGAATTCCTTTATAACATCCTGAAATACTTAGGTCTTTAGTCAGGCCCCACACCTAGACACTATGATTCTTCAAAAAGCATTCCCAACAGCCCTGTTAAAAAAAAAAAAAACCAAAAAACTCACTGCCATCCAGTCGAATCCAACTCATAGTGACCCCTCCTTGGGTTTCCGAGGCGGTATCACTAGGAAGCAGACTGCCCAGTCTTCCCTCCCAGGAGTGGCTGGTAGGTTTGAACCGCCAGCCTTCTGGTTAGTAGTCAAATGCCTTAGGCACTAGCTCACCAGAACTCCTGAAAGTGCCTGGCGTCTCCTGGCCCCTACACCCCAGATACAACTCATTCTCTTTCCCCACACCCCTAACCCTGCTTGCCAGTCTGGAAAGATCTTCCTAACTCCATCTCTGGAACAGCCTTCAAAAACCCCCTCTGGATTTAGAGAAGGAAGGATAGATAGGAGAATGGAAGGAAGGAAGACTAGGTTTAGTCCATTCAAAGGTACTATGGTCAATATCAATTGACTATTGCTGCTTTTAGTCCCAAAGCAAACTGTTTTACTAAGTGGATGAAAATTTAAAAAAAAAAACAAAACAGAAGTCTTGAGCCAGGAGATTTGGTTTGAATACACTTTAGCAGAAGTACAAAGTGTACTGGGTCACTTAACCCCCCTGATGGGCCTAGGCCATCTATAGTTTGGTCACACGCTAAATGTCCTGCAAGGTTAAGGTTGGCTGTTTTGGTGGCCGACAAAAGGCGAGATCTGGCTACTATTTGCTGGGAAAGTATGGAATGCAACCCAGTTTACTGATCTTGGAATCTGTGACTGACAAATCCGTGAAGGCCGGCCCTAGGTGGGGCAATGGTGGACTTAGCTTTCTCCACACACAGCGTCTTCCACACTTGCCAGGAAAAGCACCTAAACTGACGGCCTTTGTTTTTACATGTATTTTCCAGTTCTTGGTCCAGGAATTGTTTGTTAAGGGACCTTTGTAGTTAATATATAATCCTGCTAAACTTATTTGTTGTGAATTCTAATTATCTTAATTGATCTTTTTCTTCTTAGTATTTATTCGTAACTATGTCTCTTTCTCAGTAGTATTATAACCCCATTAGGACAATTACAGTTTTCCCATAAATCAGTATGGCCTTCTCACCATGATTCCCAGTCTGTGAGTACTGAATATAACTACAGATGTTGTAGACTGGTGGTTCAAACCCACCAGCCACTCCACAAAAGCAAGACTGGGCAATCTACTTCCGCAAAGATTTACCACCTCAGAAACCCAATGGGGGTTGCTATGAGTCAGAATCAACTAGATGGCAGTGGGTTTGGTTTGGTTTTGGATAGATGTTGTAAGTGAAAACACAAATGAGAGAAAAACTGGTGATTTCACCAGTACCTTTGTAGATGCCCAATTCCTTATTTTCTGCCCTTCTCTACCCAGCACCATGCAGAGGGAAGGATAAAACGTGATAAAGTTTTAGAATGATGGATATCTGTAGAGATACATATATATACTTACAACAGCCAGTTATTTTATTTTTTAAATTGGCTTTTAATGAACAGCTGCAAAAGTTCAACAACCATCTATTAATCACTTCAGGGTCTGCTCTATGAGAAATGCTTGCACAACCCAGAACACCCTGAGAATTCCTAATCAAAAAAAAAAAAAAAAAACCCACCAACCTCACTGCCATCGAGTCAGTTTCTACTCATAGCGACCCCTCCTTGGGTTTCCGAGGCAGTATCTCTATGGAAGTAGATTGCCTAATCTTCCTTCCGAGGAGTGGCTGGTGGGTTTGAACTGCCAGCCTTCTGATTAGCAGTCAAATGCTTTAGGCACTATGCCACCAGAGCTCCCTAAAGCTCTGGGTAATAAGTTTGAAAAATAAAGCAATATGCTGAAGCAATTGCACTGAGGCGTGTGTGTTCTGGGAGGTGAGGGTTGTAGGGACAGTGAGGCACATTGCAGTTCACCTTCTTATGTGCACTTACAGAGCTTCTCACCAAAAGAAGGAAAAAAAATCATTAATTCTTTCAAGACAAATGCAAGCAACTGGCTTTGTTGCTGTCTGTCTCTCTCCTCCCTCCCACCCTCCTCTCTCTCTCTCTCTCTCTCTCTCTCTCTCTCTGCAGCTTTAGAGAAAGGCAGCAAGGCAGCGGCACGACTGTAGCAGCAATGGCATGAGAGTCTGGCTGCATTAACAGAATCACAGGCAGCACTAGGGTGATGTCTTCGCTCGCCCGCTCTCTAATTATTTACCCAGATCAAGCCTGACTGCAGGAAAATCAGCTCTCTCCAGGAGGTAACCGAGCTGAAAGGTTCTTTTCACTGAGAAATGATGGACTGGTGGCTGGCATGGAGCCTACAGGCCAGTGTGCCCTTGTGGGCAGTGTCATGAAATAAATACCTAGGACCACACCATTTTCCTCATTTGTTTCTAGAAAAGTATCGGTCCGTTTAAGAACATCAGGTAAGAAAAGCCTGTCTGTAGTGCATGGAATACGCAAAGACTGAGCCCCCAGAAGACATTATTCTTAAAATTAATTTCATGAAATGAGGCAAGGAGGCATGCTGAGATTGTTGGTATTTTATAGCTGGAGCGTCTGTTCAAAGTCCCTATATACAGACAAAGCAGACTGCTCCATTGTTCCCACTTACGGGTGCTGTTTTCTCGTGAAGGTCTGAAAACAAAATGTGCAGGCAACGTGGATGCTCTAATATGCTCTTATAGAAACAGAAAAGCCATCAGCACTCTTAACTGCCAGCTCACACGCTCCCCCAAAGAGCTAGCAGTCCCGACTCCAAAGAATCCAAGATTAAAATCAATTTAAATCAATATCATTTATATTTGTCTATTTTTTTTTTAAAGCTTTGTTAGAAGCAACACTTCACTTAAATGCTTTCCACTTTCTTATATGCTTTCCTTGGACTATGAGAGTAGTGTCAGACATAAGCACATTTTTAATGTATCTGGCCCAGGTTGGGACGAATCACCTTCAGATTCCTTTTCTCCCCCGACTCACAGATGAACATGGCTGCCAGCGAGTACCCATGGTGAGTGCGTGGGCGAGGCATATACATAACCGCTGCTCATTTACCTGTGCTCTTTGGAAGGCCCGATGACAAGGTTCATCCAACAAGCATGAAATAGGTTGAGAGAGACAATAGATGTGTTTGGGGTTAGCATTTCAAATTACGTTGTGTTTATTCTAATATTAAAATTAATTTATATTCTCCACATATACAGCACCTCTTAATAGCACATCTGAGGATTCTCTTCCCTGCTTCCTGGTCAGGCCCAGAACTGAAAATCTGCTATGGTCGGTTATGGTCAGTTAGTTTGCAGATTTTAAAAAACTAATTTACCTTTTCACAATTTTTTTTTTTTTAATTGGCAACTGACATTCTAATGAAGAGCTTAAGGAGCTGTGGAATTTTAGTTCTGAAGTTAACATATAAACCACTTCTTTCAAGTTCAACTGGGATCTGTAAGATATTCATCAAATTTCTATCATGAAAACATTTGCATCCATATTATAGCTTCTGCATTCAAGCAAAGGGGCTCAATAAACTCATTATTTAATAAGTAACTGGGATGGATTTGTGAAACGTCTATACACAGCTTCTTATTAGACACCACAGAAGTACATCAATTATTCCACAGAACAAGTATTAATAGAAGAATCATTAGAATTTTGAAGAGGGTATAAATTTATCCAGGTGGGACTATGAAATCATGCCTATTTCCAGTGTAAAAACCACTGTCCAAACTGTCTTGTGATACAATGAAAAAAATATGGAAAAATTCACCTCAAAAGGGGGAAAAGAACCTCACGGCACCACATCTCATGCTAAGAAACGGTTTTATAGGTAAAAATAGAGTAATATACTAAATTGATACTCATTGGAAGAGAAATATTAATTATAAACAATTTCCTCTTTGGTATTTAAACAAGTTTAATGGAATATAGAGGAATTCCCCCATCTCACTTCTAAGGGGGAAACAAAAACCCTAACATGCTCATAGCCATCAGTGTTCAAATTTAGGATTTTTTATATCCTACAGAAAAATGTTTATTGTAGTCATTAGGGTTTAAAAAAAAATCTCTTAGGATATTGGGGACATTTCCACGCTCACAAGATTTGCAGCTGTTTAAACACTGTGAGCTTTTTGTCTCAACTGCATCCGGCTCTAAGGCTACCATCAACTGTTTTGCCCACCTGACTGCAGGAAAAAGCCCTGCTTTCCTTCTTGGGGCTTGTTAATGATCCCTGAGCTTTGTCTCCTTTCTTCATTTTTCACCCAACGGTACCAGACACAAAGTTATTGGGGGTATTGGTTCACAGCCTGAAAACAAATTGAATATGGCAGAATCACCTCAGCAGGGAGAAGGCCTGTTGATGGGCTTTATGACCAACTTGGCTAGGCACTTGGGGATGGAGAGCAAAGGTCACCAATCACATGGTGGGGAATCCCATGGCTATCAACCAGGGACATTCCTGGGGGAGCTGTGGCCACTCAGGAAAGCTCATCTGACAGCCCAATGCCTCACATTTCCGTCCTGGTCCAGTATCCCCTGGATGTCCATTTTCTTGGCTTTGGAGCTAATCATTACAGCTGTGCATGATCCTCATATTACAATTCGGATGGATCATGAGTGCTGTCAATCTCTCAGGAAGAATCACAAGGTAAGTCATAATTACATAAACCAATTTTACCTTCTACGTAACTCAGGCTATGTAACTCTAGAGTTACAGCAGCCTGTAACTGAAATATCAGAGTATGACAGGAAAGCACAGTAGCCTTAAATGTGGTTTGCACATACACACACGACATTTGCAGCTCTACAGCATAGGACGGTGGGTTCTGTTTTACAGTAGAGGGAAAGTGATAGGAATGAGATGATATAGCTAATGTCCCTCTCCAGGGTTATGTCTATTAATCTCAGGGTGTTCCATGAGCCCTGAAGGTCTTCCTTGTGTCAGGTATTGGAAGCTCTGAAAACCAAAACACTGAACTCACTGCTATCAAGTCGATTCCAACTCATAGCAGTCTCTTTTGGTTTTCTGAGGTGCTAAACCTTTACAGAAAAGTATATTGCCCAATCTTCCTTCCGAGGAGTGGCTGGTAGATTTTAACAGCCAGCCTTCTGGTTAGCAGTCAAAATGCCTTAGGCACTGACCCAATAGAACTCCTGAATGTCCACCAGAAGCTCTGAATGTCTACGTAATACCAAGATGGACTGTACTGAGGTTCCTTCTGGAGATCAAGGCTGGGTCCATTATAGGGCCTCCCGGTATTCTCCCCCAACAACTTTCAACCTTAATCCCCACCCACCCTCACTGAGAGGACACCGCCTTTCCAAGCATGAGGGCCACTGCCATTTGAGACTGACTTTTTTACATAAGAGTAGGCTCTGGTAACACCAGTGTGATACCACCCCTCCCCACCGGCATCCCCTCTGTGTGGACAGAATGGAGCTCAAGTCTGTCTGACCAACACTAGCACCTAGAAATGAGGGCTGCAGGAGCAAGAACTGCAACATTAGGCCAGGGGGAATGTTAGAAACCATACCTCCAACCCTGTAATTCCTACAGTATATGCAGAGGAAGTGAGGTGGGATGGTAGAATCCTTGTCTCTTTTTCAAAGAATCAAATTTTCTCCTGATTAATGTTAGACTTAGAAGGAAAAGTGTTTGTTTGAGAGAACGCAAGAGGTTGATGAAGTTGAATGTCTTCGATTGAGTATGAGCACTCAGCGAACTGGAGATGCTTTCATGAACCTTTTGCTCTCCTTTCTTCCTCTCTCTGGAGGTGTGTGAAGCAGAGGGATGTGGTGCTGTCTGTGCTGGTTCTGTAGGGAGACAGAAGGGGAGGCCTGCAGAGGGTACGGGGCAGTGGCGGTTCAGTGGTAGAATTCTCGCCTTCCATGTGGAAGATCCAGGTCCCATTCCCAGCCAATACACCTCATGAACAGCCATCACCTGCCTGTCAGCGGGGTTTATGTGTTGTTGAACAGGTTGCAGTGGAGCATCCAGACTAAGACAGACTAGGAAGAAAGGCCTGGTGATCTACTTCTGACAACCAGCCAATGAAAAGACGATGGGTCATAATGGTCCAATCCACAATGACTCATGGGGATGGCAGAGAATAGGCAGTGTTTCGTTCCACTGTGCATGGTACATGGGGTTGCCACGAGTTGAGGGTGACCCAACAGCAAAGTATAGGAGGCAAACTGGTAGAGCAAAGGAAGTGGGGAGAGAAGGAGAGAGAAAGGAGTGAGGTGGAGATGTGGGGATGTGGAAGTGTCCAAGGCACTGCTCCAGGATTTCATGGGTGTGTGAGTGGAGCTTGGGTGTTCTGGCCCACAACGAGGATCCCCAAGAGCAGGATATTATAGCCACAGAGACTTCAAGTTGAGCTCCAGCTCTGCTACCTGGGTGACCCTGGGCAAGTCTCTATGTCTGTCAAAGCCTCAGTCCGTCTCTCCCTTAAAAAGGAAGAACAAAAGAGACAGAAAGAAGGGAGGAAGGGAGAGATGGGAGGGAGAAAGAAGAGAAGGAAAAAACCCAAATGATACTCCCTACCACACAGAGCTGTCCCATGGATTCCGGGAGATGATCTGGGTAAACTCCCCAGGTTTGGTGCATGACAAGTGCTCTCTGAAGGTCCATGTGCTCCATTCTGCGTCAGACAGTGGAGTGTGGATTGACAGGAGAGAGAAGCCAAAGCCAGAGAGAACAGAAGATGTGGGGAGTGCAAGAGGAAAGCACAAGACCGGTGAACAAGAACCTTCAGCCACAGCCTTCAGGGGAAGCTACCTTTGCTGAGAATGTCTGTAATCCTGCTACCACCCACATTCACATCCCTCATATGGGGGGTAGCAGTGGCATCACTAGGGAGGGTGAAGGGTGTGGACTGCACTGGGTGACACTGTCAGAGAGGATGACACTACAGTGTTTCAGAGGAAACATACATATGTATTTTTTTTTAATAAAAATATCCTTGTAATTAGTTGTAACTACAGAAACATTTTCATAAGCACAGATTACATTTATCGATATATCTACAAGGCTAAAACTCTATGTTCATTTACTTTTTGAACCTTCTAATGTGCTCTGATCAGAGTTGTCATTACCACCAATTACAATGACACTTCAAATTACGTGGTTTCTTCTGTATGTGCTACAAGCATGCACTGTTATTTTTATTACTGCTGGTGTCTTATAGTTGCCAATTTTGCCAAATTTTCTGGTGTTTTAGCTACAATAGTGTTAATTAATACCTGTGAATCTATACCAGTAACTTTTTTGAGAATGAAATAGTAATTAAAGGAAAAGAAGAAAAATCAAAAAAGGCTTCTGCTCAGTTACTAATAATGTTACTAATATAAATGCAGAAAGATTTTACAGAACAATTTATTGTTAGTATTCATATAATCTAAGAAATATTACATTTAAGCAATTTATAACTATATTTATCACATATTTTCTATGATCAAAATTGGTAATAAGCATTACTAAGGATTCTGTATGGTCTGGAACAGGAGGAGGTCCACAGGGGGTGGGGGGCAGGTGTTGACACCATGAGTTACCACACTGGGTGACATAAACCCTAGTGACACACTGGGGTACAGCCTGTTTTATCATGCTCTCCCAACAACCCTGGGAGATGGATGGTGTGGGCTCCACCTGATGGATGAGGAGCTGAAGTTCCAAGAGGTTAAGTGCTAAGACAAGATCACCCAGCTAGTAAGTGACAGAGCTGGGATCCTGATGCTCAGGTGTGCTCCTTTTCACCACATCACTGGCCTCACACGCAAATATCCCTATCAATTCAACTGCTGTTTGCTGAGTTCCATTGTTATTTTGCTATCTTTCTATCATGTACTGGCTCTTTCAGCTGCCCCTTTTTGCCCCATTTGTCTTCATCTGTTAATTCTCTTCTCAAAATCCTCAGATGTCCATGCAGACATGGGCTGTGGCCACACCCCATCAGGGGAGAGTGGGTCCTGTTATTCCTCCCACGTGACTGACATTTAGGAGCTCTGGTGGTGTAGTGCCTAAGGCATTTGACTGCTAACCAGAAGACTGGCAGTTCAAACCCACTAGCCACTCCTTGGAAGGAAGGTTGGACAATCTACTTGCGTAGTAACATCACCTTGGAAACCCAAGGAAGGGTCACTATGAGTCAGATCTGACTCAACGGCAGTGAGCTTGGAGCCTGGATTGACATTTGTCTCCTGATACTTGCAGTGTGCCACTTCTTCTGGAGATGGACAACCATGACCACCTCGTGAGACCTCAAGTGCTGCTTGAGGTCACAAGCCGCTGAAACTGCGCAGTCCTTTCTGCACAGATCCAGATGGCTCCCAAATTCTTCAGCTAAGAACCACCTGCCTTGCTCAACAGACCGTCACTGTACCTGAACCTTCCTCACTGTGAGTTCTTCTCTTGGCCGTGGCCTAGCGATAGAGTTGATCACATTAAGAAAGGCAGATGGGGCTTCTTCCTAGTAGGTTACTCTGGCTCAGGCTTTGCTGATAGACTGGGAATAGAGTGGAGAGAATACAGTCTAGCTTCTCTGTGCCTCAATTTCCTCATCAGTTAAATGGGAATCATACAACCAACCTCACAACATTTTGGTACAGATAAACTGAGATAATGTGTGAGAAATCTGGTATCAAAGGTTAATTTTCTGGGGGGGGAAAAAACGCCAGTTGCCATCAATTCAGCTCCAACTCATGGTGATCCCATACATGTCAGAGTGCTCCATAGGGTTTCTAATGCTGCATTTTCTGCAACAGATCACCAGACCTTCCTTCTGAGGTGCTTCTGATTGGAAGGCTCAAACTTTCAACCTTCTGGCTAATAGCAAAGTATGTTAACTGTTTGTACCATCCAGAGACTCCTAATCTTCTCTAACCTACACAATATTTCACTCGCCAGGAGACCTGAGTGTGAGCAACAGTTGTGCTATACAAGTGACCTTGGGCAAGATCGTCATCTTGTTCTTGGTGAGAAGAGAACCTTCTCCCCTAAGCCCAGCTGCCTGGCTGGGGAGCCCCTGGCTGACTCTCAGAGGCAGAAACAGCAGGTAGGCAAGGTGGGAGTTCACTTTGTTCCACCTGCCTGCGCTAGCCCAGTTACCTCCAGCAGGTCTTCCTGGCTTCTTAGCAGATGGGTTCACAAACATTTCTCTTTGTATCCTCTTGGGCTTATCATTCTGTCAACCCATGAGCAATGACTATAAGGCCTGCTTAGAGGAGCTCTGGTGGTGTAGTGCCTAAGGCATTTGGCTGATAACCAGAAGGCTGGTGGTTCAAATCCACCAGCCACTCCCTGGAAGGAACACTGGGTGATCTACTTCCATGGAGATACATACCGCCTCAGAAACCCAAGGAGGGATCACTATGAGTTGGAACTGATTCGACAGCAGTGAGTCTGGTTTAGGTGCTGGGATACAAACTGAGCAACACAAAGTGCTGTCCTTGTGGGCCTTATAGTCTAATGGAGGAAAGAGGCACAAAACAGATCTACCCAAGTATACAGCAGAAATAGGAGAGTGTTACAAAGGAGTGCAGAGGAAGCTAAAACCCCTGGAGAGGAGGTGTAACTTGATTAGATTTGTTTCTAGAGACCACCCTGGCTGCTGTGTGGTAGGGAAAGAAAGCTGGATATAGATAGAACAGACAGAGGGTAGGGTGGGGCCTGAGGAGGGAGGAGGTAGCTTTTACTTGGCTGCCAACTAAAGAGATGGGGTGGATGTGGGCGTGAGAGAGACGAAGGTGCCAGGGATGACACCAGGGTTGGGACTCACACAGTTTGCTTTGGTGGGGGTTCCTGGTGCCTGGCAACTAAGGAGAGATTTTTGTTCCTCTGAAGTGCAGCCACTTCCTAGCCATCAGGCCAAGAATGTCCCACAAGAGAACTGGGGTACATCCTGTGTTGCATATAAAGGTGACCCCTTAGGGTCTGCTCCTTGGTATGTCGGTGTGGCAAAAGTGCCCGTGAGAAACCTGACTTGCTCCCCAACTACCCAGCTGGCCTCAGAGAACTGCCCTATTGAATGAAGCCTTAGTTTGCAAGCACAGATGTGGCAAGAGCTGAGTTAACCAGGTGACCTTTGAAAATACAGGGATGTACACACCAGCAGCTCTGTGGGAGAAAGACATGACGGTCTTCTTTATAAAGATTATTGCTTTTCTTATAATGTGCCATTGAGTCGGTTCCCACTCATAGCAACCCCATGCACAACTAAACACAACGCTGCCTAGTCATGCACCAGCCCCATAATCATTACTAAGTCTGAGCCCATTGTTACAGCTACCATGTCAATCCACCTGCTTGAGGGTCTTCTCCTTTTTGCTGACCCTCTACATTACCAAACATGATGTCTTTGTCCAGGCATTGGTCCTTCTTAATAACACGTCCAAAGTACATGAGATGAAGTCTTGCCATCCTTGCCTCTAAGGAGCATTCTGGCTATGCTTCTTCTAAGACAAATGTGTTCATTCTTCCGGCAATTCATAGTATAATGAGTATTCTTTGCCAGGACCGTAATTCAAAAGCATCAATTCTTCAGTCTTCCTTATTTATTGTCCATCTCTTGCATGCATATGAGATGACTGAAAGTATCAAGGCTTGGTCAGGTACACTTTGGTCCTCAAAGTGACATCTTTGGTTTTGAACACTTGAAAGCGGTCTTTTGCAGCAGATTTACCCAATGCAATATACACTGTTTGGTTTCTTGACTACTGCTTCCATGGGCAGTGATTGTGGATCCAAGTAAAATGAAATCCTTAACAACTTCTTTATCATACATTGCTTATTGGTCCAGCTGAAAGGATTTTTGCTTTTTTCATGTTGAGGTGTAATACATATTGAAGGCTGCAGTCTTTGGTCTTCATCAGTAAGTGCTTCAAATCTTCACTTTCAGCAAGTAAAGTTGTGTTATCTGCATACTGCAGGTTGTTTATGAGTCCTCCTTCAATCCCAGTGCCACTTTCATTGTTCTTCCTTTTGTCCAGCTTCTCCAATTATTTGCTCAGCATACACACTAAGTATGGTGAAATGATACAACCCTGATGCACACCTTTCCTGATTTTAAACCCCTCAGTATCCCCTCGTTCTGTCTGAACTATCTCTTTGTCTACATACAGGTTCCATATGAGCACAATTCAGTGTTCTGGAAATTTCCATCCCTCATAATGTTATCCCTAATTGTCAGGATCCACATAGTCTAATGCCTTTGTGTGGTCAATAAAACCCAAGTATTCTGGTATTCTCTGTTTTCAGCCAAGATCTACCTCACATCAGCAGTGATATCTCTCATTCCACACCCTCTTCTGAATCCAGCTTGAACGCCTGGCAGTTCCCTATCAATGTACTTCTACAACTGTTTTGGAATTATCTTTAGCAAAAATGTATTTTTCTGTGATATTACTGATACTGATGATGCCTGTATTCTGTGGATCTATTCTAGTCAGTTGGCCAGGTAACTCTGTCTTTCTAATTTCTTAGCATGAAAAGTTTGTGCTTCTAGAGTTGCATCCATTTGTTGAAACATCTCACTTGGTATTCCATCAATTCCTAGAGTGCTGTGTTTTTCTGCAATGCCTTCAGTGCAGCTTGGACTACTTTCAGTACCACTGGTTGTTAATCATATGCTACCTTCTCTGGTACAGTGATTCTGTGTATTCTTTCTATCTTCTTTGATACTTCCTGAGTTATTTAATTTTTTGCGCATGGAATCTTTCAATATTGCAAGTTGATCCTTGAATATTTTCTTCAATACTTTCAGCTTGAGAAATGCTGGGTGAGTTCTTCCCTTTTAGTTTTCTAAATCCAGGTCTTTGCACATTTTATTATAATACTTTGCTTTGTCTTTTTGAGCTGCCCATTGAAATTTTCTGTTCAATTCTTTTACTTCTTCATTTCTTCCATTCACTTTAGCTACTATATGTTCAACAGCGAGTTTCAAAGTCTTTTCCAACATCCATTTTGGTATTTTCTTTCTTATCTTTTTAATGATCTTTTGCTTTATTCACGTGTGATGTCCTTGATGTCATCCCACAACTCATCTGGTCTTCAGTCACTGGTGTTTAATGAGTCAAATCTACTCTTGAGATGGTCTCAAAATTCAGGTGAGATACATGCAAGGTCACATTTTGGCTCTCATGGACTTGTTTTAATTTTCTTCAGCTTCAACTTGACTTGCATATGAGCAATTGATGGTCTGTTCTGTAGTCAGCCTCTGACCGTGTTCTTACTGATGATATTGAGCTTTTCCACTGTCCACAGATGTAGTCGATTTGATTCCTGTGTATTCCATCTGGTGAGATTCACATGTATAGTCATTGTTCATGTCTCCTGATAATAAAGATGACAGTTTTGGAAACTCTGTGGGGAAGTTCTACCCTGTCCTACAGGGTCGATATGAGTCAGAATCAACTTGACGGCAACAGGTACACATGGCAGGTAGATAAATAACCTCACTTCCAGGCCTTGGATGTTTAAGACAAAAGCAATGTAGCAAGTGCAAGCAAGCACCCAAAGAATGGAATTGCTTTGATAAGGCCAGTCCCACTTCCAGAAATGGGGCAATACAATACTTACACTGACATCATTCACATTAAGAAGTAATAGCATGTGGAAAAGAAGCTGATGAAGACAGCCCAGATCCCGCATGAAACTCAGTGTGGGGTAAAGAAATCAAATAAACAGCAAGTTACATAACCACCCTGAATCTTGTCTGATATTAGTCTTGAGCCTCATTGAGGCTGTCAGCTGTCTCTACCTGCAAAAACAGTGATTACTACTAGTATTCGCTGGATGAAGAATATTCCCAATTACTCATTCCAAATAGCCCTTCCCAGAACCCAGTCTGTTGTAGTCACAAATGACACTGAGGACATACCATGTGCCAGGCACATTTTTCAGTGTAACACACATACACACACACACACATACAACTCCCCCTCCCCATATACTCATTTGGTCCTCACAACAACTCTATGAGACTATTTCACATATTCATTTGACATACTTAGAAACTGATGCACAAAGAGGTTAAGTAACTGTACCCAAAGGCACACAGCAGCGAGCAACTGGCATAGCCAGGATTTGAACCCAGGCCACCTAAGTCAGGCCTGACCTCCCAAGCACATGTTCCCTCCATTGTTCTCATAAATAACAAGCCATGAGATCTCAACCCTGCATCGTGGCTTTCACCTCCCTTCTCTCCCTGAAGCCTGTGCCCCTCTGCCTTGGTTTCCCTTCCCGCTAATGTGCACAGTTGGGGACCTCAGGTCCCCCTCAGGGATGGCAGGTTATGTGTACTGCTGAGCATAAACTGGTTTCCCCAATCTCTCAATGTCTCCAGCTAAGATTTAGGTTTTCCTGAGACAGAATGCATGATGATTATCTAGGATGAAAAACTCTGGGCAGATCCTATACCAAACCCAAGATCCCAAGTTGATAGCATATGGTTATATGTTTTGTAGAAGAAGAAATCTGATATTCAAACAAAGAAATTATTTTGTAAGTCTTGGAATACTTTAAAAAATGATCTGCAGAGGTAGATACAAATCATTGTGAAGGAAAACTTTTTCTTATAATAGGACTAAAATCCAAAAGAAACAAGTTGAGGAAATGACTCACTGATGTGTATGGAGGCGAGTGAAGGGAAAGTGGGCCACAGGGAGCCACACTGGTGGATTACCAAGGCCTCTGAGGCCCCGCTGGGAGGAGGAGGAGACTGGAAATGAGGCTCCTGGAGGACACTCGCGTCTCAGACTTGCTCCTTCTGTTTCTCCTTCCACTGCTCATGATTCAATTGGTGAGAAAGGCCCAGGAGCCCTGGGCTGAGGCAGCACAAAGTCCATGCCTTAAAGCTAAGGGAAGAGGCAGGACATCAATGTGATGTGATTCTCCCTCTTTTTGGCTGTGTGATCTTCAGTCATTAACCTGCCCTCTCTGAGCTGGTTTCTTCATTTGTAAAATGGTACTTACTGTATGAGGTTATAAAGATCAAATGAGAATATCTACATCAAATGAGCTGAGCTCAGGAAACACTACAAAACAAGAGGGAATAACAGCAGCAGGCCCAATAATAAAAAAGCAGGAAGAGCCAGCAAATCCCCTGTCTTGGATCATGATGCCTAGAACCAGGTAGTCAATTCAGGCCCAGCCCTGAGAGATGCATAACATGCATGTGTCCAATCACAATTCAAATGATGCCTCTGGGTGAGACCCTGGTCTGAATGGGATCCCAGACCCTGACCTCTGACCCTCATGGAAGAGCAGGTACTCCAGACCTGGGAGGCCACAAGGAGGTAGCTGAATGGTGGTAGTAGGCGGGGTTGAGGGTAGATGGGGTTGGGGGAGCTCCCTTCATTCTGTGGATCTTCCTGCAGGTTGGACTATCTCTAAAACCTCACCCCACATCGTGAAGACAACTCTTTTAGCTAAGGATCAGCCACGGTCTGTGTGAGAAGTTCAGGGGCGAGAACATGATCTCCTCCAGGGTTGAGGGAGTACTGGTGCTACCAGGATTACAAATAACTGCTGCCCTTTCCATATGGGGCTCTAGTTTTCAATACCGTAACTATACATCATTAATGAGCCCAAGCTTTACTCAGGTTTGCGTGGGTTAGTAAGGATGGCCCCCATTGCCCACAGGGGCTGCTATGTCATTCTGTAGAGGGGCCTGTGCAGTGCTGTGCCTGCAGTCTTAGGGCCTGCATCCACAAGGTGGCTCCTTGCACTCCCCAGCCCACTAGACTCAATGACAAAGGTTCTGCCAGTCAGAGAGACCCTGTAGCCTGTGCCGACGTGCACGCCCTCAGCCCACTCGGCAAACTGCACCTGGGCTGTTGGCCAGGGCTGCTGTGCTGCCTGGTGACAATGAACCCTCAGTGTGCTTTCAATCAGAGCGATGCAACACCCTTCCTAAAACACTGCCATCTGACCACTCTCAAGCACAGTCCCTCCTATAAAGATACAAATGGTGCTAATGTGGACGACTGGCTATTCTTGTGCATGAAAGGATTTCTCTATGCAGGCCTGTTGTGAATTGTCTTTTCTCAGTGGCTTAATTGTCAGACCGAGACTGAAAGCAAAGTGGAGAACTACTCTTCCTCCCAAAGGCATTGGCTACACCACAGGGTAGTGTTCACAGTGGGGCAACCCAGAGTTGTCAGGCTGTGGGGTGGACAAGGGGCAGACCTGGGAAAGTGGTGTGCCACAGACAGAGCCTAATGTATCCCTGGTGCTGGGAGAGCTGTGGGGAAGGGGAGATCAACCCACGCTATCCCCCAAAGTCACCAAAGGGCCTCTTGGCTAAGGAAGAAGTTTGGAATGTGTTATTGCTCATCTCCACAGTGACACACAGTGTGTATAGGGCCTTTGCTGCTGTTTCCTCTCTGGGGTAAGTTCTCCTTTCCCACATGAGGCTGAGGGAAAATGGGAAAATGGAGTGAGCCTCAGCAGTCCCCTAACCTGATGATGGGCACTGCAGCACAGGATCTTATGTGGTAGCCAGCATGGTTCAGGTGCAGGGTGTGACACGGGAGCCATTCCCCAGCCGGCCAGCCTGGAACATGTGTTCCCAGGTGCAGGTGGATGAGGTAATGGCCCCCTAGGGGGTCTGCAGTGCCCTGACAACCACAGCTCCCCCCTCTACCCTCACAATAGTATCTCTGTAGGGCAAAGCAGGCCAAGACCAGAGCTCTGGTCTTGCCTGCTCCACCTCCAATTCCACCCCACACTCAAATACTTGACATACTTGCAGTTCCTTGAATAAGTCCTGCCTTCTCTCCCTCCCTCAGGCCTCTGCATGTGCTCACACAGAAGTCTCTCAGTCTCCAACACTGTCTTCCTCCTCCTCTTTCCCTAAGATTGATCTCTGGAAGCTTCTGAAGTCTGTTCTGGGTAGACAAGGCCTTTGGCATGCTGGATCCACTTCCTCCAGCATGTCTACCTGCACGGATGCGCTTCCATCGCTCTTCTTCACGGACCAGTGCCCTTCAGTCTCCACACGTTGGTCCAGGGCACAGCCTGCTCCTCCCTCACTGTCCCTGAGGGACTGCCTGGGAAGGAGGGCCTGGCTTAGCTGTCTGAGGCTACTCCCAGAGGCCCAGTCTTGAAGCAGCAGCCCAGGCAGACGCTCAAGGGTGCTGGCAGCACCAGCTCAAGATGGAGCTGGCTGACTTAGCTGGACTGCACTTCATGGGTTCTTCAGACAGGGTGGCTAAGCTGCAGATGTGTGGGAGCAGGGAGAGGCCAAGGGCAGGAGGGTTCCTGGCATCCTTCTCTCCCTCCACTCTCTGTCTGAGTCTCAAAATTCTCCTGCCTTCAATATAAAAAGGAGTAAAGTGTTTTTTAAAAGTATCCCCAAATACTGGAGGCTGCTTCAAGAGCACAGGGCCAGGTGAAAAGCTCTGAGGGGTTGGAGGCAGAAAGAGGAGGCAGGACAGGCACAGGATGTGCCTGCTGCCTTGTGTTGGGCCAGGGCAGTGAGAAAAGCAGAAGGGAAGCTGACACACACAAGATGAAGGCCAAGCTTATCCACGCTTGGGGGACAACCAAAGGCCTCGACCACCTGCCTGGAGCATCTAAACAATGGCACTTCAAAATGAAGCTGCGGGCAGCCTCAGGTGGGCAGGTGGGAGCATGTGCCATTCATACCTTTGCAAAGGTCCTGAGACACAGGAGCTGAGGAGGAACTGTGGCTCCTACCGGCAGGGTGGAGTTGAGGGTAGGTGGGACCCTGTGCACCTGCACATGAGCCAGGACAGGTAAGGGAAGAGCTCCAAAGAATAGAAGTGCAAGAGAAAGTGCAGAGCCCTGAGAATGAGGGGTTTGGCCAAAGTCATCAGACACAGCTTACAGGGTGAATGTGAGTGAACCAGACCTTGAGAGAAAAACAATCTCCTCCTAATGCAGGGGAGGAAGGGAGGTGCTGGGCATGGCACTGAGGCTTGGATACAGGGGAGGAGGCAGTGAGCCACCAAGGGGGTGGAAGGAGGGAGGATGGACTGAAAAAGGAGGGTTGGGCAGATGATGGAGACGTGGACTCTTTCCTGTCTCCATGTAGAAGCCTGAGTTTTCAGTGGTACGAGTTCTATGAAGTGACCTATGTTTTAGCAATGGGGGGAAAGGGTGTGGCTGGAAAGAAAAGCAAACCAAGGAAGACAGACACCATCTCACAGCATTTTTAAACAGCCTGGGCTTGAAACGCATCAGGACTCAACAGAGTCAGTACTAGTATGACCTGAGAAACAGGGAAAGGCAGAGAGGCCTTTAGGTTGGACACAGTTAGACTCGGGGACCAAGCTAGATGGGGAGGACTCTGAGGTTTACACATCAATTCCCATGGAGAAGGCGACACATGAAACAGAGAAGGCAGTGTTGTATGGGGAAGCAGACTGGCTCCATGTCATTCCCACTGACAGAGACATCTAGCAGGAGCTGGGAAACGAGGTCTAGAAAAGCCTCTGCTGGAGACACAGGCTGAGGGGCCATTCTCCCAGTGGGCAAAGGAGAAGTGAGGACAGTGCAAAGGAGGCAGAAAAGGGGGTTAGGCCAGGGATGCTGAATCCAGTATCTTGCCCAGGAGTACTCACATACAGTAGGGGCTTCACAAATGCTTGTTGACTGAGTGGGTGAATTAAGGAATACAAACTCTTGTTGTTGTTGTTATGTGCTGTCGAGTCGGACCCAACTCACAGAGACCCCTCCTTGGGTTTCCGAGGCAGTGTCACTATGGAAGTAGAATGCCCAATCTTCCTTCTGAGGAGTGGCTGGTGGGTTTGAACTGCCAGCCTTCTGGTTAGCAGTCAAATGCCTTAGGCACTACGCCACCAGAGCTCCCAAGGAATACAAACTAAGGGGGATGAAAAAAGACAGAAGAAGAATTGCTGCATTCAAATTGTGGTGTTGGCAAAGAATATCGAATATACCATGGCCTTCCAGAAGAACAGACAAATCAGTTTTAGAACACATACAAGCAGAGTGCTCCTTAGAAGAAAGGATGGTGAGGTTCTGGCTCACTTACTTTCAAAGCTCAATCCCTAGAAAAGGACGGCATGTTTAGTAAAGCAGAAGATCAGTGCAAGAAGAAAACCCTCACTTGGATGTACTGATACAACAGTCACAGAAAGCGACTCAAACATAACACCAATCAAGACGATGTGCAAGCTACGGCAATGTTCTCGTCTGTTATATATAAGGTTACCTACGAGTCGGAGTCAGTTCAACGGCAACTAACAACAAGGGGGGTAGACAGCCAAAATGCTTATCATACATTCTAAAACTCCTGTTGATAGAAGCAATGCAGAGGGTCCCTTAAACTCAGCTAGGTGCACCAAAAGCACCTAGGGGGTTTTGAAAATCACTAGCATCCAGAGCCTACCTCTTAGAGACTCTGAATGAACCAGTATAGGGTAGGACTCTCACACTGGCACGCTTGAAAAGCCCCTAGAAAATTCTAACAGTGAAAACAGAATGAGAAGTGGGGTCCTGAAATTTGCTTATTAGTATTTTTAAAGGTTTCCCCTCGATGGTCCTAAGGCACGGCCAGTGTGGAGGATCTTGGGTCCTGGGAGTCAAGCTCGTGTAGAGGCTGCGGCCTGCCTTCCAGCACAAGACAGATGCCTCCTGTGTGTGCTGGGCAGCAGGGAAGCAGCTTCACAGGGAGGAAGGGGGTAATCCCTGTTGGGAGGCATGCTTTACCCCTGCATAAGTGCTTTTAAAGTCTTGGGATGGTAAGGCAGAAGAAATAAAGCCCCATCAAGAGTAAGTTCACTCCCTCAAAGATCCTAACCTTCTGTCTCTGAACCAGCTCCGAAATCTTTACAGTCAACTCAAAACCAGGAGAGACCCTACATTTATGTGGAAGGATTTAGCTGCTCTGAAAAAGAGGACTGTGGTCTATGGGGTGAATTGGCTGTCACAACTTCTTAGTTGGTATTATCTCAACTGAGGTAATCAGTACTTATTTTTTCAGGCACTAGTCAGGTAAAATTCTTTCAGACACAGGGGTCCAAATACAAGTCAAATGGTAAAGCTAACCATTTACAACACTTGGTGAAGGGACCGAAGAAAAAAGATGAAGCAATGGTGAAAGGCCTTCTGGAAGGACAAATCTGGACTTTTGTCCCAAAACCCCTTATCCCAAAGCCAATTCTCTGAGAGTGTCTCAGACATCTACTCAAACTCAAACCAACTAGCCAAGAGCTGGAGGGGCTCAGGGGTTAACCAATGCTGTCTACTTAGGTGCTGGATCTCAGAGCAGTAACAGCGTCATGCACCATGCCCCAATTAGGATTCAGTTCTATCTTAAAATGCGAAAACACACCCTCAACAAGAACCATGATTTGCAATGCAGCTGTCTACTGCCTACCATGTTGAGAACACACCGTGATGAGCATTGCCCAGTCTCTAATTTCAGAGGCAGGCACTGCTCTTAATTCATGGAGTCCACTAAGAGGACTTTACAGCAAACCTAACTCAAATCTCTGATTCTCTAAAGCTACACTGTTCAATGTATAGCCATTAGCCATACATATCTCTTTAAATTTCAATTAAAGTAAAATTTGAGAAATTTTTTCAGTTGCACTAGCTACATCTCAAGCGTTCAGCAGGCATACGTGCCTAGTGGCTCTGTATTTTGTTTTGTGTTAGGTGCCATCAAGTCGATGTCGACTCACAGTGACCCCACGCACAACAGAACGCAACACTGTCCGGCCCGGCACCATCCTCACAATCATTGCTACGTTTGGGCCCATTGTTGCAGCCACTGTGTCAATCTATCTCATTGAGGATCTTCACCTTCATCTGCTGATGCTCTATTTTACCAAGTGTGATATCGTTCTCCAGGGAATGGTCCCTCCTGATAACATGTCCAAAGTACATGAGACGAAGTGTCCTCACTTCTAAAGACCAATGTGTCTATACTTCCTCCAAGACAGATTTGTTCATTCTTCTGACAACCCATGGTATATTCGATATTCTTTGCCAACACCCTCTTTCAAATGCATCAATTTTTCTTTGGTCTTCCTTATTCATTATGTCAGACAGAGCAAATCTAGAAATTTCCATTGCTGTAGAAAGTTCCAACGGACAGCAGTGGTCTAAGGAATATGCTCTAAAATGAAGCCAGTTAGCCTCACTTTTAGATCTAAAAAAATTAAGACTGTTTAGTCATCATGGCCACCAGCAGCAACAGTCTTGAGCTATTACAAAGAAAAAGAGAAAGAGAAAAGGGAGAGAGAAACCCTAGGGATTTGGGTGATTTTCCTATACTTACTAACATCTCCAAAGAAACAGCAGCAGTTGTCATCTCTATAAATGTTCACCTTGTGCTAGTTTTTTTCTCTCCCCGCAACTGTAAACTTAAAGCCTTGCCTTTAGAAAGTGTTGATCTGTTTGCTTTAACCCAGCAACCCAGCTCTGCAAATACTGGGCCAAGATATGTCTCCTGAGGACATTCAGAAGGGCCTGGAGCTGGAGCTTCCTCTACACTTAATATCCATGCCCCCAAATTACATCCAGGATTATATTAGAAGAGTTTGATAATGTGGGTCCATAGTAGGTTTTCAAATTTTCTGTCTTATCTTGAGCTCTGTAAACCTGTATTTTTACAGTAAGGGAGAAAGGTGGTTTTCAAGGACTTGTACAAAAGTACAAGTCTTTATAGGAATACAAAACAACGATTAAGAGGGTGTGGCCATCTTGTGGGCTACAACACTGAATTTTCAAATCCCTGGGAATTGACTTCATAGGCCAGGCACCGCCAGGCATGGCTGTAATAAAATCAAGTCAGTCACTGTCAGTGTACTTAGAGCAAGTCTGAAGGGCATGAGGTCACACCAAGATGGGGAAGACATTCCACCTGCAAGAGGTTATCAATTATTTTGAGTTTTTTTATTTTTAAAAAGGAAATCCTCACTCCTTTATTTAAAAAATCCCCTCTCGACACTTCACCAAGGAGGATATTCAAGAGGCCAACAAACATATGAAGAAATGCTCACGATCATTAGCTATTAGAGAGATGCAAATCAAAACAACAATGAGATACCATCTTGCTCCAGCACTAGTAGCAAAGTTCAACAAGACAGAAAATAACAAATGCTGGCGAGGTTGTGGAGAGATTGGGACTCTCATACACTGCTGGTGGGATTGTAAAATGGTACAACCATTGTGGAAAGCAGTATGGCGATTCCTTCAAAAGTTGGAAATACAAATACCATTTGACCCAGCCATCCCATTACTAGGTATATACCCTAAAGAAGTGAGAGCCATAACAAGAACAGATATATGCACGCCGATGTTCATCGCAGCACTATTTACAATAGCCAAAACTTGGAAACAACCTAGATGTCCAACAACTGAGGAATGGATAACCAAACTTTGGTACATTCACACAATGGAATACTATGTAACGCTAAAGAATAATGTAGAATCTGCAGAACACCGCATAACATGGATGAACTTGGAGGACATTATGCTGAGCGAAATAAGTCAGTCACAAAAGGACAAATATTGTATTAGTCCGTTATTGTAAAAGTTAAGGAAATGTTTATATATTGGAGGACATTTTCTTTGTTGGTTACCAGGGGTGGGAGGGAAGGGGAGGGAATGCTGTTAGATAGATAGAGATAAATATTGATTTGGGTGAAGAGAAGGGCAATGTACCAAATGTGAGTGACCAATATGGCAGCATTGAGGATGAGAAAGACAGAGAGAGTTACATGGGCAGTACAAACAACAAATATGAACCCCTTTGTAAATACAATACTGAGTTGTTAATGAAAGCAAATATGGGTATAGGGACGGATAGATGGGTGAACAAGCTAAACAATTATGTATGTCTAAATGGAGAGTGTATCCAAGATCATATACAGGGTTGGCAGAAAATGGGCCTCTCGAAGAGTATGAAGGGATGGACACTGGGAGGAGGTGGTTATGGGGAGGAAGTGGGAGGGGAGCTGCTGCATTGTAAATTTTGGTCAATGACATGAGACAAAGTGTATGTGAACTGCTGTATGAAAAGTGAATTTACTCTGTAAATCTTCACCCAAATCCTAAAAAAAAAAAAAAAAAAAAAAATCCCCTCTCCAAAACAGACAAAAAGTAAAAACAGCACACATGCCCTTTTCCCCAAATTCTTACATAACCATGGCGTATCTGCTTATCAGTAAGAAAATTTTTTTTTGTCATCAAACATATCTCCCGTAAAAACTAGGCAACAGAAATAATCAAGATTATTTTCTTTACTGTTCTGGGACATTTGGTCATGCAGGAACCCTGGTGATGCAATGGTTAAGTGCTTGGCTGCTGACTGAAAGGTCCGGCAATTCAAACCCACCCAGACGCTCCATGGGAAAAACACCTGCTGATCTGCTCCCATGAAGATTCCAGCCTAGGCAACATTATGGGGCACTCTGACTCTGTCACTTGGGGTCACTATGAGTCAGAACCAACAACAATTTCTCAGTATTAGGTTTCCAATTAAACTGGAATGGTTGAAGCTCATTCAAAAAGATATGTACATTTAACTATTAATAAGGTCAGCAGCAGGACAGATGCTGACAGGCAGTCACCCATCGGACAGTGATCCCAAGTTATCTCCCTCTTACATGGAAGATTAAGATTAACAGAACTAGCAGATGCACTAAAGGTTTGCTATGCATTACAGTATAATGAAGTTATAGTGAAACTAACTTAGAGAAAGCGTGGTTGGCAGTTACACACCGTAAGCAAATTATCTGTTGATTTTTCCCTTAGTATGAGCAATTAAACCTGAGAATAAAACTTTTTATTAAATGTAAAGTTAGATTTATTAAAAGTAATATATACCAAACTACCACTCTGCTCATAATTGAATCAGTATGTTATAATTTTTCTTTACATGCCTGAATGTTTTTTATTAAAGTGAAAAACACAAATAATTTGTTAAAAAGCATATTATCTTTAATCCATTTCATCAACTTAGTTATTATTTAGATCATTGTTGAAGGAAAAAGTAGTCCCACTACTGTTCTTCTATTAAATGGATGCAACTTTATGCTTCAACTGGTGACAACGGAGCTTTGGCTCCGTGGTTTCTAAAAAATGTAGCAATTGGAAGAAAACAAAAACACTCGAGTTTCTGTTTTATTCCTCCTAATCACCATTTTCCATATGTAAAAATCAAATCTCAGAAATTCATAATGTCCATTCTTGTGAAATAGGTACAAATTCAATTCTAGTTTTCAAAATTTATTTTAGAATAAAGATTTAAAATAAATAAATAAATATTGCATTGACCCATGTCACTTTAGTTTTCTGTATTTCACTGTACATAAATTATATTTCAATAAAATATATTTTAAAAAAATAGAAAAGTTATTACCAAGAACCTAGCATTACTGATGTTGTGTTTAGTTCTACTGACAAGATCTACAAAGCTATGTACTTAAACCTGTTCTATTTGTCTTTAAATATTCTCACCGTAAGATGTTAAAGATGTAAGAAAACCATCTATAAACACTGGGTACTAATATCACCAAACTGGTAATGTACACATGACCAAAATATCATCTTTAATATCTTTTCATCAGAAAACAGTTTGTATAACTTCTACAAAGTTCATGTTACTTAGTTTTCTCCCCTTATTAAAATATATTAGTAAAAGCATTGAAATTTGAAGACAACAGAGCCTATATATATATACAAATGCAAGTTTCAGGCTCAAATTTCTTCTGGAGATTTTTTTTTCTTTTCCAATTTTCTTTGTTCCGGACTTAATTTTTCCCTTTGTTCAGTCACATTTGATAAATCCCACTGTTAACATCTGCAACATACACTTCTCTGCAGGTTAAAATGAATGACGCTCATTTAAGTAACTAATCCCCAAGTTTAAAGTTGTAATACAACCTTGCTTTTGCTAAAATCTCAACAGCATAATTCATAATTCTTAGCAGCACAGTTCCCCAATCCTTAATGGGATTGCTTTTCTTTTGTGCAAAAGAAACAATTGGTTTTCCAACTGGCATAAACCTATACACATCTATACGGAAATACGCAGATATAAGACTCTGCTTATAAAACATCTTACGACATAGCTCTACCGCAGTCAGACATTGTGAGACCTCTGCAACTGGGTAGTTCTCAGATAATCTCCTTTTCTCAGCGCACTGCATTCTCTCTTACTGCTAATCAGAAATCTTACAGAAGAAATCAGAAGCAAATGCTGAAGACGAAAACACATGACATTTCCCGAAAACCTAAAGAAAACTCACAGGCATGATAATGGCCTGATGTCACATCCTTTGTATTTTACTAGCCTCACTTGAGCTGTTTCACACACTCTTTGTGATTAGTAGATTCTTTTGGTTATTACATATGACCTGAGACTAAAAAAGTGAAAATTCTGCCATACTACTTTGAAAAAAAAGAAAAATCTTGAACATGGTACAGGAACTGGAGGAGACTTTTGACCACGGTGTGATTGTTTTGGGTGGGGAGAGGTGGCCATAAAAAGGCAAATTAAAAGCTGTCTATTAGCAAATTAAAAGAGTCTATTGGCTTAATTAATGCCGAAGAGACAAAGAATTCAACATGCAAGTTGGCTGCATCCCACCCGGAGGACTGGGAAAAGCATAATGTACCCTACGTTGTCCTCGGGTGAAGCAGAATTATAGCTTATATGATACCCCATGTTCCCTCTGTGGCCAGATTCCACACACACAACCAGGAGCACAGGAGAGCTATCAAGTCAATGACAAAAAATAAAATAAAATAAAAAAATCACTTCCCCAGGGAAAACTACCATCATATTCACAGTTCAATCAAAAAATTGATTTTAAAGAATTACATATAAAAGTTTTAAAGTGAGATTCCTCCACTCATCACTCAAAATAAATTTTAAAAAGAAAAAAAGGTTTCACTTTCCTAAGTAAAAGTAGCATGGCTACTCCTCTGCTCAGTTGTTCTTAAAAATAAATTATGTAAAGTAGGCTTTCCTCTAAATATACCGTGTTCTCCCCATATACACACAGAAAATGATATTTGCATACACCGAGTATATGCGCTGATACACACATGGCAAAAACTTAAAAAAACATGGACTGCGTAAATCAGTAGCAGCTTTTAAATACATACAACTTAAACCGATTTGTTTGCAATTTTTGAATTCTTCAGGTAGAAAAGATCTTTCTTGCTGGCTGTGGTTCTAGAAAATGTTTTTGCTGTATAGAATGTGCTTCTCCACATAAACAAAGAAAGGTTCCAGGATCTTGGGATTTTAACCTTGTCTTAGCTATTAAACATTCACCCGACAACTGTGGTGGAGACCAACGAAATCAGTCTGTCATGCTACAGTAAACATGATATTTTGTGTGCTGCCCAAGACATTTTTTTCTCATGAATGTAAGTCGCTTGCCATTTATTATGTGTTTTTTCCCCCGATTGACAACCTATTATGTATATTCAATCAAGCTCAAATGAGATTTCAAGTGATCAATATACTATTTCTGCTGAAACGTCTATTAGCAGCTCTAGCAATAAATTCTGAAGAGAAACAAAAATGGAGTGATAGTGAACTGAATCACATGGAAATCCATGTTTTAGGGGGTGGGAGTGGGCAGACAAAAGGAAACAAGCAAGTGGTTTAAGAAGATAGGGAAGGTGGTTTTCCTAATAAATAATACCTTCCTGGAGCCTGAATGATGAGATGCATTAGATGCCTAAGAATGTTTCAAAGATATCTTAAATTATCTTTTGAGATATCTAAAGAAGCAGGGTAGGGTCCCTGGGTGGTACAGATAGTTAACGTGATCAGCTGCTGACTGGGTTTGGGTCCACCCAGAGAAAGTCCTGGCAATTCGTTTCCAAAACATCAGCCATTGAAAACCCTATGGAGTACAGTTCTACACTGACAACCATGGGGTTGCCATGAGTCAGAACAGACTTGATGACAACTGGCTTAAGAAAGCAATGAGGTGTTTAAGCCAGCATTAAATCCCTTTCAGAAAACAGACCTTTTTTTCCCCCTTAAAGAGCCATAATTGGAAGCACCTGATATTGATAAAATGGAGAAGAGGGCCCATCCTGTGAAAATCTGTAAACTCCTACACCATCCAACGTCCTTCTGTGACACAACAATGGCCTCCTTCATACTTTAACATGTTCCACTTTATAACTAAAATTCACCAGAGCCTAATAGAGCATGATCTTCATCAGCTGGCCTAAAGAGGCATTCTGCTCAATGGATTTGGGATAAAAGGTGGTTCTATAGTAGCCATAGCTAGTATAGCATCTCATCTGGTACAGAGAACTCTGCTCCCGAGGCTGGATGTGTCTACATGTTGGAATCTATCTGCTTGAACAAGAAAATGATTAGGAGAGGCAGCGTCAACAGAAAGACACGATTTCTGGTTAAGTGTTGAGTTAGCACTACCCAGACACCAAAGGTATACAGTTCATTACCATGAAAAACAGTGTTAGGGAGACGGTCTAGAGAAGAATGCCAACCCATGGTTGCGATAGTGGTTATTTAAAGCTTCACTGCTATGTAGTGAACAAATGCTGGTCTAAGGCACTTTTCCCCACAAAAGATGGTATCATCTCTCTCTAAAACCAAACCCATTACTATCAAGTCAATTCTGACTCATAGTGACCCTGTTGGACAAAGTACAGCTACCCCATAGGGTTTCCTAGGCTGTAATCTTATGGAAGCAGATACCACATCTTTTTCCCATAGAGTGCCTGGCAGATTCAAATCATCAACCTTTTGGTTAGCAGCCGAGAGCTTAACCACTGCACCACCAGGACTCCTTCCCTCCCTCGAGATCCTTATGTACGAAGCTAGAATTGGGTAGAAAGAATGAAAATGGAAAGTACTGTTGTGCATAGAGCTCCAGCACTACTGGTATTTAATTATGTGGTTTGCTAACCTTACATTCTGGACCCATTCTCAGGCAGCAGTGCAGAATCACCATCCATTATCTCAAAGGAACAACACCTGTAAGACCAAAATATTTCAATCATTAGCAGTCTGGAGAGTTTCCACATTCCACTGAGTAGCAAAGACGAGTTACAGAAATTTGACAAAAAGAGACGCATCCTGAGCTACCTCTACACAGAAGCCATTTCTCTTAATATTTTGGGTTCTAAAACCTAGAGCTTGACTATTTTTAAATTGGTAATCTAAGCGAAGACACACTGAGGGGGAAAAAAAAGTATTTTACTTAATTATAAGAATAATTGCATTTGTCCACTGCACAAAATATCTAAGCACAACAGAATCAGAGTTCAACATTCACCAGGGAAGAAACAAATAAAAACCTCCTCAAAATAAAGAACTGGAATCTTAAATAAAAACTCTAATTTGTGTAATATGCATGTATATGTTGCAATACGAGCACACCAAAGTGCATTCTTCGATTTGGCAGAGATGTGCGTGCAAGCCTTCACTGTCATATCATTGTAAACAATTAGCAATTTCCACATGGTTGTTTAAAAGGCTACTCCCCACTGCCCTAACCTAATACTCACACATCCCCCCAAAATCTATGAATATATTAATTTTTAAGTATTGAAAGCCAATGAAACCTGAAATTACTAACTGTACAAATCCCTGTATTAAGTGGGGTAGCAAAATATGCTTTCTTCACATCTTTGCAAAATATGCATAATCTGACACACTTAAATGAGTAAGAAAGATTCTTGAAGGCCAATTCTAAGAGAAGTCAGATGTTACATGCACCCTCCATCCTTCAAATGTCCCCCAGAAAGCTCAATGTACATTAGCATTCTTTCCCGTGGTGGAGGAAAAAGAAAAAGTGATTTGCTGGTAGATTAAAGCAGCCCAGGTGTTATTCTGCCAGCACATTCACTTCAGTGGAGGTGAGTTCTGGAATGTTCCGTGCACAATGTTGTGTGCATATTTACTAACAGAACTTAAGGAAGTACTGTTCTGGAACCTTCTCATACTGCAATTACTGTGTAAGGGGGCAGAGCTAACTTCCACCAAATAATCACTGCAAATCTTGGAAAAGACTCTCTTTGAAACAAGGCTGCTAGGGCGCCGGTTCTGCAGAAAGCACCAGCAACGTCCTACCACTTTGATTCTTCAAACCAACTCTGCAATCTATTTTGATTTTAGAAAGACCTGCAATCATAGGCAATTTATTCCTGGTGAAATCTCAAAGCCTTCTAGGTGCTAGAATTTGTAAGAGTGGTTTGTGGATTCAAAAGAAGGGGAAAATAGTATAAGAAGAAGAAAAAAAGAAGAGGTGGATTCAACAGTTTGAACTCACATTAGTTCAGAACAGAACATGCGATTTTCACCTGAAGCATCACTTCTGACTAGAATAACTGTTGAGATGCTGCTAACCGGTTATCACATTTCAGTCTCAGAAATACACTAATTCACTCTAACCATCTGGGGAGAGTGTCCTTTTTTTGTTTGTTAAATGATTTCTTTGCTTTAAAAGAAGGAACAGTAACCTCAAGTGGGCTTTTTTAAAAAAAAGGAAAGAAAAATGGCTTCATATGGCTTTTCCTCAGGGTCGGACCTGTGGTCTGCAGCGGACAATGCGGGTAAGCATGGCCATGATAATAAGGAATTATTGTGAATTTATAATGCCCCTTTCTTCAGCGTAGCTCAAAACATTTTCGTTCACATAGATTTGAAATAAGATTAGAAATCTCCTCACTATGTTACAGACATGGCCTGCCTTTAATCTGACGTGACATGACTGGGTTCTGTTTGAAGGGCCAGACAGTAAAAGGTAAGCTCATTCATCTGTTTCCTGCTGCAATTATGCATCTCTGTTCTAACTCATATGCCAGGTGCTTGTCTATCCCACAGGCTGGTTTATTCCACGCCTTGCCTGAAAATGAGCCCTCCACCCCAGACACACACACACACACACACACACACAATCTTACTTATATGAAGAAATTTTCTTAAGGATACCACAGCAAAAAGTCCTCTTTTTAGCTTTATTATACATGCTCTGGTATTCGTCCTTCCAATCATGTATCTTAGCCCCAGCACCTTAAAACTTGTAAGCAACTCCTGCTTCAAATCCATTTTCTAGCAAAATAAATCTCCCCAAGTTAAATGGGCATTGTAACAAGCTGACAGGTAAAACTGCACTTTTCCAGACCTAATTGGAATTAAAAGCCTACCCTCCAAAATGTTAGTCATTATTTAAATAAACCTAACACCCAAGCTTAGAGACTGCCTGTCTCTGCACCACTGCAATTGTCCAATTCCTTTTCTGGTCTTTCATGCAGATGCACAGAAACAGGGTGGGGCTCCCTGGCCTTGCAAGCAATGTTAAGGGAGTCTGTGCTGCAAAGAAAACCTAACCTTTCACATTCCAGTTTTTTCCCCAAATACCTTTGAAATAATTATGTTGTTAAAAGTGCTGCTGTTTTTATGGTTAAGATTCAGATGAAAATCTTTGTATCAGACCAAATGCGCTATCCACAAGCATGGATGACAACTACAGAAATGAAGGTGACAAGTTAAGAAATCAGGAAATGCTCCCCTAAAGAAGGGATGTGAGAAAACAGGTTTCTCTGTCCAGGGATGTCTCTGGTGAAGTTTCTCTCTCTCTTTCTTACAGGTAACTGTTCTTTAGAGTCTACAAGTAAAATTCAACCCTGTAAGCCATTCTGGTTCCTTTATGAGTCAGCAGGCCACTGAACAGTTGAGACAGTGCAGAGCAGGATAAATGGGAATGAGCTGTCTTTGGACACACCCATTTTACTAACCTCTTTTGACTTTTTTTTTTTTTTTTAAATCATCTTTTGCTACTTTATGTCTGACCTCAGAACTTCCTTTAAAAATTGAACCCCTCCACTTTTACCAAAGAGGACTCAGGATCCAAGGTGGAAACACTACCTACCCTTCAGCTGTTTTATTGCGTGCAATAGGATTAGGGTTTATTTCTTCCTCAATGTGCAATTCCTGTTTCTTCCTCAATGTTTCTTTTTCTCTCCAGTCTGCATGTTATCTGCTTGACATTCCCTTCAGTGGCATGTGACAAATCAAATTGGCCATCATTGCACTCATCAAAGGAGGATGTTTTCCATTTCCCATGACTGCTTTCTCTACTCCTTTTACAATCATGGACACATCCAAAAAAAAAAAAAGTCTTGGATTTTTTTTTTTTTTTTTTTTTGCAAAGAGGAGAGAGAATGGAAAGGGTTGTAAGAGATAATGAATGGCTACAACTCACCATTAAGAAAGAAGAAAAGCACAACCACAAAGCCAAGAGCTAGTCACAAGACACAATTAAGGTCTACACTTTAATGCACTTATCCAAAAAATGCAGATATTAGCTTTGGAAAACTTTACCAAAAAATGAAGTATTTCCCATGCCTTTTTTTTTTTTTTTTTTTGCATGACTCAGCACTTTTTATAGTAATTTCTGCCAAGAAGTTAGAAGATAAAAGGAATATTTTCTGGGTACTTTAAATATTTCTGGGTACACACTTTTCGTGAGCCACTGAACTCCTGCTTCGGCAAAGGTTTATCAGAAATACTGGGGTCATTAGATGTTATGGTAGTAACATCAAGTGATCACGTCAAAACCAAACCAAACCCACTGCCATAGAGTCGATTCCAATTCACAGCGACCCCCTTTGGGTTTCCGAAGCAGTAAATCTTTACGGAAGCACATTGCCCAATCTTCCTTCCGCAGAGTGGCTCGTGGGTTTGAACCCCCAACCTTCTGCTTAGCAATCAAATGATCACCTCGAAGCAGTGTAATTTCTGCTATCTAAGTGGCTTTTGGGAACGGAATGACTGCCTGCAGAGGCTTCGCCCTATCCCAGGCTGAGCCTCGCCCGAGAGCTACACACTCGTGTACCTGTCTACCCCAAATTAGCTGCAGCTACACGTTCCCATCTGATCTTTTAGAATTTCTCGAAGCCCTTCCCCCAAAATCGAAGCTTTTGCGGGAGCCCGGGATCCGTGAACGCGGCAGGAGGGAGGCCGAGGAGGCAAGGGACCCTCCGGCTCGCTCTGCAAACTTAACCTGCGCCCAAACCCCGCACTGTCTCCGCAGCATCCCACGCCCGAGCTACACACTCACCTGCGGGTAAGCGAGCCACGCGACTGGGCTGTCCAGCTTCCAGTCGCGACCTCAGCCAGCAAGCCTCCGCGCTGGGTGCCGGAAGCACCCTCAGGGGTGGTGGAGACCGCCGGCCGGTGCGGGCAGAGCGGCGCGACGCCGGGAGCGGACAGGAGGAGCGCGCCCGGGCGGATCCGCGCAGAGCCCGAGCGAGCCGGGCGGGAGGGGCCATTTGTAACCGAGCAGACGCTACCAACGCCCCTACTCACGGGGGGCGGGGGCGGGCGGTCAGGTGATGGCGGCCCACCCTCCGCCGCCGAGCCGGGTGGTTCCTGCCCAGGAGGAGCCCCCTGGCGCGCTCTGATTGGAACTCCCGCCGCAGTAGCGGGGGAGGGGAGCACGTGACCGTCCAGCCCCACGGCCCGGAGCGCCCCACCCCCGCTGGGCACCCCATCTTCCTGCTGGAAAAGCCGGGGGACGCAGGGAAGGTGGGGTAGCACGCGTGGGTGCTGAAGAGCCTACCAGTCCCTTTAGCAGCACCGGGTGCTCCCGGCCGTTGATTCCCGGGAGAAAGGATTCTCACGCGGCCAGCTAGCCTGCTATGTCCTCCTGTCCTCTGGCCGCAGTACCCTCCCCCCACACTTCCAGACACAGGCAGTCTCAGTGTAGACCACCGCCAGTCTGTAGATGCCAGCGCCACTTAGGAATTTTTTCCCCCCCTGCACACCGGTACGTTGTACCAGAGAGGAACCCCAAGGCTGTGCATTGCAGACATCGCCCAGTTCCAGGGCCTGGGCGACCCCCTGACCACGCCCCGGAATGCCTGACGGCTCCCAGGTCAGGACGCAGAGGGACGCCGACTCACTCTCTCAAGAGGAGGAGACGGCGCCGCGGAAGCTGCAGTCGCCAGTCCTCCCCAGGAAGCAAGCGCGCGGGGGAGGGGGCCGCTCTTTGGGATGCGAATCCAGTTCGCAGCTTCTGGGCGCACGTTGTGAAATAAAGGTCAAATTAAAACAACTCAGCTAGTAGTGTCGGCAGGAATGCGCCGCTTGGTCGCAGGAAGGCCGGCTACTAATCAACCACAACGAACACTGATACTCCTAGCAGGGAGAATGATTTATGCAAGGGACCTCCGAGTTGGCCCCTATCCTAAACCCCAACGCTCCCTCAGCCAGTGGATTCCGCAGCCGCCTTCCCCACCTCCCCGTGGCCCCCTAACGAGGCTGCACGACCCTAGATGGCAGGAATCCGGGGAAAATGCGGTGTCACGTCAGCCGCTATGCCTGCGGACGCGTCCACGCCAACTCGAGCAACACGTGGGGACCGCGAATCTAGGCGTCGGCTTGTCACTTGGGTGGTTATGTGGGTATATTTCTATGATTATTTATTCTAACCAGATTGGTGGAAGAAGTCAGTCTCCGCGCTGGATTCTTCCAAACTTAAATCCAAGGGAGTTTAGTACTTGTTTTGGGCGGGGACACGGCTTCCAGGCGAGGCCGCCGCCGCCCTCAGCAGAGTCTGGAGCACTGCAGGGATGGGGCGGGGGAGAGACAGAGACCCTTGGTCTTCGGGTGCCCCAACCTCCACTCCCCACTTTAGCCAACAGGGCAACACATCTCCGCCCATGAGGGCCTTTCCACCCAGAATGTGACTCTCAGTGTTGAAACCAGGGACATTGACCCATTGCTACCTAAGCGTCGCCGGGCGTGGAACAAGTGACGGACGCTTTTACCCAGAAAGGCTTGGAAAGCTAGCGCAAACACTAGACAGGGAATTCTCGAGAAAGGTGGGGATCCAACTATTGTAAATGGAGGGAAGGAAGAATGAGAAAAGCATCTGATCTGAATTAATTCAATTAATTAGGAGCATCTTACTCTCCAGGTGGATGCCTCGCTACCATTACGTCCCCCTCCCCCATTTCTCCAGATCACTAAGGTTGCAGAAATTTAATCACGGGGGGGGGAGGGGGGGCGATGCTCAATTGAAAACACAAACAAAAATCCCCCACGTCTTTAATAAAGAAGGTGGGTACGTTTTCTATTTACAGGTGGTAATATTGATGATAGCGCTACGTAAAAATTGGAGGTTTATTGTGACAAGAGAATCTCAGCGCACAGGACGCAGGCAGAATTTTCAGGATTAAAAATATAGAAACAACCCTTCCCCCCCACACACACACACCACAGACGGCTACTCAGACAGGAATTGGGGGCCGGGGGCCGGGAGACTGCAGATCCGCCCAGCGCGCCTGGGAGGCGGCGGGGCCACTTGTTGCTGCACTGCCAAGGGAGGTAATTTCTTAGCGGATCTGGCGGGAATTCAAAGTTAAGATCCGTTTTCCGAGATGCAGACGCTCCAGAAGCCGAGCAGGCGGCGAGCACCTACTCTGTCTCTAGGGGCGATGGTTTTTTACTTGAGCTCTGGACCATCTTTTCTTGAAACGCTTTCTCTTGCAAGTCTGGGAATTGCTCTTTGCAGTTAAATGCATGCTCCCCCCCACACACACACACACACACGGGATTGCCTTGCATGGAGTGGGGGGACAGTGTCTCAGACTTTCCCGGGCTCTGCCCTTAGGAAGCAGAGCTAGCGGTTCGGCGTCGGTGTGGCTGCTCATGCGAGCCAGGTAACTCGAAAAGGCCCTCCCTCGATTGCTTTACGAGTAGGAAACAGAGGATGGAGGTTTCAGGGCAGGCAGGTGCACGCATCTTTCCAGTCCTGGTGTAGGGCAAATGAGCTCTGGTGGCGCAGTAGTTAAAGCTCTCGGCTGCGAACCAAAAGGTCAGCCATCAGCTGCTCCATGGGACAATGATGTGGCTGTCTGCTTCCGTAAGGATTACAGCCTTGGCCACTCTATGGGGGCACTTCTACTCTGTCCTATGGAGTCAGTAAGTGTCTGAATCCACTCGACAGGCAGCCTGCTAATGAAGGGCAGACGGGGGAGGGGCGGGCAGAGGCGGCACTAGGGCAGCAAGGTTCTCCGGACTTCTAGTTCATCCGGCTACTGGTTCACACACTGTTGAGGAAGGCGCTATCTCCAACTTGGAGAGGCGCTGACCAAGCGTCCGCATAGGGCCGACCCGCCGCTCTCCAAGGTGGTGGGCTGTGAGACACATAAACACTCGGCTCAGCCAGGGCCGCTCGCGTCGCACCCCAGCCACCGCCGGGCAGCCACCGCTTCATACTTAGGCAGCTCCACAGCCTGTGCCTTCAGCGTCCTCCGGTGGCACTGTCCGGGGTTTGCGGAGCAGGAGCGTAAGGCACGTGCAACTTGCTTGTGGGTTTGGAGTGACCACGCCTTAGGGCTAGGAAAAGCTGCCCGGGTGGAGACCTGGAGTCCACTTGGTTAACAAAGTGAGAAATTTGTACTGGTTTTCACATACAATGATGCTGATGGTAAAGAATGCTAAATTTCTGCTAGGATCTCGGAGAAGCATGGAGACGGAGGGTCAGAGAGGGAAGAGATGGAATTGAAGCCCAGTTTAGGGCAACCGCCGGAAACGCCCAATTTAAGGAATCTCCTCCTTTTGGGCCACGCCCTCAGGAACTCTATTCCGATGGAGGCGCCCCTGTGCTCACGGTCACCTGTCCGCATTATGACACCCGCAATTGCGCTTGGATTCCCACGCCCCCCGCAGCCAAATCCTTCCGCCAGCTGTAATTCGCTGAAGTCTTCTCGGCTTTCGCTCCTACGTGGACCCGTTTCCTTTCATTCCGAGGACAGGTTAACGCCACTAGACTGCAGTGCGACCAGCGGGCACCTCTCCGACCACCCCCACTTCCGCGCTGACTGTGTGGGGTGGCTGTGATAGCCAGCCCCGGCCTTCTAATGTCTTTCGCCCCATTCTGCGGCCACACCTTCAGCTTCCCCCGCCCCGCACCACCCCACACTCCGCCGCCTTCTCTCGCAGGCGCGCTCCCGCCGCCAACTCTGCCGGGGGCAGATTGAAGTCGGGTCCGTTTGCTGGATTGAGGGCGAACACAAGCTGGAGACTGGGAATCTGCAACCTCACAGCTGCACCCCATTTGGAGCCCACCCACGTGAAACCTGCTGGCCCCCACGGGTCTCCGGCGCCCGTATTGGGGCTTGGTTACGGGCACAACTCCTTCTAGGCCCTACAGCATTCACGCTGATCTCTGTTCATCCCAGTCTTCCCCCCATGCCTGCGTTGGGCCAGTCGGGTAGCCCTTACATCCCCCGCCAGCATCTCCAGCCACCCCTGACAAAGCCACCTGGCTTTCCACACAGGAGGAAGAAGGCGGCGGAGCACGGGAGTAGACGCGAGCGGAGAGCGCCTCCAGGCGCCAGGCTTCGCGGTAGTCCCCGCCTCTGGCCCTGCCAGCTTGGGGCCAGGCTGGGGCTGGCAGTGCCGGCTCGCGGGGCAGACACCCCCCAATTGCTGTCCCTCCAGCATCCGCCGAGTCCTCCAAGCGCAGGCACCCGGCCGCCGCGGCGCTGCAGGGAGGAGGCCCCGCGGCGCGGGTTCCTCCATATCCACGTGCCGCTAGTGTGCGCGCCCCCGGCCTGCAGATGGTACCCGGCTAGCGCCGCCGGGATTTCCGGGCGGCCCCACCCTTCGGGGCCGCGGCGCCTCGCTCGCACCATTTGGACTTTCCTTACAGTCTCCTCTGCAGCATCCAAGCCCGGATGCCGCCTCTGCGAGCCAGGCTGTCCAGCACGCCCGCGGGCCGCTGCCTGAGGTGGTACCTCCCGCCTCCGACCCGCACTCACATTTTCTTGTGCGCGGTGGTATTCACTCGCTGCACCAGAGCTGCTCAGCCACCACCCACGGCCTCTTGGAAGGTGCTGCGGGAGGAAGTTCCCGAGTCGCCAGAACCCTCTTTTCTCACAAACCCTTCCCGGCTTTCAGTAAAGCACCTTCAGCAGGTCGCCACCTTTCCTGACTGTAGGGTAGTGTACAGTTCTCGCTCTCTCTGCTTTCTCTCGCTTGCTCTCACATCAGCGCCCACCTACACACACACACACTCACACGCACCTGAACAGTGAGAGGCCACGGCCAATGTCTCCCTCGCTAATTCCAGCACTATGCAGCTCACATAAGTCTGACAGCAAAACGAGGGGGTGGCACTTCTGAGTTAGGTGGTTTCTTAAAATTTGAGAAATGTCCTGCCCTTGATCATTATGTTTTTAAGAAGACTTGCATTTATTATTTTTTAAATATATAACCAAAGAACATTCATACATTTTAAAAAATTAAGCTATTTATTTTGAGATAATTGTATATTCATATGCAGTTGTAGGAAATAATAGATCACATGTCCCTTTTACCCAAACCAACCAAACTCACCGCCCTGGAGTTGGATCCGACTCCTAGTGAACCCTCCTTGGGGATTCCGAGGCAGTATCACTACAGAAGTAGATTGCCTAACCTTCTTTCCCAGGAGGGAAGGGAGTGGTGGTGGCTGGTGGTTTTGAACTGCCAGCCTTCTGGTTAGCAGTCAAATGCCTTAGGCACTATGCCACCAGAGCCCCTTGTCTTTGACCCAGTTTCCCTCAATGGTAATAATTTCCAAAACATCACAATTGGAATATTGGCAATGACACGACACACCGACCTGATTTAGCTTTCCTCAGATTCCCTTGTACTCATTTCTCTCCGTGTGTGCATATTTAGTTCTGTGCAATTTTTTCATGTGTAGGTTCACAAATCCACCACCACAATGAAAATTCAGAAGAATTCCATCACCACATAACAAGAAACCCTCATGTAGCCCTTTTGTAACCATGCCCACCTCCCCCCCCATTCCCACCTCCCTCCCATCCCCAGAACCCTTGGCAACCACTAATCTGCTTTTCATTTCTATAATATTATAGTTTCAAGAGTTATTTAAGTGGAATAATAATGGAATAGTAATGTCTTTGGACTGGTTTTATTCACTCAGTATCATCAGTCCCTTGAGATTCATCTAAATTATTGTGCATATCAATAGTTCATTCTTTTTAATCCTGAGTAGTATTCCATGGTATATATGTACCACAGTTTGTTTATTCACTGATTAAAGGTTGTTTCTAGTTTGGGGCTATTACAAATAAAGCTGAGCTCTGGTGGTGTAGTGCCTAGGCATTTGACTATTAACCAGAAGGCTGGCAGTTCAAACCCACCAGCCACTCCTTGGAAGGAAGATTGGGCTATCTACTTCTGTAGTGATAGGGTCTCCAAGCAGGGGTCCTTATGAGTAGGGATATACTGGATGACAGTAAGTTGTTTGTTTGTTTGTTTGTTTGTTTAACATTTGTGTATAGGCTTTTTTGGGGAACATAGTTTTAATTTTTCTGGGATTAATAGTCCAAAGGCTGGGTTCTGTGGTAACTATATATTTAGTTTTATAAGGAACTGCCCAACTGTTTTCCAGATTAGCTGTATGATTTTACATTCCCACCAGCAATGTATGAGTGATCCATTTCTTCCTCATCCTTGTCAGCATGTGGTATTGTCACTATATTTTATTTTAGCCATTCTGGTAGGTATGGTATTATCTCATTATGGTTTTAGTTTCCGTTTCCCTGATGGTTAATGATGTTGAACTTGTTTTCATGTGCATATTTGTCATCTATCTATCCTCTTTTGTGCAATGTCTGTTCGTGTGTTTTACCTGTTTTCTAGTTGGATTGTTTTCTGTTGAGTTTTGAGAATTGTGTGTCTATTCTAGATGTTAGTTTTGTCAGGTATGTGATCTGCAAATATTTGTCCCAACTGTAAGTTGCCTTTTTATTTTCTTAACAGGGTCTTTTGCAGAGCAAAAGTTTTTCATTTTGATGAGGTCTAATATATTAATCTTTCCTTTTATAGATCTTGCTTTTGGTATCAAGTCTAAGAACTTTTACCTAGCCCTATCATTTTCTCCTATTTTTTTTTTCTAAAAGTTTTATACTTCACATTAAGTCTGTGGTCCATTTTGAATTACTTTTTATATAAAGTGTGTGGGAGGTTTACATTGAGGTTCTTTTTTTTTTTTTTTTCCATTTGTTTTAATTATAGAGATATCCAGTTGTTTCAGAGCCATTTGTTGAAAAGCCTATCTTTACTCCATTGACTTGCTTTTGTATTTCTGTCAAAAATAAATTGTCATATTTGTATGAGTCCATCACTCTCCTCTCTGTTGTTACATTGACCTATGTGCCTATTCCTTTACCAGTGCCTCCTTTACCAGTGCCACATTGTTTTGATTATTGTAGCTCTATAGTAAACTTTAAGGAGCTCTGGTGGTATAGTGGTTAAGGATTTGTCTGCTAACCAGAAGGTCGATGGTTCAAACCCCCAGCTGATCCAGGGAAGAAATAAAAATTTATGGCCTTGGAGACCCTCATAAGAGTTTCTATGAGTCAGAATCGACTCAGTGACAATGAATTTTTTATTTTTATTTTTTGGTTAATAGTAAACCTTGATATCAGGTAAAGTGATTCCTCCCACTTTATTCTTTTTTTTTTTTCCTTTTTTCATTCCTGTTTTAGCTATGCTTGGGTTTATGCCATCCATGTAAATTTCAGAATAAGTTTGTATATGCCTACAAAAAACTTTGTAGGATTTTGACAGGAATTGCATTAAAATTATAAATTAATTTGGGGCAAGTTGACATCTTGACTGTGTTGAGTCTTCATGAACATAGTATGTCTCTCCATTTATTTAGGTCTTCATTGACTTCTTTTATCAGCGTGTTATGATTTTCAGCATGCATATTCTCTATGTGTTTGTTAGAGTTTTACTTCAGCATTTAATTTTCTTTAGAGTAATTGTAAATGATACTGTATTTTTTATTTCTGCCTCCACATGATCATTAATATTATAATAAAATTAACATATAGAAATGCAATTAATTTTTATTTGTCAATCTTATATCCTGTGGCCTTCCTAACTCACTTATTGTGCTAGACTTTTTTTGTAGATTCCTTGGATTTTTTTTACCTAGACAATCATATCATCTACAAATAGATACTGTTTTTTATTTATTTTTTTGTTTCCATTTTGTATGCCTTTTATTTATTTTTTCTTGTCTTATTTCAGTAGCTAGAAATTCTAGTAATGTGTTGGATAAGAGTGGTGAAAGCAGACAACCTTGCCTTGTTCCTGATCTTAGGGGAAAAACATTTAGTCTTGCATTACGCAAGATGTAAGGTGTAGGCTTTTGTAGATTTGTGTGTCTGGGCAATTAAATTAGGGTCTCCAATCCCTCAGTGGCCTGGCATGTTAGATGGGAACAAAAGCATTGCTCACTTGAAAGCCTTTAGGAAGTAAAGTGGCTCCAGAAGTTCAGGTGAAAATACCAATTATTGTTTTGTTAAATTCCAATGATGACAGCTATTTTTAAATGATATTATCAAAATTAGAGTAGGGAATGAGTATAGTTTATAAGTTAGCTTCTGATTTTTCCTTTTTTAGTTTTCTTTCATCTGAACAACTCAGTGGGAGTTTCCATGTCCAGAAACCATCATCAGCCCCTCTAATATCTTATATGATTTATAGAATTTCATCCTGGGTCATCAATAATGAGGAACTTTCCCGTGTACCTGGTTTTACACAGTTGATGTATTCTGTACAAAAAAAAAAGAGTCCACTGAATTGTTGAAAAGTGATTCATAATTTACATGCTCTAGAAAATTTGGACATTAAAGGAAAGCACCCTGAGTTCTTCTGCACAAAAAAGAATAAGGTTTATAAAGCAAAAAAAGAAAGAAAAGAAAAAATTTATCCTAATTTGCCTGATGTGAAAACTTGGGGTTTGAGCACATAGAGTTTTGTGGCTGTACAAATAGGAGCCCATTTAGGCTACACAATGGCTCCTTCTCTTCCTTTTCAACCCCAAGAAAGTGCAGATAGAAGGTAGGATGGGTGGGAGGATGTCAGTATTCTCTGTGAGTGCTCATGATTCCTACTTGAATGAAAAGTGTTTTCCTAAACAAAGACGCTATGGTCTCTTCTGACATCCATTTTGGTCTTTTCTTCCTTTCCTGTCTTTTTAAGCAATGTCCATGGAAGCAGCAGTCAAGAAATCAAAGCAAATGTGCTGCAAAAGACCTATTTAAACTGTTAAAGAGCAAAGATGTCATTTTGAGGACTAAGGTGCACCTGACCCAAGCCATAGCATTTTTAATTGCCTCATATATATGCATGTGAAAGCTAGACAATGAATAAAGAAGTCTGCAAAAGAATTGATGCATTTGAGTTGTGGTGTTGGCAAAGAATATTGAATATACCATGGACTGCTAGAAGAACAAACAAATCTATTTGTTTTGTATTGGAGAAAGTACAGCCAGAATGCCCCCTTAGAAGAGAGGATGGTGAGACTTTGTCTCCTGTACTTTGGTCCTGTTGTCAGAAGGGACCAGTCCCTTGAGAAAGATAGCATGCTTGGTAAAGTAGAGGGTCAGTGCAAGAAGGGAAGACTCTCAACTCTATGGATTGCCATAGCCTCTGCAATGATGGGCTCAAGCGTGGGGATGATTATGAGGATGGCACAGGGCTGGGCAGTGTTGTTCTGTTATACAGAGGGTCACTATGAGTTAGAAATAACTAGATGGTACCTAACAACAACAAGCAAAAAAAAGACAGTAGGACCCAAAGTCTTCAATGGGGTCAACACTGATGTGACAATGTGAGCACTTTTCAGGAAAGACATTGTGATATGTAACAATGACGCTAAATTAAACCTTCAGAATTTTAGTCAGCTGGGTAAGGTGGGGAGTCCTTGGGTGGTGCAGCTGTTTCACACTCTGCTACTAACCAAAAGGTTAGTAGTTCAGGTCTACCCAGAGGCACCTGGGAAGAAAGGCCTGGCAATCTGCTTCTGAAAGATCACAGCTCCTGAAAACCCTATGAACACATTTCTACTCGGCACACACAGGGTAGATATGAGTCCGAATCGACCAGACAGCAACCATTTTGGTTGAGGGGTAGGCTGCTGTGGTGTGGGGGTTCACAGATCATCTAGCCTATCACTTTAAAATCAGAACAGGCTGCACAAGAAAAACACAGATTCTCAGGCCCTGCCATCAGAAGCAACTGATAGGCCAGTGTGATTTCCTTCCTAAGTTTGGGTTTCAATGCCCAGTCAGATTTGAGAACCACTGATCTATAAACCTAAAACAAATTTCTTTCCTGTAGACCTAAACAGGGAGCTGGGAGATTAGGAGGCTGTTAGAGTGGGCCCTCTGTTCTTATTTATACCTTCCCTTATTATGTTAGTTTGGCAGGTGTGTGTTTGTGTGTGAAAGGTACCTACTTGTCTCTCTTTTGCTCATAGGTCTTTTTTCCCCATAGTTTCCTTTGATGTGAGAGGGGAGGGCTTTTCCTTTTCTTTTTCTGTGTGGACTTCCCTCACACCTTACTCTTCTTTATGACTCCATCTAAGCCTTAATGGCTGACAGAAGTATCTTGTCTATAGTATTAGAGGACTCTGGGAACATTGGCCCCCAGGACTGGGATAATGATAACATAAATGGGAACTAAAGGAATTTGGCAAACACTCTGTCAAGGCAATAGCCAGGCCAGGTCATTGACTTGGAACAAATTCAATACTTGATGTTTTTGTATTCCTTTTGTAACATATGGTCCTTCTGTGGTTCCTCCAGAAACTGTGAGATAAGGTTTCAATTGTATTTAGTTTATTTGGAAGGTAATTCCAGGAAATACAAACACAGGAGTGGGGCCTGGGCATGTGTTGGAGAAAGGAAGGCAAGCAATAAAGGGTATGTATCGGTTAAGTGCCACCAGAGCTCCTTTTTTTAGGTTTGGTTTATCAGTTAAGCAAGAACCCAGGAGACTTAGTGGGAAAGTGCTCAGCTGATAACCAAAAAGTTGGTTGTTCGAACTCACTAGTCTCCACTGGGGTCACAAGAAGAAAATGGAGCAATATCTTTGAAGTTCTAAGCATGGAATGCCAAACGTTCGAATAAATGTGCAATTGAAATGTTCAGAGATAAAAAAAAACTCACTCTTTCAACCTCAGGTGCTCGCTGAAGGAAGTACTGAAAACTGTAATCTTAGTGAGAAAAAAATGAATTAAGAGCAATGGTGAGTAAAAAAACCTAGTAAAATTTATTCTTAGATCTAAATAACTATTGACTATAAGGGAGCTTTGGTAGCATAGTGCCTAAGGCACTTGACTGCTAACCAGAAGGCTGACGGTTCAAACCCAACCACCAGCCAATGGGGCAATCTACTTCCATGGTGATACTGCCTCGGAAACCAAGGAGGGGTCGCTATGAGTCGGGTCCTACTCGACAACACATAACAACAACAACAACATAAACAATTTAATAATTATCTGGGGCTAGACTCCTGAGTGATACCAATAGAAGAGGTAAACCAGGTATCTTTGTTCTCTAGTGCTGCTATAACAGAAATACCATAAATGGATGACTTTAACAAATGGGAATTTATTCTTTTACAGTTTAGGAGGCTAGAAGTCCAAATTCAGAGTGCCAGCTCTAGGGGCTGGGTGAAGACCCCTCAGCCTTGGGCTTCAGCTCTGCCTCTTGTCCAGGCTTCTTTTGGCTTACACAGCTACTGGCTGTTGAGGCTGACAAACCCAAGATTGGCAGGTAAAACAGCACAATTCCAAGATCAGCAGATAACACCACAGACTACTGGTTCAAGTCCAGGAACTGGAGATGAAGGCTCAGCCAAATGCAGCTTCCAAAAATGCCAAGAGCGTTTCCCAAAGCTTCGAACAGGCCACACCCTGAAGGTAACTTATCTTCAACTATTCAGCAGATTCCACCATAGAGGTGATTACAGTCTCATCATGGGGAATAACTACATCTAGCTGCCAAGCCACTCAAAACTGTGCCCCAGCTAAATTGACATACAACCTTAACTATCACACCAGCGAATGAAAAAGAGCGTCAAAAAGTGAAAATATGTTAAAATATTTGTTTTCTTGGGATGAGGCTACAGAATGTGAATCTCTCTAAAAATCATTAGACAAATATAAGTTTAAGTGTATGACACAATTTAAGATAAGTTTAAGTGTGTGTTATAATTTAAGAGTAATAACTAGAAAAACAGTATATTTTCAAGACTATAGAAGAGACAGGACAAAGAAAATGCAATCAAGTCAATAAAAGAAGAGGAAACATAAACGTATGGGAAAGAAAAAACATAAAATAAGATGAGATGAATCCAAACACATCAGTAATCAAAACAACTGTGAATGGCTTAAATTCACTTGTTTAAAAGAGTAATTGGTTTTTAAAAAATCAAAATCAGATAGATATGGTTTGTAAGAAATATACCTAAAACAAAACAATGTGGGAATATTGACAGAAGAGATTCACAATACAAAGTTTACCAAAAAAAAAAAAAAAGAAAGAAAGTAAAATTCAAGGAAAAAACAAGAAAAGAACAACCTAGACCATGTGAAAAAGCTGTTTTTCCCTCCTGATAAAGGTAGGCTAAGGACACCTGGTGGTGCAACAATTAAGCCCTTAACTACTAATAGAAGGGTTGGTGGTTCAAATCCTCCCATCAGCTCTTTGGGACAAAGAGCTGTCCATCAGCCACCACAAAAATCACAGCCAAGAAAACCCTATGGGGCAGTTCTACTCTGTCACATAGGGTCACCATGAGTCCGAGTTGACTTGATGTCTGTCTGTGGCAGAGAAACTTAGTGAGGGGTGGTTGTGTGAAGCAGATTGAGTGAATGAGGAGAAAGAATAGACACAGTGACTATGATTCCTGCCCACTGGGTATATACACTCAGTATAATCTTCTCCCCTCGAGTGTGAGCGGGCCTTGCAAACATGATATCACTTCCGTGATTCAGTTCCATTATATAAGAAAGGCATAATTAAGGGCCCTAATAATTTGGCTTTCAGTTGATGAAAAAAAAGATTCTCTTGAGTGGGCCTGACCTAATCATATGAGCCCCTTAAATCTGGATCTAGAGGTCAGAGAAGGAAGAAGACAAAAATTCAAAGCTACAACAAATGTTTTTCTGGGGGCCTCAAAGAAGATGGAAGCGGCCCTCAGTCTACAATGGCAGGGAACTAAATCGGCCAATAACCTGAATGAGCCTGGAAGACAACACCACACCTCAGTTGGGACCCTTGCTTTTGCTGACTCCTTGATTGCTGACCTTAAGCAGAGGTCCCAAGAAAGCTCTGCCTGGACTCCCGATCCACAGAAACAGAGATGACAAGTTTGTGTTGTTCATAACTAGAAACAAGAGGATCTGTGAAAAAGGAGAAGGCCCTCAATGAGATGGATTGACACAGTGACTGCAACAATGGGCTCAGCTATAGCAAGGATTATGGGGCTGGCACAGGACCTGGTAGTGTTTTGTTTTGCTGTGCATACAGTTGCTATGAGTAGGAGCCAACTCAACGGCCCCTAACAACAGCATGCCACTAACTTGGTAATTTGGTATTCAGCAATAAGAAGCAAATACACCAGGTTGCCTTTGAGAGTCTTCTCTTTGGACTAATGGAATCTTACAATGAAGAAGGGAGTCCCTTTGGTAGTTCAAGTCCACCCTGAGGTGCCATAGATGACAACTGGGTTTTAGAAGGAAAAAGAAGGTGAATATTTGAATCACAGAGAACACCAGGACAGGCATGAACCTACTGAGACCTGCTGTGTTTTTGAGCACTGGTTTACACTGTGTAGCCTGCTGCCCCAAACGCATCAACCAATAGTACCTTTGAGCAGAGAACTGAGGCCATACCTGGGCTGGCTCTGGAATAAATTACTCTAACAGAGAACTGCATGGAAACACGGGGGTGCTCCAGACTGGTGAGTCAGAGTAATCATCACGTTAGGTCCAAATAGAACCTTGTCCTTCTGTATTCAATAATTTCACTGTCATCTTTCAGTTAATCCAGAAGAGAGTCATTGTTAGAACAAAAATGATTTGATTACTAAAGGCTCCTAATCCTAAATATAATTTATAAATGAGACTGGAAAATTTAACCCACAGATATGGATGCTAAGTGTGTATATCTTTTTACTTTAATCTAGTGAACACTGAAATAGATACCAAACCATTAAAAATCTTAAATTAAAAATCAAATAAAATTACTGATTATTTTGCTACTTTTACCACAAATAACTAAGATTACGTTTATGTGTATTAAAAGATAGTTTCTCTATCATTTCACAAAAGACTGTCTTCTTTCAAAACTTATTTGAATCAATAAGTGTGTCCAGCAAATTTGCCAAAGAGAATAACAGTAAAAATAATCAATCACTTTCCTTTGCACCAACAATAATAAATTAAAAATGAAATAGAAAAAAGATCCATTCAAGTTACAATAGCAAAATAAACAGTAAGATTGTTTGAAATAATTCCAACAAGAGATTTATAAAATGTATATGTAGAGAATCATAAAACTTTACTGAAATCCTGAAAAGATATGAACTAATAATACAGAGACAGACTGTCTTCCTGGAGAGGAATCCTTAGTATATAGACATGTTTAATTTTCATGAATTAGTTCATAAATTTCACAGAAGCACAAACAAAATCCCAACCAGATTTGTCTTGAAAGTTGTCAAGCTGTTTCTAAATTTCATCTGCAATGTAAAATGAATGGGAATATTCAAGACATATCTTTGAAAAAGAAAGACAGTGAAGCATCTCAGATACCAAAACACACTTCATGCTTTAATAATTGAAAGTGTGGTATTGGGCAGGTAAATATACTCCTTAGGATGATCAATTGTGGGAGAACAGAAAGACAGTATTTGCACAGGGAGATAGCTCAGGGGCAGGAATGCATAGGAAAGAAGGACACAGGGAAGAGGTAACTACAGGGGGGAAGTGGGAAGAGATCTGTTACATTGTGGGGAGTTGCAGTCAGTGTCATGAAACAAAATGTTCATGAACTGCTGTATGGAAAATGAATTTGCTCTGTAAAGTTTCACCCAAATCACAATGAAAAAAAGAAAAAAAAAAAAGTATGGTATTGGTTGAGAAATAAACAAATTAATGGAACAGAAAAGGGAGTTTAGATACTATATATGTATATATATATATGTTCAGATAGATCTATATCTATCTATCTATATCTATATATGTGAATTTTGTGTAAGAGAAAAGGCAGCACATTTAATTCAGTGAGGAGGGTATGGATTACTCAGTAAACATGGTTAAGATAATTTGCTATTCCTTTGAAAAGAAATTAAATTACGTTTTATCTTTTGTCACAACCAAAATATTCCAAATGAATTAAGGAGCAATTGTTAGATAAACAAGGAGCTATGAATTAGGACATTTGCATTTTAGTAAGACACAACATGCAAAATATTGAGAAATTGTCCACATTTTAAAAAATACAGTATGATAAAAGATGCTATAAAGAAAATTACATTGCTTGCTATTGACCTGTAAAATATTTGTGACATATATAACAAAGAATTGATGTAAAAAATATGTAAAATATTACAAATCAAATAAAAAGAACAACACAGCTCATTAAAAAATGGGAAAAATGTGAATAAGCAATACACAGAAAAGGAAAGACAAGTGGCCAATAAACATGTGAAATAATGCTCTATCTCAAAAATAATTAGGAAAATGAAAACTAAAGCAATGAGGTATTGGTTTTAAACTATCTGATCATTTAAAATGTGATGTTGACCGGTATCCTGAATGGAGAGGGTACAGGGGAACTGTGTACAGGTGCACATTTCTATGCAGTGGTTGGGAGTGTATATTGATAGGTTTTTTAAGTGGTATGTTTTAAAATTTAAAAGAGCAGAAATCAATAAAATAGGAACTGACAAATAATAGAGTAAATTACAAAGCTAAAAGTTGGTTATTTGAAGAGATCAACCAAATAGACAGATCAAGGGGGAAGAAAAAAAAAGAGAACACAAATTATTAATATCAGTAATGAAAGAAGGGATATTGCTAGGAACACTACAAGGATAACAAAAGAATATTATGAATAATTTCATGCCAACATATTTGATAAATTAGATGAAATAGATAAATTCCTTTAAATTCTTTGAGTACCATAACTTTCCAAAATGAATACAAGATGAAATAGAAGATATGTAAGGAAATTAAATTAATCATTTAAAAAAACTTACCATACATAAAATTATAGGCCAAGATGGTTTCACTGGTGAATTCTATCAAATATTTAAGAAATAACACCAATCTTATACAACTCTTTAAGGAAATGAGAGTAATACTTTGCAAATTGTTTTGTGAGGCAAACATTACCCTAATACCAAAATCTGACATAGATATTACAAAAAAGAAAGAAGAGAAAATTACAGACTAATGAACTTCATAAATATCCTTTAAAAATTCTTAATAAAATATTAGCAACATTATATTAAAAGAATAATGCATCATGTACAGTGAAGGGAAAAAAAGAAACTCAGTTGAGGTTGATTCAAAAACCTATTGAGTTGATTCTGACTCATAGTGAGTGACCGCCACCTAGTTTCTAAGGCTGTAAATCTTTAGGGAATATAGCTGGTGGGCTCAAACCACTGATCTTTGGGTTAGCAGCTGAACACCTTAACCACTGCACCCCTCGAGCTCCTGACCTTGTACAGTAGTGTCTAGTTACTTACCTTAGAGATATATACTAACATGTGAACCAAGAGGCATATATTACAACATATTTGTTGTAATGGCAGAAAATAAAAAAATACAAGGGGGGAGGGGAGGCACATGAATTCTCACAGTTAAATGTACTATGTTGTTGTTGTTGTTGTTATTTGCCGTCGAGTCAGCCCTGACTCATAGCGACCCTTCCTTGGGTTTCCGAGGCAGTATCACTACGGAAGTAGGATTGCCCAACCTTCCTTCCGAGGAGTGGCTGGTGGGTATATGCATACAATGGAAAACTGATGCAAAAATTAAAATAAGTCTGATGTGGATCTATACGTACTGACACAGAAAGATCTCCAAGGTATATCTTAAAGTAGAAAAAGCAAATTATAGAATAGTATATATAATGTGTTGCTCTTTATGTAAAATATTTTAAACCAACAGTTAACATGATATCCATACATACATATTTATATATATAT
>NW_006921837.1:1810983-1846399 GCF_000298275.1 Orycteropus afer afer
CATGGAGCTGGCGCGGGATCGGGCAGTGTTTCGTTCTGCTGTGCATGGGGTCGCTATGAGTCAGAAACGACTCGACGGCACCTAACAACAACAACAACTCTTCTATCTATAGCTTTCTGTTTTTCTTTTGAGGAGCAATGGTGGTTCAGTGATAGACTTCTTGCCTTCCGTGCAGGAGACCCAGGCTCGGTGCACTGCCTGTCTTGCTATGATGCTGAATAGGTTTCAGTGGAGCTTCCAGACCAAGATAGATGAGGAAGAAAGATCTGTGATCTATTTCCAAAAAACAGCCAATGAAAACCCTTGGATCACAACAGTCCAATCCACAACCAATCATGAGATGGCACAGGACCTGACAGTGTCTTATTCTGTTGTGCGTCGGGTCACTATGAATTAGGGGCTGACTCAGTGGCACGTAACAGTATTTTTACTTTATCCTCTGTCTTTAAATATATCCAAGTCTTTTATATTCTAAAACATCCATCTCTTGCCCTTGTCACCTTGTTTAGCTTTAATCTAGCTCTCTTCTTTCTTTTTTTTCTTCTTTCTTTTTTAAATACTTTGTTGTGTAACAAATAATTAATACATACACATACCAATAAAAATTCAAATAATGCAGAAAGCCTAAAATAAAAAATATTAAAGCATTCTTCCCTGTCCACCACCTCTCCACTAATACTGTTCCCTGGAGCCAATAGCTTTAAACTGTTTCTCCTTCTATTTTTTTTTTTTTTTTTTCTGGCAGTTATCTACATTTTTCTAAATAACAGGTTTATACCTCTATTTCCTGCCTTACATAGTTTGGCTCTCCTATCTGAAAGATAGGGCATTTAACTAACATGTCGTATCCCTCTGCCCTCCCCCTGCCTTTTCACAAATTGTGTATGTTTAAAAATTTTTTTTAGTTAGCTCTTAGTTTTCTGTTTTTATTTGTTATAGCTTTAAAGAATATTCTGAAACATGTATTTTTTGTATTTATAGTGGCTTTTACATTTTTATCAAAGTCCACCCAATTAAAAGCAATAGCCCCATCCTTCTTATTCCCTGTGAATGCTTTTACCGGAGGCTACTGCTGGGTGTCATTGAGTGGATTCCAAATCATAGTAATCCTGTGTGGCAGAGTTTAACTGCCTCATAGAGTTTCTGTGACTGTAGTCTTTGCAGAAGCAAATTGCTGGGTCTTTCTCCCTCAGAGCCACTGGCTGGGTTTGAACAGTTAATCTTTAAGATTAGCAGCCAAATTTAAATGCCAGAGGAATGGGCTGGGCCAGTGCTTCTCAAATTTTAATGTACTTAAGAATCATAAATCATCTGGGGACCTGTTGAAGTACAAACCATGTTTAGTAGGTCTGTGGTTGGGGTGCCACAAATTACATTTTTAACAAGCACAAGGTGATGCTGATGTGATAGCTAGTTCTTAAAAGAGCACAGTGCTCAAGGCAGACATACTTTACTAGTTAAACCACTATTTGGTTTTAAGAAGACTTCAGGGGATATTTTTTGGTTTAAGTTTTAATGATTACCTCTGGGCAACAGTTCTGGGAAGGAAGATTGGGCAATCTACTTCTGTAGAAACATCACCTGGGAAACCCAATGAGGGGTCGCTGTGAATTGAATCCACTCAACTGCAGTGAGTTGGGTTGCACGCACAGGCACACACACACATACATGTATCTTAATATTAGAGTCCAAGGGCTTGACCAACATACCCAAAGTGGTCTTCATTTTCTTCCATCTCTGACAAAACAATCGTTTGCAAAAGGCTTCCTAGTGGCCTGCTTTAATGTACTAAAATTCCCTAAATGCAGAGTAAGCTCCAAAGAAACCCTTGTAACTAAAGGGAAACAGAGAAATGCTGCTTAGAGGCAGGTACAGTTCCCCTGAACCCACTAAATCTCTTTCTTCTCCATCTGTCTAGTTTCCAGCTCTTACCACCAGAGCTCCCTCCATTAGGTCATGGTACTAGTAATACATAATCAAAAACCAAACTCACTGCCCTCGAGTCAGGTCCGACTCATAATGACCCCACCCTCCTTGGGTTTCTGAGGTGGTATCACTATGGAAGTACATTGCCCAGCCTTCCTTCCAGAGAGTGGTTGATGGGTTTGAACCACCAGCCTTCTGGTTAGCAGTCAAATGCCTTAGGCACTACGTCATCAGAGTTTCCAGTAATACATAGCACCACCCAAATTTAAATATCTGGCATTCTCTGTTTCTGTCTTTCCTCTGTATTCTGGAAAAGTAAGTAAATAAGGACTCTGAATAAACATAAAACAAATCATGCATTTGTCTTAGTTGTATCCCCCAGAAACAGACCCTGAAATAAGGAATTACGTGCAACTAATTTATGTGGGAAGTCTTCTTCTTGTTGTTAAGTGCCATCAAGTTGGTTCTGACTGACAATGACTCTGTACAACAGAACAAAACACTACCTGGTCCTGCACCATCCTCATAATTCTTTCTATGTTTGAGCCCATTGTTGTAGTCACTCTGTCAATCCATCTTATTGAAGATCTTCCTCTTTTCACTGACCCTCTACCAAGCATGATATACTTCTCTAGGGATTTTTCCCTCATGATAAAATTTGAGAGATGATCCCAGGAAATACCAGGAAGGGAGTGGTGAAGTGAGATAAGGAAGGGAAAGCAGCCGATAAAAGATGTGTAATAAAGCAAGTTACCACTGTGTTCACCAGGAACTTAGTTTCTTTGAGAAATTCCATGAATAAGTCTAAAATACAGGTCTGTATCCACCACTTATCTGTAAGCTGGAGGCTATGCCACTGATATTTCAAATACCAGCAGGGTCACCCGTGGTGGACAGGTTTCAGTGGAGCTTCCAGACTAAGACAGACTCAGAAGAAAGAAGGGACCATCCACTTCTCAAAGAATTGGCCAATGGAAACTTTATGAATAGCAGTGAAACACTATCTGATATATTACTGGAAAACTTTATGAATAGCCCTGAAATATTGTCTGATATAATGCCAGAAGATGAGCCTCTCAGTTAGGAAGGCACTCAAAATACAACTGGGGAAGAGCTGCCTCCTCAAAGTAGAGTTGACCTTAATGACATGGATGGAGTAAAACTTTTCAGACCTCCATTTGCATGACTCAAAATGGGAAGAAACAGCTGCAAACATTCATTAATAATTGGAACATGGAATGTATGATGTATGAATGTAGGAAAATTAGAAGTTGTCAGAAATGAAATGGAACACATAAAGTTTGATATTCTAGGCATTAGTGAGCTGAAATGGACTGGTTTTGGTCATTTTGAATCACACAATCATATGAACTACTATGCTGGGAATAACAAATTGAAGAGGAATGGTGTAGCATTCATCATCACAAAGAATGTTTCAAGATCTATTCTGAAGTACAATGTGCTGTCAGTGATAGGATAATATCCACACACCTACAAGGAAGACCAGTTAATACTACTATTATTCAAATTTACACATGAACCACTGAGGCCAAAGACAAAGAAATTGAAGATTTTACCAACTTTTGTAGTCTGAAATTAACAAAACGTGCAATGAAGATGTATTGATTATTGCTAGTGATTGGAATGGGAATGTTGGAAACAAAGAAGAATCACCAGTAGTTGGAAAACATGGTCTTGGTGACGGAAATGATGCCAAAGATCACATGATAGAATTTTACAAGACCAATGACTTATTCATTGCAAGTACCTTTTCTCAACAACATAAATGGTGGCTATACATGTGGACCTCGCTAGATGGAGTACACAGGAATCAGGTTGACTACATCTGTGGAAAGAGACAATGGAGAAGCTCAATATGTTCAGCCAAAATAGGGCTAGGAGCTGCCTATGGAACACACCATAAGTTGCTCCTATGCAAGTTCAAGTTGCAGGTGAAGACAATTAAAAGAAGTCCTTGATTGTATCCCACCTGAATATGACCTTGATTATATCCCACCTGAATTTACAGACCATCTGAAGAATAGATTTGATACATTGAACTCCAATGACCTAAAACCATATGAATTGTGGTATGACATCAGGAACATCATATGTGAAGAAAACAAAAGGTCATTAAAAGACAGGAAAGGAAGATAAGACCAAAATGGATGCCAGAAGAGACTCTGAAACTTGCTCTTGAATGGAGAGTAGCTAAAGCAAATGGAATACATGACAAAATAAAAGATCTGAACAGAAGATTTCAAAGAGCGGCTTGAGAAGATACAGTCAATTATTATAAAGAAATGTGCAAAGATCTGGAGTTAGAAAACCAAAAGGGAAGAACACACTCCACTCAGTATTTCTTCAATCTGAAAGAACTGAAGAAAAAATTCAAGCCTTGAATTGCAAAATATTGAATGATGAATGAAACATCAAAAGAAGATAGAAGGAATAGAGAGAGTCTCTGTACCAAAAAGAATTGGTCAATGTTCATCCATTTCAGGAGGTGGCATATGATCAATAACTAATGGTACTGAAGAATGAAATCCAAGCTGCACTGAAGGAAGTGGTGAAAAACAAGGTTCTAGGAATTGACAGAATACCCATTGGGATGTTTCAACAAATGGAGGCCATGCTGGAGACACTTACTCGTCTATGCCAAGAGATTTGGAAGACAGCTACTTGGCCAACTGACTGGAAGAGATCCAAATTTGTACCCATTCCATAGAAAGGTGATCCCACAGAATGTGGAAATTATCAAACAATATCAATATTGCATGCAAGTAAAATTTTGCTGAACATAACTAAAAAATGATTGCAGCAGTATATTGACAGGGAACTTCCAGAAATGCAAGCTGGATTCAGAAGAGGACATGGAATGAAGGATATCATTGCTGAATGTCAGATGGATTTTGGCTGAAAGCAAAGAATACAAGAAAGATGTTTACTTGTGTTTACTGACTATGCAAAAGCATTCGATTGCATGGACCATAACAAAGTACAGATAAGATTGAGAAAAATGAGAATTCCAGAACACTAAATTGTGCTCATGAGGAACCTGTACACAGACCAGGAGGCTGTTGTTAGAACAGAACAAGGGGATATGATACTGCATGATTTAAAATCAGGAAGGGTGTGCATCAGGGTTGTATCCTTTCACCATACTTATTTAATCTGTATGCTGCGCAAATAATCTGAGAAGCTACACGATATAAAGAAGAATGTCGTATCAGGATTGGAGGAAGACTCATTAACAACCTGTGATATGCAGATGACACAACCTTGTTTGCTGAAGGTGAAGATGACTTGAAGCACTTACTGACGGACATTAAAGACTACAGTCTGCAGTATGGATTACACCTCAACATAAAGAAAACAAAAATCTTCACAACTGGACCAATAAGTGGCATCATGATAGTGGACAAAAGATTGAAGTTGTCAAAGATTTCATATTACTTGGATCCATGATCAGCACCAATGGGAGCAGCAGTCAAGAAATCAGACAATGTATTGCACTGGGCAAATCTGCTTCAAAAGACCTCTTTAAAGTGCTGAAGGGCAAAAATATAACTGTGAAGACTAAGGTGCACCTAATTCAAGCCATGGTATCTCCAATAGCCTCATATGCATGTAAAAGCTGAACAATGAATGAGGAAGACCAAAGAAGAGTTGATGCTTTTGAGTTGTGGTGTTGGAAAAGAATACTGAAAGTTCCATCGACTGCCAGAAGAACTAACAAATCTGTCCTGGAAGAAGCAGCCAGAATGTTCCTTGGAAGAAAGAATGGCCAGACTTTGTCTCACCTACTTTGGTCATGTTGTTAGAAGTGACCATTCCCTGGAGAAGGATATCATGCTTGGTAAAGTGGAGGGTCGACGAAAGAGGGGAAGGCCCTCAATGAGATGAATTGACATAGTGGCTGCAATGAGGGGCACGAGTATAGCAAGGACTGTGGGGCTGGTGCAGGACTGGTCAGTGTTTGGTTCTGTTGTACATAGAGTCTCTAAAAGAGTCAGAGTTGACTTGATGTGACACCTAACAACAACAACAAGAAGTTTGTGCTGTTTAACATCCATGATACATTCTGGGAAACCTGACATTATGTGATTTGGACATTGTGTGGATACTATGTTAAAACCTTATGGAGCCCATTTCCAGTTGTTTTTCATTGCCACTGCTACCACTGCTGCCACTGCTGGTGCTGCTGCTGGAACTGCTGGTAGAGGCTGGAGGAACAGACACATGAAGCAGCAGTGGCTAATAGGGTGGAGGTAGGTGCAGAGCGAGAAGAAGTGAGAAAATAGCAAAGTGAGCCCCAGCTCGCTCACTGTTCTGATTGCCTCAGCAGCAGGAGCAGCCCCATCCCTAGAGCCACTTCTGCCACTGCACACCTACTCACGTACAAAGCCCAAGAGCCTATGCTGGGAGCCATGTCTTCTGCCTCACCTGCCTGTATCCCAGCTGTGGTCCAGTGCTGCAAGATTCTGGCCTTGGGGTCTTTAAAACCATTAGGGGAAAATAATAAACATAAGGAGAGCTGCTTTCCCTCTGGGAAAAAAAAAAAACCAAAAAAAAAACCTGGCAGCTGAACATCAGGCCACAATCTCCAATCATCTTAAACGACTCCCTCAGAGGAACCTACTTATTCTTCCTTTACCCAATTTGCACATTAGAAGCAACATATTAAGTGCTTCCAGGAAGGGTTGCCCCAGCTATGTACCTGACAGAGAGGCCAATTATATCTCTTAACAGGGCAAGGGTAGACATGATCTAAGTGTCCTGTGTCCAGGGATTGGAAAGCAGTTCTGAATGGGGTGTGGTGGCCTATGACTTCAGGACTTACGACCTGAGATCCCTGGAGTTTTATCTGCAAAACCATTAGATCTGTCTCTCCCTCCCCAGAATCTGCCCTGAACCCTGCTCATTCACTTTATTTCCCCAGGAATCCATGTCAAGAAGATAGATCTGTGGAGAAAAGCTATCCGGAGGGGCTATTTTCAAAGGCTCTATTTTAAGGCTGTCCTTCCCGTCCACCACATCCTGACATTTGGTATATTTAGCAACATCCATAGACAGGGCTAATGGATTTTTAGTTGCAAATCATTATGATTCAAACCACTGCAGTCTTTATTTTTTTTTAAAAAAACTGCAACTAAGTCACGTACACACACACACACAATAAAGCTACCTTATATTTATCTCCCAAAAAATGCTTCTGAAAATGATTTTTTTTCCAGTTAAACTTATAAGCCTTTTGCTATTGAACGCTTTATATCTGGGGGAGGGTCTAATGCTGCAGGTTAGCATTTAGTGCCTTCATACTGTGCCTGAAATGTACATGTGTTTGGTCAAAGAAAAGAATGCACCAAAGGTGTTTGAAATTGACAGCCCAAGACAGGAGTAATTTAACATGCCATTCTTTGCCTCCTGCTCCTGAGTTGCAGGTACTGCTGATCTGCCCTGCTGAATACAAATTTATATTGTCCCTTCCATTAATATGGCTCCTTTTCATCTCATGAATTAATCTCCTTTTTGCCAGCACAATAAAGACTGCAGCTAACAGGTTCCATTGTCAGAAATCAAAACTGCAGTTGACTCAGGCTTTCTGATGGGAGTCTCATTCCAATGCAGCCCATGCGCTGTATTAACTAATTGCAGATCAAGTCTGAGCTACAGACTCAAATCACTGTCCATGGTCCAGCTCTGCCCTTGTGGTCACCATGCCAAGGTTTGACTTCCCACTTCCTCCAATCACTGATTTGGTGGCTGAGTTTCTGGACTGTGGCCCATTTTGAGATATTAATTCAAGTATCCAACCCTCCAATGTTTTTAAAATTAGCTGCCTAGTATCATGGTTTGTACCTGATCTTTATCTTTCCTAGCCAGGATCCACATTCTTCAAGGGTAGACGTTTGGTCTTCTGTGTTTCTGTACCTCTGCAGCATCTTGCCCAAGGCCTGAAACATTCAGAAATACAGGCGTGAATACCTTGAGTAGTAAGCACACCAGGGCTTAGCTCCCCTAGGGCATGAGAAGCAAGGACATGTCCTACCATTCCGATAAAATGAATCTATTTTAATGAGCATCTCAATAGCATGCTAATCAGGGCTGCAATTACTGAGTGCTGACTAAGTGCTAGAGCAGTGGTTCTTAAAGTGGGGTCCCTGGAGCAGCAGCATGAGCATCACTAGGAACTTGTTGGAAATGCAAATTTTTAGGCTCCACCCAGATGTGCTGAATTAGAAATTCTGGGGAGGGGGCATCATTCCAACAATCTGGGTTTTAACACACCTTCCAGGTGGTGGTTCTGTTGTTGTTATGTGCGGTTGAGTCAGACCCGACTCATAGTAGACCCCTCCTTGGTTTTCCGATTTTCTAAGACGGTATCACTACAGAAGTAGATTGTCCAACCTTCCTTCCAGGAGTGACTGGTGGGTTTGAACCACCAGCCTTCTGGTCAGCAGTCAAATGCCTTAGGCACTACACTACCAGAGCTCCTTCTCCCCTCAATAAAGTTTGAGAACCCTTGTACTGGAGATTAGGAGCTCAGGCCCTGCAGCCTGACTGCTTGGGCTCTCGTCCCAGCTGTTTGACCTTGAGTAGGTTCCTCAATGCCTCCGTGCCTCAGTGTCCTCATCTGAAGAATTAGAGGTCTTCCTTTGGGTCCCCCCTCCCGAAGTAGACCTTGAGACAAAGATTTGGGCAACAGTAATTCATTTTGAAGGAGTCTTGGTGGCACAATGGTTAAGCGCCAGCTGCTAACTGAAAGGTTGGCTATTGGAACCTGCCCACCGGCTCTGTGGAGAAAGATGTGGCAGTCCTGTAAAGACTACAACCTAGAAAACCCTATGGCACAGTTCTACTCTGTCACAGGGGGTCACTATGCATTTGAAGCGATTAGATGGCATCCAACATCAGCCACAGTTTATTTTGAAGGTGATTCTAGGAAATATGAGTGGGAAGAGTAAAGTAGGGAAGGAAAAGAAGACAAAATAGACCTGAGAGGGCCAACATTGAGGTCAATTGGGGTTAAACTCCAGTGGGGACCCTATGAGAGAATGTGGGGACAAATACCCCAGTTTGTTAACCCATCAGCAGCATGACTCTAAGTTGTGTTCTACATGCTCCTGGGGTGTTGACAGACTGGGCCACTTGTGCACAGACTGGGGCCATTCCTGGGGCCAGAGCTCTTAGCCATGAGTCTGTGCGTCCGGAGATTGTTTGCAGGTGACCTTCCGACGAAGCCTGCCACCAGAGTAATCTCTTAGGAGTATTTACCTCCTAAGGATGTTGTGAAGAGTCAATGAAGTAAAGCATGCAAAATTGCTTGTAACAATGCCAGGCACATCGGTAGATGTCAGCTTGTATCATCCTTGCCATAATCCTCGTGTCCTCTTTTCCTCTCACACTCCATTCAATCTGTCAGCAAATCCTATCGGTTCTACCTTCAGGCTGCTATGTTATTTAATCCTCCTCTGTGACTACAGTATGATGATGGTGATGACAATTGTTATTACTCCCTGATAGCTGAGGACACTGAGACTCAGAGATGTTAAGTAACTTGTCTGAGATCACCCCACTGGTAAGTAACAAGGATTAGATTTGGGGGTTGCCCAACTCCAAAGCCCATGCTCTCTCTCAGCAAGTACATTATTCTGCTGCTCACAGATCAATTTCCCCAAAGCATAAAATCAGGGTGTTTTTTTTTTTTTTTTTTTTTTGTGTGTGTGTGATTTATAATAACTTTTTATTTTTTTATTTTTTATTGTGATTTGGGTGAAAATTTACAGAGCAAATTCACTCTCCATACAGTAGTTCACATACACTTTGTCTCATGACATAGACTACCATTTACCACAATGCAACAGCTCCCTTCCCACTTCCTCATGATAGTTACCTCTTCCCTGTGTCCATCCCGCCATGCACTCCTGCCCCCTGAGCTATCTCTCTGTACATTTACAAATTTTTAGGCTGCATACAATAAATAGCCCTTCTTTCTCCCATGATTGTTCTCTCCAAGGAGTGTACCTACCTCAGGTAAATGTTCAACTCCTATGCCTGTCTTTTGTTTGGCTGGAAGCCACAGGTATGGGTTCAATTCCAGACCTGAAGGGCAGATAGGGGTCATAGTCTCAGTGGTTCCACCAGGCTCTATCAGACTAGCAAATCTGGTCCCCTCCCCCCTTTTTTTTCCAAATGATTTTGAGTTTTGTTCCACATTGTTCTCTCTCTCTAACCAGGATCTCCTACATAGATCCCCCTCTAAGTGGTTGACAGTGGTAGCCGGGCACCATCTAGTTCTTCTGGTCTCATAGTCATATAGGCTGTGGATCGCATGGTACCAGTCACTAGGACTAATTCTTTCCATGAATCTTTGGTTTTCTTCATTCTTCTTTGCTCTGGATGATGAGAGACTCATCATTGCATCTAGATGGCTGCTTGCAAGCTTCCAAGATTCCAGTCGCTACTTACCAAAGTAAGAGGTGTAACAATGTTTTGTGTAGTATGTTATGCCAATTGAGTTTGATGTCCCCTGTGACTATGGTCCCGAGCCCACAGGTTCAACTACTCAGTCCCTCTGGGTAGGTGGCTGTGACCAAGAAGTAACTATAACCTTGTCCCCTATCAGCTCTCCTATACACCTGGGAATTCAGATTATACAAATACACTTATAGGACCATTGTCTATAAAGGCAGTTTTAAAGAGGCTATGTGTGCAAACTATGTGATATCCATAGTATATAGATATATAATATGCAATCGATAGAGATGTATGTGATTAAGGATCTAGGGTCCCCTTTCTTTCCAACAGAGTTCCAAACCTACATAGAAGGGGTTTCCAACTGAGAAAAAGACATCCTCCCACAAACAACTAGGTCTCTGCCTTCTGATTCTTTCAGCTCTACAATAAACAGGAGGAAGTGTGTACTATAGGTACACAGGATGACCCTAGAGTCACCCCCTTCAGCCTTGGCACTCTCTGAAGAGCTCTGTGTCATCCCCTTATGAGCTTGTCTCCTGGATCAAGCCTGGCATGAAGATCAGGCTCTCAGATTTCCCACCAGCAGCTGCTGGTGGATATTAGACATTATCTGAACTCATTGGGGCCAAAGCAAGTTTTACCAGCCTGGCTGCATGAAACAATGTACAAATCAAGTACGGAATGTCTTCTGCCCTTATAGCATCAGTCTAAAATCCCAATCACTGAACCCCCAACTTCAAAAGAAAGAGGATAACTACCAACATTGGTTACAATCAAGAGTGCAAATTGATCTGGATTTGGGCTTTCTATGACAGCAGGGACTGGATCTTGTCACCGTTATGTCTGGCAGAGCCTGGCACCAGGAGGTGCTCTGTGAATGATTTTGCTGAATGAATGGCACAGAGGAAAATGATGGTGGTTCATGGAAGAGTTGACAATCTAGAGAGATATGACCATTGAGAACCCTCAATCTGTATATCCCACTGTGGCAAATAATTGGGTTAAGCCCTTGGCTGCTCACTGAAAGGTTGGTGGTTCAAACTAACCCAGCTGTTGTTCATGGGAGAAAGACCTGGCAATCTGTTCCCATGAAGATTACAGCCTAGAAAACCCTATAAGGCAGCTCCATTCTGTCATATGGGGTTGTTATGAGTTGAAAATTGACTTGATGGTATCTAACAACAACAACAATAGGATGCAACAAAGTAAAACTGACAAATCTAAGTGCATCCTTCAGACTCTTAAATAAGACTGACAAAGCCTCAATGAGATGAGATCAGATGGTCTGCTCACTCTATGAGCTAAGCTGGATTTGGTCCTGCATAACCTCTGTGCACAGTTCACTTTTGCCAGCAGCAAAATGATAAATGCATACATGTTGGTTTAAGTTGGGATCTCTCAGAGCTTGAGATAAGTATTCAAGTGCAAGTGGTTTATTTGGGAGCACCTTTAGGGAAGTGGGGAAGTGATTCAGGTAAAGGCAGAAAGTCAATACAAGATGGTCTTTTGGGCAGACAAGATGGTCTGAGGGCCACTGGGGCCCAGTCCCTCTGGGCCCACACAGCTGTCCCATCCTAGGTGACAAGAAAGCTGGGATGGTGATCCAGAAACTCCCCTTCTATCATTAGTTGAGGACTGCTTCTAAGGACATGGACTCTCCAGCATGTCCAGGTTTCTTTACTCATGTACTGAGCTTGTGCCCAGAACCAAAAACTGCCCTCAGGCAGAATTGCAAGAGTTGCATGAGCACCCTGGTGCATAGTGGTGAGCCCTGCGTGGTCTGGGTTCACTTCTGCTGCACATGTCAGCATCCTTTGGGCTGTGTACAACAGGAAAAACTGCAGGCATTGCCAAGTTTTTGGCACAGTTTTGTATGGTTCTGTAAGGATAAGCATGAAGGAAGGAAACACTATCTGATTCCCACCGAGGCCTTCATGGGGGGGCACTCTGGCTCCCATTCCTTCAATTATGCTGAGAATATACAAGAGGAGAAACGGATGTGTTCTCTTTTTGTCTCCCCCTGCCCCACTCACGTTGATGCAGGAACAATAAGGTTCTTACCACCTATCACACCTTGCCAATCTCCTAGAGCCAATCACCACAACAGGTTGAAGTAGAAAAGCAAAAGATTTATTGAGTGTCGATCCCCAAGGAGACAGAGAGAATCACTTCTCTAAGAAGTCTGTCTCCTTGAGCTGAGAAAAGGTTAGGGTTTTAAAAGGGAATTGGGCTGAAGGGCTTTGAGGAATGCTGATAATGTCTTCTTGTTATAGGGGATGAGTCCTCTCTTCCTTGTGAACTTTCTGTTATTGTTCTGGTCAGTGATGTAAAACCGGCCTTGGTCAGAATTGTTTAGAAAACTCTTCCTACTTGTCCAGAAAGGTTAACTGTAGAAGGAGGGAAGAATGTGGGAGTGCATACACTCAGGCTTCTCGGGCCACTAAGAATGTCTGTTTCCTCTTTATCTTAGTTGCTTTAAACTGTCTTCTCAGGGTTGTCTTGCCCCTTAAACCATAGTGATCAGCTGAAACAGGCCGTGGGGGTAAGCCATACGCTCAAAGGACTACGTAAGCAGAAAAACAATCCTATAGGAAACATTATATGTGAAAGGGTCAGCTATTCTATTTAGGTAGAGGGAAGGAGAGGAAGAAAAAAGAAAAGAAAATTAATCTTTATGAGTAACGTCTGCTTTAGTCATAGCCATTAGTTTGTTGTAGTTCTGTACTTTCTCAGCAAAAGGCTTCTCTAGTTCTTCAATAACGTGGTAGTGGCAGTGAGAAGACTCCATCCCTCTCTTCTCCTGTTTCCAGCAGTCCTCAAGAAACTGGAAAGTTTCTGATTACAAAGAGAAAAACATACCTTTTTTGCAGCCTTGGAGGTGTGTTCATTGGCTCTCCCATTAGGAAAGGACTTGTCATTCGTCTGTGAGGAGTGCCATGAGCTGAAGACCTCCAGCAGTTAAGGCCTTAGGATCAGCCTTGGCTTTGTGTAGTGGCTATGGGCTCTGGTGGCATAATGCCTAAGGCATTTTACTATTAACCAGAAGGCTGGCGGTTCAAACCCACCAGCTACTCCTCAGAAGGAAGGCTGGGCTATCTACTTCCGTAGTGATACCTCCTGGGAAACCCAAGGACTTGATGGCAGTGTGTTGTGTTTTGTTGATTACGGGCTTCCCAGGTATTTCCCATTAACTTGGCCGTTTTTACCCAACACAGAGCTCTTCTAAAGGACATCTTTGCTCTGGAGCTCCTCTTTGTTGGTCACAACTGTGTGTTCCCATCCCAAACTGAGGTTCTCCCTGCCCAATCCTGCTTCCTCCTCTTTTTACAGTTCTCAGGTATTACCAATACCAGCTGCTGTGGTGTCAACTCCAACTCATGTGTGTCACAGTAGAACTGAACTCCAGAGAGTTTTCAGTGGCTGATCTTTCAGGATTAATCGCTACACCTGTCTTCCAAGGTGCCTCTGGATAGACTCAAACCTCCAACCTTTCAGTTAATGGCCGAGTGCATTTATCATTTGTGCCACCCAGGGGCTCCTGTTCTCAGGTGCTGCCTCTCAGTAAAGCTCTGACATTCCTAACTCTGTCTCTATACACACACATACACACACACAGAAAGAAGACAAAAGTGAAAAAATAATCCAAATTTTAACGTTGGTGCATCTGATTGAGTATATGAGTGTTCATTGTCATAGTCTGGCAACTTTTCTCTACATTTGAAATTAAAAAAATATATATCTGTGGGAAGAAAAACAAACAAAAGAAGCTGGAGACTTCTCTGATGACCACTGTCTCTGAGAATGCCTGAGAGACAGCCCTCAGCAGGACAGCTGGCCCAGGGCAATGGATTACCTCTTGGGCCCCTTGCCTCCCTGCGATGGACCTTTGGAACCCAAATTCTGACCAGGCAGCTCCTTTCTCCCACTTCTACTCTGGGGTGATAGTGAATACAAGACAAATGGATTACTTGACTACTATGGAGGAGGGCTGACTGAGTGTTTATACTGCAGTAAAATACCAGCTTGCATGAGGCCTAGTGTAGAAGGTACTAGGAGTTATCATCCAACATCAAAACATTCCAACAGCAAGCCACAGAGCCCAGCATGGCCCCTCTTGTTTGTAATAGGATGCTCTGTGAGTGAGCTGCAGTGAGTGGCAAGAGCAGAATGCAAGAACAGGCCAGAGAAGGGGCCAGCCCAGACAGTTATTTCAAAAACAATATTTTGAACAAAGGAGGCTTGCTGAACATCTTAGGATTTTTAAACAATGTAGAAATGACTCTATGGTTAATGATGGAAATGACAGCTCATTTCTCCCTAGGGTGACCAGATGCTCTGGTGTACCTGGGACACTCCTTATTGACTCTTTATGCCCAGTCTCAGAAGCAAGCTGTTTTGGATGCTTCATCATGTAGTTACCCTATGTTATAAATTGAATTGTGTCCCACAATACAGATAAGTTGAAGTCCTAACCCCTGGTACCTGTGAATGTGAACTTGTTTGGAAGTAGAGTCTTTGAAGATGTTATCAGTGATGTTAACATGAGATCACATCAATCCCATTATGAGTGGTGTCCTTATAAAAGAGAAGAGACATAGAGAGACAAACAGAGGAAGTTGTGAAAATAGCTACAGCAGCAAACCAAGGACCACCTGGGACTGCCAGAAGCCAGGAAGACATAAGACAGAATCTCTGTAGACCCTTTGGAAAGAACATGGTTCTGCTGACATCCTGAATTTGCACTTCTAGTCTCCCAAACTAAGAGAATATTTTTCCATTCTAATAAGCCATCCAGTTTGTGGTATTTTGTTATGGCCGCCCTAGGAAACTAATACGCCCTAATTCTGTCTCTCTTCTAAGAGGCATTGTTATTCATTGATCAAATATTTGCTGTGGGCCTGTTGGGCCTAGGCTCTGAGTGTATTCATACCAGGCTTAGTCGTGTGGTTTCTTAGGCTCGGAGAGGGAACAGCGACCTGCACTTTCACTCCAGGTGCAGGGTGGAGCAGAAAGAGCAGTCAGACAGAACAGTGTTTGAAGTCCAGATCTGCCACTCAGCTCAACTGGCCTTGGATAAGCTGCACAAATCCTTTGCAACTTGGTTTTCCACCTATATAAAAGGGGGCTATTGCATGTGATATATTTTTCAGGATGCCATAAGGTTGAACTATCATGAATGAAAAGTGCCTAATGCAGAATACATTTTCAATAAAGTGCATTTTTAGTAATAGGGAATCTCCTCAAAGGTTTTGCAGCTCAGAGCCCTACCCCGATGCAGTGGGCCAGCTGCATGTGGTCCCTGCATGCATATCATCTTCTCCATCATAGTTCCTTTCTGCCATGCCTTCAGGGCACAGGGAGCTAGTGACTACATGCTCTTGCTCTTGGCCCAATTGCAACTTCCCAAAATTCCTCTTAGGGCATTGTGTGGTTTAAACAAGTTTAGCCAGGGCAGGCTACATGGTTTGTGGAGCTTGATGCAAATGAACATGTGGAGCCCCTTATTCAAAAAGTAGTGAGTTTAAGATAGTGAGTTTAAGATGGTGACAACAGAGTATGAAACCAAGTGCAGGGGCCTTTTAAGTGTGGGGTTCTATGGGACTATATATTGAATATCTGTGAAATGGCTCAGAGGATAAAGAGTCCCGGTGATACAACAGTTACGCTTTGGCTGTTGACCAAAAAGTTGGCAGTTTGAACCCATTCTGTGCTCTCTGGGGGAGAGACCTGGTAATCTGCTCCCATGAAGACTACAGCCTAGATAACCCTATGGGGCAGCTCTACTCTGTCACATGGGGTCACTATGAGTCAAAATTATCTTGGTGGCTCCCAACAGCAACAATGGAGAGACACAGGTTCTGGCAACAGCTCTCACTTCCTTTCCTTCCTGTGAGAAGGCAGCACCTTTGGAGAATTTCAATGCAGATAATGTAAATCTATTCCTTAGCCCCTCTTGGGGGTGGTGTGGACAATTAACTGTGAAGGCTTGCAAAGTTCATGAACATCAGGAATTTCTCTAAGTTTTTATTGACTTGTGGAAAATTGCCCCAAAGGCTTCAAGCCAGATGTAGCTCATAGCTGGTGTGTTGTTTGGCCTGCACTGTGTTTAAAAATACTTCCACACAGTATTTCAAAATCAGAGCTTTCATATGAAATTTTGGATTTCTGTCTTTTCATGAAAAAAGTGCCAGCTTTTGGCAGCCCCTTGCTACATGCAGCTAAACTCACCTGGAATGGTATAGCAGGTGCCTCTTGAACCTGGTTGTTCATTCACTATGGACCCACCCAGCCTACATCAATCACTTTATCACATGCCTGGACCCTATGAAAGTTTGAGCCCCCCAATGTCTCCTGGGGAGTTATTGGGCCTCAGATGTCATTCAGCACACTCCTCTACCCTAAGTAGGGGTTTTTGGCCAGGGCTTCAGAACTGAATTTGCTTTATTTTATTTTGTGGTAAAAATATATGTAACAAAACATACATCATCTCAACAATTTTCTACATTTACCATTCAGTGACATTGATTCCATTCTTCAAGCCGTACAAAAATTCTCACTATTTTCTCCAAATCATTCCACCACCATTAACATAAACTCAAAATCCCTAAGAAAAACTACCCCTTTCCCCCTTCCTCCCACCCCTGGTAACCACTAATAGTCTTTGATTTCTGTATATTTTATTTGGTATTAGTGAGACCATATAATATGTGTTGTTTTTGTGATTGACTTCTTTTGTTCAGCATGTTTTCAAGGTTCATCCATGTAGTGACATTAAGACTTCATTTCTCTCTAGGGTTGAATTTGCTTAATTTCAGTGTCAAGTGTATCATATCTTTCTTTGCTAGGGGAAACTTTTGTGACATAAATCTGTGCTGCAAGTGTGTGTACTTAAGTCGGCTGCAGAAATGGACTTGCTCTTTATAAAATTCATACTGAGTCAAGGGGGCTAATACTTTGCTCACTCTTTTCTGCAGTCTTCCCGTTCCTGAGAGTTGACTCTTTGGGCCCCATTCTTTCTCTCTCTTTGCAAAATGAACACAGCAAAAGACCTGTGTGGCAGATTATCTCATTAACAGAGAGGCCTGGCAGGGGGAAAGTCAATGGATGCTAAGCATGTCGATAATTACGTCCTTGGTCCACGGCCAGAGCCCCCTCTTCCTACCCGGCTGCTTGCCAGCTCAGGGAAGAGACCACAGGCTTCTCACAGCTCCACACAGAGAGCTCGGAGCCCCAGCCTCCCACTCTGGAGAAGTGAGCTATTTCTGGGTGCATATGTGGGAAGGGTGGGAAGATGGAAAGAAAAGTGAGAAAATGTATGTAAGCAAATATTTCAAAGAAAAGAGGGGGAAGCGGTCTTTAAACAGCATTATAAAATAATCGACGCAATCCTGCCAGATTCCCAAATGAGCAGCAGGCCATGCGGCCCTTTGTAGCTCAGGGAGACACTTATTATTGCCAGTTTCAGGCATGGTACAGCCTGAAAGTGGCAGGAATATTAAGCCAGTCTCAGTTCCCTTCTCACCCGCCTGGAAATGATGGGTTAGACCCAGAGACTGCACTGAGTTCAAGCTGAATAAGATGTGCAAGATCCCACTGCAGTCTTCTAGGATGTTGTCTGCACTTTAACAATTGTATGGCAAGGCCAAAATGTACTTCAGTTTTTGTTTTTGTTTTTTTTTAAAACTCAAGGATATTACTTACAGGAACAAAAGATGATGATGAGAGAGACAGGAAGGAGAATCATAAAACTGAGGAGTTAATTTTGTACTTTAATACACAGGAAAAACCATCAGGAAAGTTTGCAGCTAAACAAGAGTTTTTTCTTCTGGTCAACTCCTTTCCTGTCCATATACTAAAAACCAAAACGAAACCCACTGCTATTGAGTCTATTCTGACTCATGGCGACCCCCATGTATGCAGAGTAGAATGGGCTCCTTAGGGCTTTCAATGGCTATGACCTTTCAGAAGCAAATTGTCAGACCTTTCTTCTGAGGTGTGCTTCAACCTTGACTTTTTGGTTAGCAGTTGAGTGCTAGAAGATCTGATGACATAGTGGTTAAGGCATTCAGCTGCGAACCAAAACGTGGGTGGTTTGAACTAAACAGCCACTCCATGGGGGAAAGATGGAGCAGTCTGCTTCTGTAAAGGTTTACAGCCTTGGAGGTGGCTTCTTGGCCACAGCTGGCTACCCAGAAGGAGCTCAATTGGCATAACATACAACACAAAAACATTGTTTTTCAGCCTACTTTGGTGAGTAGCGACTGGAAACTTAAAAGCTTGCAAGCGGCCATCTAGATGCAACAAAGGGTCTCTCCTAGTCAGGGAAAGAAGAATGAAGAAAACCAGAGACTCTGGGAAACAATTAGTCCACAGGACTGGTAGACCATGTGATCCCCAGCTTATTTGACCAGGATACCTGAAGAACTAGATGGTGCTTGGCTGCCACTGTCAACCACTCTCAGGGATATCAGTGTAGGAGATCCTAGATAAAGTAGGAGAACAATGTGGAACAAAACTCAGAATCATTAAAAAAAAAAAAAAAAAAAGACCAAGTTTGCTGGTCTGATAGAGGCTGGTGAGACTCCTGAGACTATGGCCTCTAGCTACCCTTCAGGTCTAGAATGAACTCACTCCTGTGGCTTCCAGCCAAACAATAAACAAGCATATATGGTGATCATTTTCATCAGGTAGATACACTACTTGGAGCGATCAATCATGGGAGAACAGAATGGCAGTGTATGCACAGGGAGACAGCTGGAGAGGGGGAGCAGGAGTGCATGGGAGGGAAGGACACAGGGAAGAGGTAACTATGGGGAGGAAGTGGGAAGAGAGCTGTTACATTGTAGGGAATTGCAGTCAATGTCATGAAACAAAATGTATGAACTTCTGTGTGGAAGATGAATATGCTCTGTAAACTTTCACCCAAATCACAATAAAAATAATAAAAAAAAAATTTACAGCCTTGGAAACCTGATGGGGGGCAATTCTACTCTGTCCTGTAGGGTTGCTGTGAGTTGGAATGGACTTGATGGCAGTGGGATTGGTTTTTCGTAGTTGACTGCTTAACTGTTTGAGTTACCCAGGGACTCATTCTGAACTTGGCCCCTCTCCATTTTCTTCCTCCTAGACCTTTAGGGGCAAATTGCAAAGGTAAATGAGAGTTTGCATGAGTATTGGATGAATAGAACTGAGATAAGAACAACATGGCAGAACTGAGTCAGCTGCTTGTTGGGGACAAATGTCCACAAGTGACTCAACCCAAATGAAATTGCATCAGACAGTTTCAGTTTTCAGAGTATTTTGGTATGCAGGCTCTTCTTTGCTGCAGTAATTCCAGAAAATATATACATTTGCTTATAACTTAGATTTCTGATTCACATTCTATTTAAAATAATTTGGATTTGGTTCCATTTGGATTTAGCAAATTAACCTTTTTTTTTTCTGAGCTTGATTCTCAATTGGATTGATTTTAAGACCCATGCACACATAAGCACTAGCTCAGAAACACACACTTCAAGTAGCAAAGTTCAGTGGAGATGAATAATCTCATTTTTGATTGGAATGATTAACATTTCAGAATTTAATGGAGGAAGTATCTAGAGGAGCTTATATCTCCCCACATGGAATTGAGACAAGGCAGTTCAGGAACCCATCTTGCACAACAAGCTGGGGATCAGTAGTGTTAATACCAAGGATCACACAATTGCTTCACAGTGATTTTAGATGGGTCTCTTTGGTGTCAGCTATTAATGTGGTTGAAGACAGTCTGAAGTCTGATATTTCTTCTGTGGTGGGTGCTGTGGGTCTCCCACTCAGATCTTTCTAAAGGGCATGCACACCCATCCTCCAGATGCTATGAATGTTGGCTGCTCACGGCCCATGGCTGCCCCCTCTCCAGCAAGGAAGAGAAGCTGCCTCCCTACTGGAGGTTACTAGTTACCCTAACTTCCACCTTAACTTCTACCCTAATTTCCACAACCCAATGACTGACATGAGGTTACAAAGTTCACCCCTTTGCCTCGAAGGGCAGACTAATTCTGGGATGCAATTCATGTTCCTCAGCTCCCAGTGGGATCAGCCTGAAGTGAGCCTCCAGTCTAGACCACATCTTGCAGCCCATCCTGCTTCCCTCTTTTCTAGAAAGAACTCCTGAATAGAATCCCTGCCTCAGTCTTTGTTTCCTTCCAAGCACTTTTTTTTTCTTTTTTTTTTTCCTTTAAAGCTGAGGATGTCAATTGCCTTCTGGAGGAAGTTCTACGATGTCCTCTGCAGAACTCCTGTCTGGTATCTTAATATTATGCTCCAGTGACCTGAGAAGTAGTTTAGCAAATTGACCCTGTTCTCTGGGGTCGCTGCTTGTGAGCCCAATGTGGGCAGATCTTCCCTGTCTACAGGCTCCAGGTGACTAGAGTTTTCCAGTTACTCACAAGAACAATGTAAAGTCGAAGTGACGCTGGATTTCTTTCTGAGCTAAAAAGAATTTCTTTTCAAGTAATACTTCCTACCCCCTTCTCTTGCATCCTAAAATGCAAAAGAAAAACAAAACAATGCAAAATGCCTCAACCCAGCAATTCTATAATCAGCTCTTAGAGAGCTCATTCTCCCTCCCCCACCTCAAAATTACTCTTTCTCTCCCCCTTATATGTCTTCCACACAGCTGGGAGGACCATTGAATCTTGGAGGAAAATCAGCAAACCCATACAGCTTTGTTACAACAAAATGACACTTCCTTCCCTGCATCCATGTTTAAGCTCTTTGCCATTTATATGATAGTGCTTGTGGTGTGAGTCCCTGTTGGGCACTCCATTCTCTTTTTGAATGGGAAAGACCTCCAGACCATAGTGACCACAATTTCAATATGCTCTGTAAAGAAGAATACTGTAATAATATGGAAGTCTACCAGAATATCATCAGTGGCTTAGCCAATCAGGTCAGAGTGAAACACACACTTACTCCTGGAGGTGGGGTGCGGTGTTGACTTCCACTCTAATCATGCCATGGGCTAAGTAAGGTGCCTTGGATACCCAATAAATAAATCATGATCCACCATCTGCGATGTGGCACCACTCTGTCCAGTGCTGGAAATGGGCTTGGGAGTGGAGTGAGATGAAAATAAACTGGGAGGCCTACAGAATCTTGGAGGCGAGCTCTGGGATGTGACAGATTGTTTGCAAAGATTTTAGCCATCTCTGTGCCGTGCTCCCTTGCAAGTGACTTTGCTGCCCCTTCATCAGGAAAGAAGTGATGTTCATGTCTCCATCCCTGCAATATGGATTCAGCTTTGTGACTTGCTTTGACCAATGAGATGTTACCAAATGTGTCACAAGCAAGCATGTAAAAAACACTTGCATGTAAGAGCTTGGCTTCTAACAAGAACCAAAACACCAAGCCAAGCTGGTTGCCATCAAGTCAGTTCTGACCCATGATGACTTCTTGTGTCTCAGAGGAGAACTGTGCTCCATAGGATTTTCAGTGGCTTGTTTTTCAGCAGTATATTACCAGGTCTTTCTTCCAAGGCATCTGTCGGTAGACCTCCAACTTTCTGGTTAGCAGCTGAGTACATGTAACTATTTATACCACCCAGGGATGTTCCACTTCTTGTTACTAGCACACAAAATCTGAATGTCATCTCTGTTGAGAGCCAAACTCAGTTCTGTTACAAAGAAACAAAGAATGTTCCACTATACATGTTTTTGCATGGTCTGGATTATAGTCTGGGAGGCTCATATCCATCCCTCTTGCAGCAAAGTCCCCCCTTGCACCCCCTGGCCCTCATGGGGCTGCAGTCCAGCTGCCAGTGCATCACTCCATCAATCACAGGCTCATTAGCTATGGTGTCTTCTTGATGCTACTAGCAGACAGTCCTCTGTCCGCTGGCCTGTTAATAGCATTAGGAAACCCTTGGCTCCAGTCACTGCCTTGCTCCTTCCTATTCGCAAATACCACCAACCTACCCATTTTATTAAGAAACTGTGAAGATACAGTACACTTTCCCCTTCCCCCAACTACATACATACACACTTTAAATAGAAGGCTTGCAGAAGCCAGAAGATTTATGGCTAGTGATTTGGAATGCAAAAGATTGCCCAGAGGAGCTCTGAGATGTCCTTGGAGCTCAGACCAGACGGAAGTCCATCCTGCTTGTGAGAGGCCGCTCACCAGGTGCAGCCTCCATCCCTCATGCTCAGTCAGACCACCACCTTCCTGCTCCCAATGCTGTCTCTCTGCTCATTCCCGTAAGCTTCTGGCACCAGCCACACTTAATCACCACATGGCCATATATAAAAATTTAAGGAGTCTGCTCTCTCAAAGAAATGAATCCCATATTATTTTTTAATATTTCCTCCCCCACTTTTGTTCTTCCTTCCCCCTCAACAGCCTTTATTCCACTGAGGGGGCTTATTTCTGGAACAAGCTCTGAGAAAATCTGTGGGCAGGGCGCAGGTATTGCTGAGGGTGTTCTGGACTGGAAACTGTGATACTTGCCCAAGTGCAAAGCCCACCTTGGCCATTTGAGGGGCATGAATGTTTGCCCACATGAAATGGTATTTTGAAAGAGTCTTAGGTCATTCCGGAGACCCTGGTCATGCAAATGTTTAACCTGCTCCATTGCTACCTGAGAAGTTGGCAGGTCTAGTGTTCTGAGAAGTGCTTTGGAAGAAAGGTTGGTGATGTATATTCCCCAAATCAGTGATTGAAAGCCCAGCAAAGCATAGTTCTGCTGTGCAGACATGTCATGCAGACATGGGGTCTGCGTGAGTCAGAATGGACTCAGTGGCAACTGGTTTTGGGGCCTTTCAAAGGCGCTCTGAAATCCTGAACAGGGCTTCCCATAATTTTGTCCAAAGTACTCAGGGAATGATCAGGCTTTTGTGGAAGGGGCAACAGGTGAGAAGAGCCTGTTATCCACTTCACTGACCTCAGTACTATGTCCCCAGCCAGAACCCCTACGTCATAAGGGTTGAAAGATCGTGTCTGGTTTAGTCTGTGTATCTTAGCCACATGGCAGGTGAGAGTGTTCTGAGCCCTCCCACAGTGAATCAAACCTGATGAAGTAAGCAGGGAATCAGATAACCAGATATTCATTGGCAAGAGTCAAAATCAATATTTGCATTGGGCCTTTGGACTGCAATACCTCATGGTCAGGTAAATCCAGCCAGGAGGCAGCATGGCATAATGTTAGAAACACTGCCTTGGGTGGCAGACAGACTGTGTCTATTAGCTGTGTGGCCTTGGCTAAGTGAATTAACTTTGTATAGGCTCAGTTTTCTCATCTGTAAAATGGGGATTGTTTCCAGGCTTAATGGAATATTAAAAGTAAAGCAATCATCACATAAACATTCAGTCAGAGAAAGCAGAGGGTGTTGATACTGTTGTCTTTCTTATGCTTATAATAAGGTATGATGATGGTGATAATTCCTGGAGACACCAAATTCGAATGAGGCAAGTGTGTAAGCTGCAACCCATGAACAAAAATCCAGAACCAGGGGTGCAGGAGCTGAGGAGGTACCAACTTGGACAAGGGACATGATCTCAAGGACATGATTTACCAGACTCTCGATATCATGCAGCCTGATTCTGTTACCCACTGACTCTTTCCCGTGCAGGGGCCCAGCCTTAGATTGATGGTAGGTTTCAGCCATTTGCCTCAGTTTAGTTATGCATGTTTTTTGACATGGAATGCCCATTGCCACTGAGTCAATTCTGACTCATAATGATCCTATAGGACAGACGAGAACCGTCCCGCAGGCTTTCAAAGGCTGTAATCTTTATGGATGCAGGCTGCATCATCATTCTTCTGTGGAGCCACTGGTGGGTTCAAATTGCAGACATTTAGGTTAGCAGCTGAGTGCTTAACCACTGCGCCACTAGGCTCCTTATGGCATTTGGCTGTGGGAGCCTGGCTGTGCCCTGCCTCCTGTGCCGAGGGATTAACTGATGACCTTGAGATCATAGATGATCCTTAGTAGATCCCCATAGTGTCTCTTTGTGTCCAAGTCTTTTGTTAGCATGTGTAGTCTCTTCCGCTTACCAGGGTGGAGCTTTTGCCCTCAGCACGGCAGCTCCCACCACTTGTACACAGCATCCTAATACAGAAAAAAAAGAAACCTAATAAGCCAAACCAAATAGCCATTCCCAGCATTGCTGAGGCAGGAGGAGGCACAGGCTCCATCCATTAACAAAACTACTCCTGGTTATTATCTTTAATATATGGACTAAGTCTTTATTGCATTTTAATATACTCTGTTTTCTCTTTGTGGGCCCAAGATTTGACTCAGAAATCAGATCAATGATGTCAAGATTGTAACTTGTTGGCAAAGTACTAGGTTTTAAAAATGCTCCTGTGTCTTATTTGGGGATGGCAGAAAGATTATTTGACCTGAAAGTCTAGAGATCCAAGTCTGAATTCTGATTTAGCCACTGACTATGGGTGATTATAGGAAAGGTATCCAAAGATGTCTTAAAGATCTGGGTGCAGGAAGTTGGTTTGGGTAAGGGAGTAGGGAGAGCGAGAGGAATGGAGGAAATATAGTAACTTGTGTGATGGCTGGGCAACTGAGGTTCAGTCCTGCTGGGGTCTTTCTGAGAAGCCATGCTGCACACCCCTCAGAGTTGTCCTACTGGAGGCTGGGAGCTGGGGCATCCATTGACGTTCAGCCCCCTTCTTTGAGGGATGCCCCTGGGGAAAGTCTCGGGCAGAGAGATTAAACTACCTGCAACCAAGTGTTTGCTTCCGAGGCTGCTTTTGGGGGAATTGGACTCTGAACACCCCACAGACAAGAGAGTTCTAAAGTCCTCCCCACGATCACCACTAATTCCCAAGAACAATCAGGTTTCCTCTGCCCTTGGCTTATCTATCCGGATTTGTTGTCCACGTTTGCTCTCAGAATACAGCCCTCTGGGGGTTTCCAAAGAGATCCACTCCCACCAAACCCTTCTTGGGTTTGGACTTGAACTTGATTAAAGACTTCTGAGTTACTGAATCACATGCCTCTGCCCTTTCTGTAGCCTCCCTTCTTTCTTCTGCCATCTTCTCTCCTCACAGTCCTCTCCCTCTCGGATGGCTATTCAAACTAAAATCAGTTGCTGCTGACTCGACTCGGACTCAGGGAGATCCTATGTGTGTCAGAGAACTCTATTCCATAGGTTTGCAGTGGCTGATTTTTCAGAAGTAGATAGGCAAGCTTTTCTTCTCAGGTACCTCTGGATGGACTTGAACCTCCAACCTTTCTGTTTGCAGACAAACGTGTTAACCATTTGCACCATCCAGGGACTCCAGATGGTCCCTAGGAGCCCTCAGTTCTCCTTCTACTTTGAAGAGCAGTTCAGCTCTGGATGTGGCTGCCTCCTCCAGACTTGCAGAGCCAAATGCTGAATTCAGATAAAACATCATTGGCAGAACAAAGGGCTCACCACTGAACAGGACCCGCTTTCCCTAGAAAAAGGACTTCTTTTTTTTTTGGCAATGTTCCCTCCCCTCCCCTCCCATCCCTGGTAACCAACAGAGAAAGCTTCCTTCCATATATAAACCTTTCCTTGACTTTTTATAATAATGAACTAATGCAATATTTATCCTTATGTGATTGACTTATTTCATTTAGCATAATGTAGAGGAAGAACATTTTTATCTGCACTTTACACTTTACTCGGAAGGAAGATGGGGCAATCTACTTCCATAGTGATGATACTGGCTCGGAAACCCAAGGAGGGGTCGCTATGAGTCGGGTCTGACTTGATGGCAAACAACAACAACACAATTAGATAATACTTGCCCAAGGTCACAAGGCTTAGTAAGGGAGTGTAGCAGATGCTATCCAGGCCCACATATAACCCTTCAACATTCACCTTTCCACACTGAAGACTGCTTATGGCAAACCCTGAACTTTCTTCTTATAAGGGCTTTGGTTCTCTGGCCACATAGGACAAGTAAAAATGTCAGAGAGTTAATGCCCTCCACTGATGATAGGAGGCTGGTGTTGGGCACATACCTCTACTCCCTCACTTCAGGCTGAGAAGAACTTTGCACATCATTTATCACGATGCTAACTGCTTGATTGATAACCCACTCTCATGTCACCATGTCTCCCCTCCCCCCACAATGGTGCTTCTTGGAGTCATCTTCCAAATCAGCTACGTGCCCTCATGTCCTTGTCTCATAGTCTGGGGGATCCCAAGACAATGCAGGAGCAGAACTGGAATGTGAACCTAGGTCTGGCTGGATCCTAAATGGTGCTATTTCTAGTGTATCTCACATGGCCCTGACCAGGTCTCCCAGGTGTCTGCCTGTTGCCTGGTTCTCAGCCTCTTCAGATAATTGTGATGCCATTCGACCTCCTTCTCCCTGGGTTCAATCTAGTTTTCAGCTCCCTTCCTGCTCTCTGGCCCCACTGGGGACCACACGCTGAGCTGGGATCCCTAGTCTGAGACCGTGAGAACCGTGTGTGGTAGGAATCCCCACCCCTGTCCCTAGCCTGTGGGGGAGTAATTACTTGTGACTATGGTTTGCCTGTGGCCTGGAGTTTCCCAAGGTCTTTGAATTGTTTAGATGCAGACTGCCCACCATTTGTGTGATGTGGCTCTAGGAAATTGCCTGTTTGTTTTCTTGCTCCTCTCATGCGCTTTGTTTCTTTGAAATGGGCCACCCTAGTCTGGTTTCTAGTCTGTACGACTCATCTGTCTATGGTTACAAATCTGCCCCTCCCCCTGAAAAACAACTAATCAAAACTAGAACTCAATGTTCCTGAGTAGGAAAGTCAATCATATTGTTGACAGGTCCCAGTAAGGTCTCCCGGCACAGCTGAACAGTATGAGGATCAGAGACACTCTGATGTCAGGGATGGTGCCTGAGCTTTTTCCCTGATTCACACACCATTTGGCTGTACTGGGACCCTCTGGGGGGCTTTCTCTGACACAAGACATTTTCTACACTATTACTGCTCTTAATTGGACAGAAGACTGTTTCTGGGCCTGGCTGGCTGGAGGTGAAGGTGTGAGACAGCATCAGTGGCCATGATGAAGGGAAACAAGGGGCCAGATGCTAAGATGACTTTGTAAAGTTCAGTGTTTGTGTGGGGCTGTGCTCAGCAAACCTCAGGGAAACTTGACTAGGAAAGTTATTATATTTCTTCCATGTGTCAGCTGGTCCTAGTCAGAGACAATGTCAGATAGGGTAGGTCCAGGTTCCTGGCACTGCCCCAACCACAGGTGAGGAGCAATGGGAGCATTTGAAGGGGATGCTGTGTGAGATTTGAGGAATGAGATGCTTCCTAACTGCATGCAAAAATTCACCAGGAGGCTTGGCTGACAAGAGAAGAGTGTGAAAACAGGGGATTTTAGGTGGGATATTATTAGTTAAAAAAAACCAACAACAACATTGTTGTCAATTCTGACCTCTATGTGTGCCTCCATGTGTGTCAGAGTGGAACTGCTCCATCTGGTTGTCTTGGCTCTAATTTTTACAGAAGTACATTGCCAGGCCTTCCTTCCATGGTGCTGCTGGGTGAGTTCAAACTGCCAACCTTTAGCTTAGTAGTACAGCACAAACCATTTGTGCTACTTGCAGACCTTGATATGATTACTAGATATATAAATACAATAAAAATACGAATCAATCTAGATAGAACATATCTGTGTGTTACAGTGAATATCTGACAGCAAACTATAGTAGAAAGATGATTATGGGTACCTGTAAATTCATACTTGCTGAGAATTTAATAGATTCCTTAGTTTCTCCATAGCTGTTCAAAGCATCAAATCCTATTTTCACGTGTAGGGCTATTTCTTTAATTATAAACGTCCTGCTTGGCGCTGTCCCTTCTCCTGATCAAATAAATTATCCTCTTATATTCTTGTTGGGTGGGTTGTATTAGAATTAATGATCTAGAAAGTTAAAAAAAAATGACAGTGAGAGTGTTTGCAGTGTATATTTTCATTATATTTGCAAAAATCCTTTTATGTAATCACTCTAGTTTTTCCACATATGTTCCTACAAAGCATTAACAATCTTCTGTTGTGTGGCTAGAAGGGGTCTTTGCCAAGTGGGAACATTCATGTACTCTTTGGTTTCAGGAGTTTGAGCTGATAATCAACTTTCCCTGGGTGGTGTTAGGGGGGAAGAGGGGAAGATATGGGTTCCTGATACCCATTCCTTTATTCTGTCAATGATCTGCTTTCCTGGAAGAAAAAAAGATTGAAGGATGCTGACAATGGCTGCAAATATTGCCCAAGCATCTTGGGTAGCAAGTGGTTCATAAAAAAGATGGCAGAGAGAGAGACAGAGAGAAAGAGAGAAAGAGAGAGAGACGGAGGGAGAGTACAAGGAGAGAGAGAGAGAAAGAAAGTACTTTGATGAGTAACATATACATGAGTCAGAAGCATGATAAATAATTATGTCTGAAACCAAGGTAGACTTAAAAATGAAAGAGAAATGTTAGTTGGCAAAGTTACTAGTGGTTTTTCAAACTTAGATCAAGAAGAATAGAAAAATTGTTCCAGATGTTCAGTGAAACTTGGGACGGAGCCAGATCCACCCAACCAGTGCTATATGAGAAAGGAGGAAGGACAGGGATAGAAAGGAGGGAGAAAGAAGAAAATAAAATGGGGCGGTAGGACTGCTTCTGGGGTGTGTATTTAACTGTGAAGCTAAATACAAATGTTGAAAGATGCCAAGTTTATTGAGCCTGGTACATGATGAATGACAGGGCAGCCTGAATTTCTGAATTTAAAATTACAGGATGGAGGTTTAAGTTTGCTCCGGTGTGGAGTGCTCGGGAATCTTCCCTGCCCTGGGAATTCAGGGTTAACCGGATTCCTATGGGGTGTATTGCATTCTTCCTCTTTAATTGCACTTGGGTTTCTTTGTGCATTTCTTTATATTTTGGCATTGTTTTCTGAATTGAAAATCTTGTCATGTTAATTTATTTATAATCTAACAGAGGCTGGAAATGCACAGATTCCCACTAACAATCAGTAGTGATTAATTTGCTGCTGAGTGCTGGAGTTTGCATGAGAATGCTGTGTGTGGGTTTCTGGTGGTCAACATGAGGTTGAGTGAAATCAGCCTCCCCTCTGTCCTATGGAATATATCTGAGTTGAGAAATAATGCAGTTATTATTTGTAAGCCATTTTGATCATCTGGGAAAAAACAAACAAACAAACAAAACCTGCTATCATCCAAAGACTACCAAAAACTCCATTAGCTCTCTGACATCAAGATTGCTCATAAATGCCAAATCAACTAGAATGTTCATGGTGGCACATACTCACCATGAGCCAGTCTTGTGCTAGGTGCTAGCAAAGAAAGAGTCCTGCCTTTGAAGAACTTGCAGCCTAGAGGCAACCAACAAATTATAACTAACCAACCGTAATAGAATTTCTTAAAGTCTGTACCGGAAGCTTGTAATGCAGAAGTGATGTAGAAGCCCAGTAGAACTAGCGAACAGCTTCTGTTTATGTGCATTTGTGTATCAGTATGTGGGAGAGCTCTTATGGCATAGTGCATAAAGCATTTGACTGCTAACCAGAGGCTGGTGTTCATACCCAACAGCTATTCCTCGGAAGGAAGGTTGAGCAATCTACTTCCATAGAGATACTGCCTTGGAAGCCTAAGGAGGGGTGTCTACGAGTCAGAATCAACTCCATGTCAGTGAGTTTGGTTTGGTTTTTCTATGTGAGTGCATATAAGTTCGTGTGTGTATGTGTGAGTGTGTGTATATGTATGTGACCAGACAATGCTCTATGGAGAGAGACCTCTGTGTTAAAGAGTGAGTAGAATTTCAAAAGGCAAGGGTTGGGAATTCCAGAAAGAGGGAACTGTGAAAAAAACAGATTGATTCAAGCCCAAAACAGAGTTTTTATGAAGGAAAGAGGATTGATTAAAAAACAGCAAACAGCTCCTCCTATACCTCTTCTTCTTCCACATCCCTATTTCCTTCCTTTCTGTTCCTATCTTTCCCTTCCCTTGCCTTATGAAAAATTCCATCCTAAAACCCACTGGAGGAGCAGAGCAAGGTAGATGTCCATGCCAGGAGAGCCATGATGAACCAGAGAGAAGTGTTATAGCCCAAGCAAGGTAAGGAGGACATCCACAGAGAGGAACAGTCAGGTAACCTGTTATGCACACAGAGGGGGACAGCTAAACTTTGAGAGTCAAAGCTTGAGCAGAGTGAGGTGGTTTGCCCCATGTAAGGATAGCCTGGCATGGGATATCAAAGCCCAAGTGAGGTGAGAAGGCTGTCCATTTGGGGATGATGGTTGCCCAAATGGTGAGCCAGAGAATAAGGAGAGTGAAAGAAGTAAGGATTGATTAAAAAATACAACATACAAACTTGAGGTTGTACATGTTGATCAAGTTTGTTCATTTATTCAACAAAAATGTATGGAGCACACCCATGTTTAACGCAGCACTATTTACAATAGCCAAAAGATGGAAACAACCTAGGTGTCCATCAGATGAAGAATGGATAACAAAAGTACGGTACAAACACATAATGGAATACTATGCAACTCTAAAGAATAACAGAGAATCTGCAAGGCACCGCATAAAATGAATGAAGTTGGAGGACATTATGCTGAATGAAATAAGTCAATTACAGAAGGACAAACATTGTATTAGTGCATTATTGTAAAAAGTCAAGGAAAGGTTTATATATGGAAGGAAATTTTCTTTGTTGGTTACCAGGGGTGGGAAGGAAGAGGATGGAACACTGTTAGATAGGTAGAGACAAGTATTGATTTGGGTGAAGAGAAGGGCAATGTACCAAATGTGAGTGAGGAAGAGGAAGATATAGAGGGGGTACATGGGAGGTATAACAAAAAACATGTATAGAGTATACACAAAATTTCAAGAATGGGGGATGTAGAGGTGAGAAATGTGGGCACCATGTTCATCCTCATGGAATTTAGGTTCTACTTGGGAGATGCTCCACTCAAAATTGAGAAAGAAAGAAACTAACATGTTTTGCAAAACTTTTGGTCTAATAACATGGGTGGTCCGCAAATAAAATCAATGAAAACCATATCCAAATTCTTACAAGTGTGAATGTAGTGGAGCAACATGTCACCCCAAAGAGAACATAAACAGATCAAGTTTAGAAATGCTTATCTAGATTTACCATCATGTTAACCTATTTCTTTGCACTTCAACAGTTCTTCCATTCCACTATTTCAATTTTTTTTCTCTTGCTGAAATATATGCATTTGTTCTTTTAGCATGCATCTATGATTTTGTGTACACACTTGAGTAATAGTTTAGCTGAGTATAGAATTCTGGAGAATTGTTTTCCCTCAGTCCTTGTCTTTGGGCATTTATGGATTCTTGTAAGAAGTCTACTTCCAAAAGAAGAGCCATCACATAGTTAGTAATCTTTCTTTTATCTTCTATACCTTTTAAGATATTCCATTTGTATTTGATGCAGCCCTGCTGGTTCAACATATTGTACCAAGATGTGAATTTGTTTTTGTTTAACCTGGTTGAGAGATAATGTTCTCCTTCAGCATTAAACTCATGTCTTTTAATTCTTTATCTCTTTGAATATGATTCTTTCTTATTCTCTCTCCATCCTCCTTCTGGAAGACATATTCATCCTATCTACTCTTTTGTTCATATCTCATAAGTTTTCTTTCATATTTTCCATCCTTTTATCTCTCTGTGCTTCCATTATCAGTGATTTACTTAGCCCTATCTACTAATTCTCTCTTTCCCATGTCAACTTGTTTATTGCATTTTGTAAAATATTTTTTATTTAATTATAATTCACATACCATAAAACTCACCATTTAAGCTCTAAGTGTACAATTCAGTGTTTTTGTTTTTGTTTTTTTAGTATATTTACAAAGTTGTGCAACTATCACCACTATCTAAATCCAGAATATATTTCATCATCCTCAAAAGAAGCCCTATACCCATTTGGTCATGAAATTATTCCTATGTTTGCTTTTAAAATGTTATAGTTTTAGGTCATACATTTAGATTTTGATCATTTTGCGTTAATTGTTGTGATGGTATGAAATAGGGGCCTAAGTGCATTCTTTTGGATCTCTTCATCGAAATTAAAAGCCTTTGTGATTCAAAGGGCACCATCAAGAAAGGGAAAAGACAACCCACAGAATGGAAGAAAAAAATTTCAAATTATATACTTGATAAGGAACTTTATATATTCAGAATACATAAAGAACTCCTGTAACTCAACAATAAAAAGATCAATAACCCAATCTAAAATAGGCTAAGAATTTGAAGAGATTTCGCCAAATTTTTTTAATATATATATATAAATTGACAATATGCTCATAAAAAGATGGTCAACATCATTTGTTCTTGTTATTGTTATGTGCCGTCGAGTCGGACCCAACTCGTAGTGACCCATCCTTGGGTTTCCGAGGCAGTATCACTACGGAAGTAGATTGCCCCATCTGCCTTCAGAGGAGTGGCTGGTGGGTTTGAACCGCCAGCTTTCTGGTTAGCAGTCAAGTGCCTTAGACACTATGCTACCAGAGCTCCTAGGTCAACATCACTAGTTATTAAAAAACAAAACAAAACAAAACAAAAGCCTCACTGTCATTGAGTCTATTCCAACTCATAGCTGCCCCCTTTGGGTTTCCGAGGGGGTAAATCTTTATGGAAATAGATTGTGCAGTCTTCCTTCTGCAGAGTGGCTGGTACATTTGATCTGCCAGCCTCCTGGTTAGCAGTCAAATGCCTTAGGCAGTATGCCCCCAGAGCTCATTTAGAGAAATGCAAATCAAAACTAAATGAACTACCACTTCACGCCCACTGGGATGCCTATAATAAAGAATGATGAACATCCCTCACACTATACATGAAAACCAATTCAAAATGGGTCAAGGACCTAAATGTGAAGATTATAACTATAAAATTCTCAGATGAAAAAATATAGGTGTGGCTGTGGGACATAGTTTTTAATGATGGGTTATCAGAAATGACAACAAAAGCTTGGGAAACAAAAGACAAAATAGATAAGTGGGACCATAAAAGTTAAATAAAAACTTTATCAACAAAGCGAAAAGACAACCTACAGATTGAGAAAAAAATTTTAGGAACCATGTATCTGATAAGGGTGTAATATCCAAAATATGTATTAAAAAATTACAACTTAACAGGAAGGCAAACAGTTCGATAAAAAATATGAGCAAAGAACTTGAACAGACATTTCACCATGGAAGATTTTCAAATGTCCAAGAAGCACATGAAAAGATGTTCAATGTCATTTGTTGCTGTCGTTGTTATGTGCCATTGAGTCGGCCCTGACTCATAGTGACCCCTCCTTGGGTTTCTGAGGCAGTATCATTAGAGAAGTAGATTGCCCAACCTTCCTTCTGAGGAGTGGCTGGTGGGTTTGAACTGCCAGCTTTCTGGTTAGCAGTCAAGTGTCTTAGGCACTATGCTACCAGAGCTCCTATGTCATTAACCCTTAATCAAACCCAAACCAAACTCACTGCCATCAAGTTGGATCCGACTCCTAGCGACCTCTCCTTGGGTTTCCAAGGTGGTATTACTACAGAAGTAGATTGCCCGATCTTCCTTCTGAGGAGTGGCTGGTGGGTTTGAACCACCAGCCTTCTGGTTAGCAGTCAAATACCTTAGGCAGTGATGTACCACCTCACCCCCATTAGAATGGCAATGAAGAAAAAGAAGAAAAAAGAAAAGAACAGATGTTGACAATGTTGTGGAGAAACTGGAACCCATGTTGCTGGTGGGAACATAGAATGACACAGACACTGTGGAAAATATTTAGAGGTTCTTCAAAAAATTGAAGAGAGAATTACCATTTGCCCCAGCAATCCCAGTCTTAGGCATATACTCAGAAGAAGTGAAAACAGAAAAGAAAACAGAACACCTGCAGACCCATGTTCGTTGCAGCACTTTTCACAATAGCTAAAAGATGAAAACAATTGAAAAGTCCATGAACAGATGAAGGAATAAAGAAAATGTGGTATATGCACACAGTGGAATACTACTCAGCTGTAAATAGAAGTGAAGTCCTGCTACATACTATAACATGGATGAATCTTGAAAACATTATACTAAACAAATTAAGCCAGTTACAAAAGGACAAATACTGTAGGATCTCACTTCTGTGGAATAAGAAAATTTATAGAAGTAGTTACCAGGGGTGGGAGGGAGGGGGAAAGGGAAAGTTTTTGCTCAGGGGGCACTGAGTTTTAATGGATAGTATTGGAATAATTTGAAAAAGGAAGGTAAGAATGGTTGTACAACATAAAAAATGTAATCAATGTCATTGAATTATATATATATAGAAATTACTAAATTGGTAAAAGTTTTGTCATGTATATTTTCAACCCACACAAAAAAGATGGACAATAACAAGTGTGTTGGTAGGATCCAGGTAAGGGGTGGGAGACAGGACCCACCCCCAGAGGCAGGAAAGGGAGGGAACACCAGGGATGATAAAAGCGGCAGGATCCAGGTAGGAATCAGGTGAGGGGACAGCAGAGAGGTTTCCAACAGCTAAGGGAGATGAACTTGTCTGTCAGTTTGCCATACTGTGGTGGCTTGCACGTTGCTGTGAGGCTTAAGGCTGTGCCACCGGTGTTTCAAACACCAGCAGTGTTGCTCATGGTGCACAGGTTTCAATGTAGCTTACAGACTGAGACAGACTAGGAAGAAGGAAGAAGCCACCCACTTCTTAAAGAAATGGCCAGGGAAAACCTTGTGAATAGTAGAGAAACACTGTCTGATACATTATTGGGCAACTTTTTGAATAGTCTGGCAACATTGTCCAATACAGGGCAGGAACATGAGTCCCTTAGGTCAGAAGGCACTCAAAATATGACCGGGAAAGAGCTGCCTCATCAGAGTAGAACCAACCTTAATGATGTGGATAAACAAATGGGACCTCCATTTGTTGACGTGGCAAGACTCAAACTGAGGCGAAACAGCTGCAAACATCCATTAATAATCAGAACATGGAATGTATGAAGTATGAATCTAGGAAAATTGGAAGTTGTCAAAAATGAAATGGAACACATA